>NC_090027.1:44818163-45118163 GCF_037176765.1 Anolis sagrei | reverse complement strand
CCATCCAATGCTTGCCCAAGACCTCTCAATAGGTTTCCATAACCAAACAGGGATTTGAACCCTGATCTCCATAGTCCATCCAATGCTTGCCCAAGGCCTCTCAATGGGTTTCCATGGCCAAACTGGGGTTTGAACCCTGGTCTCCAGAGTCCTAGTCCATCCAATACTTGCCCAAGGCCTCTCATTGGGTTTCCATGGCCAAACTGGGATTTGAACGCTGGTTTCCAGAGTCATAGTCTATCCAATGCTCTGCAATCATAGCAGCACAAAACAGTTTGCAGAACCAGTGGCGTGATGTTTTTCCTTCTTGGAGAAGTGAGAATGGGCGGGGGCATCTTACCTTTGCGGAATGGTGGCCATGCTCTTTACGGGAGGGAGAGAGGGAGGAAAATGGAAATGCGGCCCTGCCCTGCGCTCGCTCGAGAGAAATCCCGGGCTGCATAATGGTCCGACCTGCCAAAGCCGCATTGGGTTACCTAGCAACAGGTGGAAGCATAATGAACGGGAGAGAAAAGCTTTGGAAATACAAGACGCCCGCCGCCGGCCTGCCTCTTTCCGCTCAAAATCAAGATGTAGCTCAGGAGTGCCGTGTTTTGTTCGAGATGCTCAGCACCGGGCACCTCGGTTTCCTTCCTTCCTTGTTTCCAAACTCAAGCATCCATGGAGGGAAAAGGTCGCCGATTGTTGCTCATCCCAAAAAAGGGGGCTCCCTCGATTTTCAGTTGCAAGGATTTAATCCTGCACAATCTCCGCCCCATAAAAAGCTTGGAGACAATGGGACGTGGAAATCCATCTTTATCTATAGGTGATCCACAGCAACTCGTAAGTCCTCCAAAGGTAGAGCCTTGGCGGTGAGTCCATAAGTGACTTTGAAGAAGACCTCTTCTGGAATAGAATCCTAGAGTTGGAAGAGACCTCCTGGGCCATCTTCCAGTCCAACCCCATTCTGCCAAGAAGCAGGACAGTTACATTCAAAGCACCCCTGACAGATGGCCATCCAGCCTCCAAAGAAGGAGCCTCCACCACACTCTGGGGCAGAGAGTTCCACTGCTGAACGGCTCTCACAGTCAGGAAATTCTTCCTCATGTTCAGATGGAATCTCCTCTCTTGTAGTTTGAAGCCATGGCTCCATAGCGTCCTAGTCTCCAGGGAAGCAGAAAGGAAGCTTGCTCCCTCCTCCTCCCTGTGGCTTCTCCTCACATATTTATAAATGTCTCCTCATCCTTCTCTTCTTCAGGCTAAACATGCCCAACTCTTTAAGCTGCTCCTCATAGGGTTTGTTCTCCAGACCCTTGATCCTTTGAGTCACCCTCCGGACACTTTCCAGCTTGTCAACATCTCCCTTCAATTGTGGTGCCCAGAATTGGACATAATATTCCAGGTGTGGTCTGACCAAGGCAGAAGAGAGCAGTGTTTCTCAACCTGTGGTCCCCAGATGTTTTTAGCCTTCAACTCCCAGAAATCCTAACAGCTGGTAAACTGGCTGGGATTTCTGGGAGTTGTAGGCCAAAAACATCTGGGGACCCCAGGTTGAGAAACATTGGAATAGAGCATGGGGAGCAGGACATCCCTGGATCTAGGCACTAGGCTCCTCTTGATGCAGGCCAAAATCCCATTGGCTTTTTCTGCCGCCACATCACATTCCTGGCTCATGTTTAACTTGTTGTCCACGAGGACTCCAAGATCTTCTCCACACGTCCTGCCCTCGAGCCATGCGTCCCCCATTCTGTCTCTTTGCATTTCCTTTTTTCTGCCTCGTGGTCTGTCTTTTGCATTGAGGTCAGAGGTTTCCAGGTGGAAGTCAGTCCCGACAAAGGTGTGCTGGAGGCGCCTTCTTCCTCCCTTTCGCCCTCTGTTCCTTCCTCTTCAAGACCCACTGCTGGCCTCCAGTTCCAGCTCGTGGGGGTCAGGGCTTTCTGGTTCTCTCTTAGTGTTTATGCCACATTTTTTTGAGGTCAGATTTAAGCCCATCTATCAATCTGGTTTGTTGTCCACCGTCATTTCATTTTCCGTTTCTGAGCTGAGAGTAGAGTCACTGCTTTGGGGATGATGATGGGGCCTTTATCCGGACGACGTGGCATTCCATCTAATGAATAGGATAGCAGAGGATCATGGTTGCAATGCTGGTGGTCCTTTCTTCTCCTTCTCCTTCTCCTTCTCCTTCTCCTTCTCCTTCTCCTTCTCCTTCTTCTTCTTCTTCTTCTTCTTCTTCTTCTTCTTCTTCTCCTTCTTCTTCTTCTTCTTCCAGATGCTGACATTTGTCCCACTTCTTTGTCCCAAGAAATTGGCAGGATTTTTTGGAGGCAACACAGAAGTTGAGCGTGACATCTGTAGACAGTCCATGTTTCGCAGGCATATGAAAGGGTTGGGGGGAAATAGCTTGATAAACAATCCTCTAACACGCTCTACTTCATTTGAAAAACTGCTGCACTTGCAGAGCTCAGACGGTGTTGTATTTCAGCATTGATGATGAGTTGTGGAGAGGTGGCTGCCCAAGTAGTGGAAATGGTCAACATTTTCTAGCGTTACACCATTAAGCATCATTTCTGGGATTAGTTGGTGCCTTTTGCTGAGGGAGGAGCATTTTGGTTTTCTTAATGTTCAGTGAGAGGCCAAGCTTTTCATTAGCTTCTATGAAATTGTTTAAGGTGGATTGTAGGCCTTCTTCTGAATGTGCACAGACTATGTTATCATCAGCGTATTGAAATTCTATGACAGAAGTGGTGGCAGCATGGAAATATTCATCTCCAAGTAGGAATTCTGTACCATTCATTATATCTGCGGAGCTGTCATGATTGCTAGCACAAAACATACGTATCAGTTGTGATGATTATAAATAGGTGGTT
Organism: Anolis sagrei; assembly: GCF_037176765.1. Taxonomy (NCBI): domain Eukaryota; kingdom Metazoa; phylum Chordata; class Lepidosauria; order Squamata; family Anolidae; genus Anolis; species Anolis sagrei. Next base: position 45,115,317 of record NC_090027.1, on the reverse strand, counting down.
TCGTTGGGTGCATCATTCCTTTCTTTGGCAAAGGGGTTTCTGCTGAAGTTTTCCAACTCCCATAGTTCTTTTTAAAAAGCATCCTAAGGTGCATCTACATTGTAGAATTGATGCAGTTTGAATGCGATGGAATCTTATGGAAGGGGGATTCCATAAACATCTCCACTCATCCCACATATAACTCTTTGTTGTGGAATCATAGGCACTCCGGTTTGGTGAAGCATCGCCACTCTTTGGCATGGAAGCTTCCAAACCTTGCAAGATGACAACTCCCAGGAATCCATAGCATTGAACACTGGCAGTTAACGTAGTGGTGTCAAACTGTAATAAATCTCCAGTGTGGATGCAACCTTAGTCGTCACCAGTGATCAGACAGGCCGCTCTTCGTTCTGGTTCAGACCATCCTTACGCTTTGATCATTTGCTGTCTTTTTGCTCAGGAGCCTATTTATATTTTATGACCCTGACTTACTGCTTAGCAGTGAAGTTAACAACTGACAGCTGATGGAACACAAACAAACACGATATATACACACACACACACATATACATACATACACACAGACACACACACACACACACATGTATATATCTGTGTGTATGTATATGCAGTACATATGTATATGTATGTATATGCACACATAGGCATACATACATACATTTCCACACATACCTATACATGCATACTTGTTCACACACATATTTATGCATACATATATGCTTCCGTATACATACACATATACATTTACATAGATACTTTTTGCTTAGCAGTGAAGTTAACAACTGATGGAACACAAACTATATGTATATGTATACATGTACATATGTACACATACATATACATACATACACAGAGACGCACACACACATATATATATCTGTGTGTTTGTATATGCAGTACATTTACACACACATATATACACACCCACATACATGCATGTGCACATATATATTCATGCATCCATATACTTACGCATATACATTTACATAGATACTTATTGCTTAGCAGTGAAGTTAACAACTGATGGAACACAAACTATATGTATATGTATATATACACGCATACACATACATATACATACATACACAGAGACACACAAACACATATATATCTGTGTGTATATGCAGTACATATGTAGATGTATGTATATGCACACATAGACATATATAAATACATTTCCACACACACATACACACACACACATACACATGGATATATATATATATATATATATATCCATCCATATACATACACGTATACATTAACATAGATGTATAGAGGGGGAGCCAAATGTCAGAAAGGGACTTCATTATTTAATAACTCCTTCATTGTTTGTTCAGGCATGGGCAAACTTTGGCCGTCCGGGTGTTTTGGACTTCAACTCCCACAATTCCTAACAGCCTACTGGCTGTTAGGAATTGTGGGAGTTGAAGTCCAAAACACCCAAATGGCCAAAGTTTGTCCACGCCTGATATAGATAAGTAGGTGCATATGTGTGCCTGTTTGTATATATTGCAGTCTTAAAGGTACGTATGGTCTTTACGGGAGACTCCTGAGTTTGGCAGGTGGAGGTAGCCTATTGTTCTCCGGTTCCGGATGGGTCTGCTGGGCCCGGGGAGGGATGCGTTTGGTGAGCAGATGGAGCCATTAGTTAGCTGTGCTCTCTTGAAGAATTGCTTTCCCAGGTAATCAGCCGCGCTCATTTAGGTTGTCGTTTCCCCCACCTCGAGGTGTCAGCTCCGAAAGCGGGGATGATTAATCGCGGCGGCCCCGGATGGCGCTCCGGAATAGCCGCCTTTTGGGGGGAAGGGAAGGGAAGGGGGAGGGAGCGTTCCACCAAGGAGGGCCAGCAGCCCCCCAGGGAGCAAGGTGGAAGGCCTACAGATCAGGAAGACCTCGCTGCCTTGACGTCCGCTCTGAGAGAAGTCATATCCTCAAAAGTTAGAATCCTAGAGTTGGAAGATGTTGTGATCCTTACGAAAGCTGAGGAATTGATCATCCAAGTGTCTTAGAGTTGGAAGAGACATAATAAGAATTTGTAAGATGTATACTGTAGTTATGTGTATGTGTGTTGGCTATGTTCAACAGTAATTCAGAATTACCGTTTGTGAGGTCCAGTGTAAACATGTTGTTTTCAACCAAGAGTTAATCATTGTCTCTAGTCATGTCAGCAATTAAGCGATTAAGACCTCACTGCCTTGACGTCCGCTCTGAGAGAAGTCGTATCCTCAAATGGTAGAATCCTAGAGTTGGAAGATATTGTCATCCGCACGAAAGCTGAGGAACGGATTGTCCAAGTGTCTAGAGTTGGAAGAGACATAATAATAATAATAATAATAATAATAATAATAAGGCATTTGTAAGATGTATACTGTAGTCATGTGTATGTGTGTTGGCTATGTTCTGCAGTACTTCAGAATTACGGTTTGCAAGGTCCAGTGTAAACATGTTGTTTTCAACCAAGAGTTAATCATTATCTCTAGTCATGTCAGCAATTAAGCGATTAAGACCTCACTGCCTTGACGTCCGCTCTGAGAGAAGTCGTATCCTCAAATGGTAGAATTCTAGAGTTGGAAGATATTGTCATCCGCACGAAAGCTGAGGAACGGATTGTCCAAGTGTCTAGAGTTGGGAGAGACATAATAATAATAATAATAATAATAATACTGCATTTGTAAGATGTATACTGTAGTTATGTGTGTTGGCTATGTTCAGCAGTAATTCAGAGTTACAATTTGGGAGGTCCAATGTAAACATGTTGTTTTCAACCAAGAGTTAATCATTGTCTCTAGTCATGTCAGCAATTAAGCGATTAAGACCTCACTGCCTTGACGTCCGCTCTGAGAGAAGTCGTATCCTCAAATGGTAGAATCCTAGAGTTGGAAGATATTGTCATCCGCACGAAAGCTGAGGAACGGATTGTCCAAGTGTCTAGAGTTGGAAGAGACATAATAATAATAATAATAATAATAATAATAATAAGGCATTTGTAAGATGTATACTGTAGTCATGTGTATGTGTGTTGGCTATGTTCAGCAGTAATTCAGAATTATGGTTTGGGAGGTCCAATGTAAACATGTTGTTTTCAACCAAAAGTTAATCATTGTCTCTGGTCATGTCAGCAATTAAGTCCTCACTGCCTTGACATCCGCTTTGAGAGAAGTCATATCCTCAAATGTTAGAATCTTAGAACCCGGAACTTTAATTGGTTGAGTCAACGAACCCAGAAGGTGATTCTCCCCAGTGTTTCCTCTTCATCCTGGAAAGAAGTGAGGAGTGGAGGGCCACCAACAGGGTTCCATCCTGGGCCTGGACATCTTTATGAATGACTTAGATGAAAGGTTAGAAGGCAGCATCATCAGATGGGACCAAATGGGGAGGGAGAACCAATACTCCAGAAGACAGGAGCAGAATTCAGAGAGAGATGATGGGCCAAAACCATCAAAATGAAGTTCAACAGGGACAAAGGCAAGAGACTCCACTGAGGCAGAAAAAAATGAACTGCAAAGAGACAGAATGGGGGACGATGATGCCTGGCTTGTCAGAAGGACATGTGAAAGAGATCTTGGAGTCGTCGTGAGGAGGAAGGTCAACTTGAGCCAACAATGTCATGTGACACCTTAAAAAGCCATTGGGATTATGGCCTGCATCAAGAGGAGCCTAGTGTCTAGATCAAGGGAAGTCCTGCTCCCCATGTTCTATTCTGCCTTGGTCAGACCACGTTACCTGGAATCACACTGTGTCCCATTCTGGGCACCGCAACTGAAGGGAGATTCTGACTATAAGTTGGAATGTGTCCAGAGAAAGAGGGTGACTTAAAGGGTCAAGAGTCTGGGGAACAAGCCCTATGAGGAACAGCTGAAAGAGCTGGGCATGTTTAGCCTGCAGATGAGAAAGCTGAGAGGAGATATGAGGAGGGCCTTGTATAAATATGTGAGAGGAAGTCATAGGGAGGAGGGAGCAGGCCTGTTTTCTATTGCCCTGGAGACCAGGACGCAATGGAACAGTGCCTTCAAACTACAGGAAAGAAAGGAGAGTCCACTTGAACATGAGGAAGAATTTCCTGATGGTGAGAGAGAGCTGTTCAGCAGTGGAACACATTCTCTCTCTCTCTGCCTGGAGTGTGGTGAAGCCTCCTTCTTTGAAGGCTTTGAAGTAGAGGTTGGATGGCCACCTGTCCAGGGGCCTTTGAATGCTATTTTCCTGCTTCTTGGTGGAAAGCGGTTGAACTGGATGGCCTACAAGGTCTCTTCCAACTCTATGATTCAGCTGTAATTGAGAGTTATGGTTTGGGAGGTCTAGTGTAAACACGTTGTTTTCAACCAAGAGTTAATCATTGTCTCTGGTCATGTCAACAGTTCATCAGTTTAGCAGTTCGTGAATTCTTCACCTCCTTTTGTAATTTTCCAGGCCTCAACCTTAGGATGGTGTTTTCAGCAGGAAAGGAAGGAGATTCCACCTGAACATAAGGAAGAACCTCCTGACTGTGTGTGAGAGAGAGAGAGCTGCCCAGTAGTGGAACTCCCTCTCTCTCTGCTCCGGAGGGAGTGTGGTGGAGTCTCCATCTTTGGAGGCTTTGAAACAGAGGTTGGATGGCCATCTGTCAGGGATGCTTTGAATGTGATTTTCCTGCTTCTTGGCAGAATGGGGTTGGACTGGATGGCCCATGAGGTCTCTTCCAACTCTAGGATTCAGCAGTAATTAAGAGTTATGGTTTGGGAGGTCTAGTGTAAACATGTTGTTTTCAACCAAGAGTTAATCATTGTCTCTGGTCATGTCAGCACTTAAGCAGCTTAGCAGTTCGTGAATTCTTCACCTCCTTTTGTAATTTTCCAGGCGTCAACCTTAGGATGGTGTCTTCAGCCTTGGCCAGGCTCCAGTCATGCACCAATCCTACCATTTCATTCAATCCACACGGCATACTTATGACACTAGCGACGTTTATGGGTTTCCCACTTTTGTGGGGTCCTGTACCCCAAATACTTGTGAATGTAGAAGGATGCATGTGCTGTGTTTTGATTTGGGTCAAAGGAGGTAGACTTCTACTATCCAAAGACCCATTGGGTCCTGCCTTGAGCATTCATTCTTCCAGGCATCTTGACCTGGTTTGGAAAGAATGAGGATTGTGCTGTTGGCTTTCCATCTTCTCCAGATGATGAAGGGACAGAAGGATCAACCTATGAGTACAGAGAATTCCACCCCCCCCTCCAAAAAATCTTTAATTACTTGGCCAATTAAACCCTAATTGGGCACGATTGCATTGTTGGGCTAGCGTGCGTTGGAGGAGATCCTGGGTGGTGCCGGTGTTCCTTGTGCAAGGCAACCAGACGGGGAGGGTTCTGCGGCCCCCGCCTTGCTTTTATTTTGGAAGTAACGAGCGCCCGTAGCGGGATTTTGAAGTTTAATTGCCCAGATGTAGATGGCAAGCAAGATGAAGCGTTACAAGGAGACAGCTGTAGATGAATGAGTTGAGAGAACAACCTCGGGGCATCTGCCTATGAGCAGACATGGATAAATGCATTAATTTTGAACTCCTGACATCAAATATTTTTGTATAGAAATGTTTAAGTGGTTTTTGATCATTTTGAGTCAGAAGACCTTTTTGTGGTTATCGGGGCCCTCCTGAAACGCATCTTCCCTTTCAGAGATCTCTGGGGCTGTCAAGTACGGTTTGAGCAAACAATGTTTGATGGAAAGCTGCACCGTTTGGCTCACACAATGCCAACCAACGAACGAACGAACGAACGAACGGATGCGAACGAGTGCCTCCCCTCCTCTCCCCTCCTTCAAAAAATTCCCCGCTGTTTGCATTTTGATAAACGCTTTTGTGTGCTCAGGCTCCGGCGTCAAAGGGCATTTCATCATACATGTTCACCTGTATTGCGGGTGCGGGTTTAGAGGGGCTTGAGCTCCGCTCGAGATCAAAGCCTGCCGCAGAAATCGGCAGAGTGTGTTCTTCAATCGAGGAGCGCCACAGAAAGTGGGAAGGAATTAGCCCCGAGACCCCGAGCTGGAATCGTCCAGGTGTCTGCCCACAAATGGGGTCGCCACTCCGTTTTCTACAGACAACCAATTCATAGAATCATAGAATCCAAGAGTTGGAAGAGACCTCCTGGGCCATCCTCCAGTCTAACCCCATCCTGCCAAGAAGCAGGAATATTGCATTCAAATCACCCCTGACAGATGGCCATCCAGCCTCTGTTTCAAAGCTTCCAAAGAAGGAGCCTCCACCACACTCCCTCCGGGGCAGAGAGTTCCACTGCTGAATGGCTCTCACAGTGATAGAATCCTAGAGTTGGAAGAGACCTCCTGGGCCATCATCCAGTCTAACCCCATCCTGCCAAGAAGCAGGAATATTGCATTCAAAGCACCCCTGACAGATGGCCATCCAGCCTCTGCTTAAAAGCTTCCAAAGAAGGAGCCTCCACCACACTCTGGGGCAGAGAGTTCCACTGCTGAACGGCTCTCACAGTCAGGAAGTTCTTCCTCATGTTCAGATGGAATCTCCTCTCTTGTAGTTTGAAGCCATTGTCCCATTGCGTCCTAGTCTCCAGGGAAGCAGAAAGCAAGCTTGCTCCCTCCTTCTCCCTGTGGCTTCCTCTCACATATGTATACATGGCTCTCACCATGTCTCCTCTCAGCCTTCTCTTCTTCAGGCTAAACATGCCCAGTTCCCTAAGCCGCTCCTCATAGGGCTTGTTCTCCAGACCCTTGATCATTTGAGTCGCCCTCCTCTGGACACATTCCAGCTTGTCAATATCTCTCTTGAATTGTGGTGCCCAGAATTGGACACAATATTCCAGGTAACGTGGTCTAACCAAAGCGGAATAGAGCATGGGGAGCATGACTTCCCTGGACCTAGACACTATCCAGGTTGGAACATATTCCTTCCATCCAGGTTGGAACATAATCCTTCCACCAAAATACACCTCAATCCGATTTACGTTCATGGCCAAACAGATGCAACATGGTGGGCCGTATTTGGATCAGGCCAGGCATGGGCAAAAGGGTGGAAGGAAAGGAAGGATGAAGGAGAAGAGAGAGAGGGAAGGAAAAAAAAGAAGGAATGATGAAAGGGTGGAAGAGAAAGAGGGAGAGAGAGGGAGGGAAAGAAGGGAGGGAGGGAAGGAAGGAGGAAGGAAAGAGAGAAGAAATGAAGGATAGGATTGTGTGAGAGAGGGGGGGGGAGGCCGAGAAAAGAGCCCAAGGGGACACATCCGGCCCTTGGGCCTGGGTTTGGCCATACCTGGATTAGACACTTCCTTGAAATACATTAGTGGCCTTTGCATTCGTACTATTGATGTGGTACAAAAAACAAAGCAAAATATGGGAAACAAATGAGATTTCAGTCAATTTTAAGGAGATTCCATGAGTTGGGACCATGTATGGCACGGAAGCTTAAGCAGCTGAGGGGGGAAAGGAAAGGGTCTGAGGCTGCTAGGAATTGCGGGAGTTGGAAGTCCAAAACACCTGGAGGACCCAAGTTGGTCCATGCTTGTGCTATGAGTATGTCGTCCACATACCGAGGATGTTGTCCACATACTGAAGGCATTGTAGGAGTTGAAGTCCACAACACCCGGAGGACCCAAGTTGGCCATATTGAAGGAGGTTGTCTATGAACTGAAGGAATTGTGGGAGTTGAAGTCCACAACACCTGGAGGGAAGGCCCAAGTTGGTCCATGGCTGATCAAACCCACCAAAGCGATTCCATGACCATTCTGGAGGGCTACACATGCCATTTTTTGCGAATTCATGTGTAAATAGCCTTTCCAATGATCATCTCCTACTCCGGACTCAAGACTATAACTTGTGACCTTGTTGAAACCTTTCGCTTGTTATGAACTTCCAACTTCTTCTTCTGTTATTGTGATCTTCCTTCTCATACTCCTAGTTTTTATCTGCAAGGATAAAACAAGTCCTCGATGGCATTGCCTGGCCTTACAACTTGCCCCCCCCCCCCCAAACATTGCATGGTTGATTAAGATTTGCGTCTCAGTTGTGCATAATTTCAGAGCTGACAAGCACAGCATAAAGTCCTACCCCCTTGGCAAAAGGAATAGATCAAAAGATAGGCATTACGTAACATGCTCAATCCTTGGTTTTGATTCGAACATGCTTCCGTTGCGCATAAGAGTGCTCCTCATAAACCGGTTGGACTTCTGCTAGACCCAATGAGCAATCTGGAATGGATTGCCAGCAAAGCATCAGGGGACAACACAATGTGTAGATATCAACAGTCTCTTCAGATGGTTGTAAAATACAAAATAATAACAGGAAATTGTGCCAAGGACCCCCACCATATTTGTGCCCATGGGCTACAGCGTTTTCTTGTCCAGAGAGTGGCAGCCAATGGCTCGTAGATTGGCACCCGTCTTGGGACCATCACTTTGAGGAATGGTGGCCCAAAGGACACATCTTTTAGTTGGATGTCAAATGCTCACACCGTTGAATGCTCAGTTGAGTTCCTTACTGGAAGTAGTAATGGCTGCTCTTTCAGAAGGATGTGCTAGGAGAGTATGGTGAAGAAGTCCACCTTTTCTCAATCTAGAAACCATATTAAGAGCAGGTCCTCTCCATAGAATCCTTCTTAGTGGAAAATATCAGGATTGAGAAGAACTTATGTATGGAAGACACAGATTATGACAGTCAATGTTCAAAATCTCAGCCCTGTCCTCTTTTCAGGAGCTTCCCATATTTCCTGATTCGCTCATCCCCACACTTACCTTTAATATGTTCATTTACTTTAATGCTTGCTGTGCCTGTGTGTGTGTCTTCAAGTCACCTTTCAACTTCTGTTGACCCCATGAACTTTGTAGGGTTTTCTTGGTCAAGGGATACTCAGGGATGGTTTTGCCAGTTCCTTCCTCTGGAATCTAGCCTCTTGTTCCAGGTGTCCCTTGGTGGGCCTCCATCCTGACCTTAGAAGCTTGGTCAAGGGATACTCAGGGATGGTTTTGCCAGTTCCTTCCTCTGGAATCTAGCCTCTTGTCCCAGGTGTCCCTTGGTGGGCCTCCATCCTGACCTTGGAAGCTTGGTCAAGGGATGCTCAGGGATGGTTTTGCCAGTTCCTTCCTCTGGAATCTAGCCTCTTGTCCCAGGTGTCCCTTGGTGGGCCTCCATCCTGACCTTAGAAGCTTGGTCAAGGGATACTCAGGGATGGTTTTGCCAGTTCCTTCCTCTGGAATCTAGACTCTTGTCCCAGGTGTCCCTTGGTGGGCCTCCATCCTGACCTTGGAAGCTTGGTCAAGGGATACTCAGGGATGGTTTTGCCAGTTCCTTCCTCTGGAATCTAGCCTCTTGTCCCAGGTGTCCCTTGGTGGGCCTCCATCCTGACCTTGGAAGCTTGGTCAAGGGATGCTCAGGGATGGTTTTGCCAGTTCCTTCCTCTGGAATCTAGCCTCTTGTCCCAGGTGTCCCTTGGTGGGCCTCCATCCTGACCTTAGAAGCTTGGTCAAGGGATACTCAGGGATGGTTTTGCCAGTTCCTTCCTCTGGAATCTAGACTCTTGTCCCAGGTGTCCCTTGGTGGGCCTCCATCCTGACCTTGGAAGCTTGGTCAAGGGATACTCAGGGATGGTTTTGCCAGTTCCTTCCTCTGGAATCTAGCCTCTTGTCCCAGGTGTCCCTTGGTGGGCCTCCATCCTGACCTTGGAAGCTTGGTCAAGGGATGCTCAGGGATGGTTTTGCCAGTTCCTTCCTCTGGAATCTAGCCTCTTGTCCCAGGTGTCCCTTGGTGGGCCTCCATCCTGACCTTAGAAGCTTGGTCAAGGGATACTCAGGGATGGTTTTGCCAGTTCCTTCCTCTGGAATCTAGCCTCTTGTCCCAGGTGTCCCTTGGTGGGCCTCCATCCTGACCTTAGAAGCTTGGTCAAGGGATACTCAGGGATGGTTTTGCCAGTTCCTTCCTCTGGAATCTAGACTCTTGTCCCAGGTGTCCCTTGGTGGGCCTCCATCCTGACCTTGGAAGCTTGGTCAAGGGATACTCAGGGATGGTTTTGCCAGTTCCTTCCTCTGGAATCTAGACTCTTGTCCCAGGTGTCCCTTGGTGGGCCTCCATCCTGACCTTGGAAGCTTGGTCAAGGGATACTCAGGGATGGTTTTGCCAGTTCCTTCCTCTGGAATCTAGACTCTTGTCCCAGGTGTCCCTTGGTGGGCCTCCATCCTGACCTTGGAAGCTTGGTCAAGGGATACTCAGGGATGGTTTTGCCAGTTCCTTCCTCTGGAATCTAGACTCTTGTCCCAGGTGTCCCTTGGTGGGCCTCCATCCTGACCTTGGAAGCTTGGTCAAGGGATACTCAGGGATGGTTTTGCCAGTTCCTTCCTCTGGAATCTAGTCTATTGTCCCAGGTGTTCCTTGGTGGGCCTCCATCCTGACCTTGGAAGCTTGGTCAAGGGATACTCGGGGATGGTTTTGCCAGTTCCTTCCTCTGGAATCTAGACTTTTGTCCCAGGTGTCCCTTGGTGGGCCTCCATCCTGACCTTGCTTTGCTTCCAAGATCAGATGGACTTCCTGTCTTTAAGATATAAGATTGCTAAATCACAGATATGTTTTGTGGATCATGACTGGGATTGTGTCTTGTTAGATGAACCATTCCAAGAGCACTCTCACCATGTTACACAAACAGCAGCCTTGCAATTTACTTTAAGGTGAAATGTGTAGGAAGTGACTGCCCCATCTTAAAGCAAATGGGCCCGATAGCCATAGCAGAGTTCGGAAGAAGTCCCCTGGATGTATTGAGAAAGGTATGGGTTCATTTTATGGATGTCTTACAGGGCGACTGCTTGAGGGATTTGGGAATCGATTTCTGTATCCAACTCAATAGGGAACATTATTAGCTAGGTGGGAAGGCCCTAACTCAAAGCAAAACGAGTCAACAGCTCAGTTGAAAATGATGGGAAGTATCTCAGTTCTACTTGGTGGGCTTTTGGATGGTTTTCCCCTGCCACCATATCATCATGACTGCCCAGAATCATAGAATCCTAGAGTTGGAAGAGACCTGGTGGGCCATCCAGTCAAACACCATTCTGCCAAGAAGCTGGAAAATTGCATTCAAAGCACCCCTGACGGATGGCCATCCAGCCTCTGCTTAAAAGGTAATGGAAATGGTAGAGGAGCACTTTGTTCAGTGAGAGGCCAAGCTTTTCATAGGCTTCTGAGAAGAAAGTGCTTAAAGTGGCTTGCAAGCTTTTGTGTCAATGAGCACAGACTACATTATCATCAGCATATGGAGTTCTGTGACTTTTACTTTTGGCTTTCAGCCCACCAAGGTTAAATAGCTTATCATCTGCCCAGTAGGGAGGGAGTTAGTTAGGCGACCCCTCGTTGGACGAGTAAGATGGTCTTCCATTATGGGTTTCCCTGTGGGTCCACATGTGTCTGTGGAGCCCTATTCTTGCTGTGCATCTTCTTCCGCAGTGTGAGCATTGGTTTCCAGGTGGAAGGCGGTCCCGGTCGGGGTTGGCTTGACACTCCTTCCTCCTGGCACGTTTCTCTCTTTCACCCTCCACTCATGACTCCTCAAATTCTGCAGCACTGTTGGTCACAGCTGACCTCCAGCTGGAGTGGTCAAGGGCCAGGGCTTCCCAGTTCTCAGTGTCTATGCCAGAGTTTTTAAGGTTGGCTTTGAGCCCATCTTTAAATCTCTTTTTCTGTCCACCAACGTTTCGTTAAGTTCAGAGTAGAGCAACTGCTTTGGGAGACGGTGGTCAGGCATCCGGACAACGTGGCCGGCCCAGCGGAGTTGATGTTGGAGGACCATCGCTTCAATGCTGGTGGTCTTTGCTTCTTCCAACACGCTGACGTTTGTCCGCTTGTCTTCCCAAGAGATTTGCAGGATTTTCCGGAGGCGGTGCTGATGGAATCGTTCCAGGAGTTGCATGTGACGTCTGTAGACAGTCCACGTCTCACAGGCGTAGAGCAGGGTTGGGAGGATAATAGCTTTATAGACAAGCACCTTGGTCTCCCAACGGATGTCCTGGTCCTCAAACACTCTCTGCTTCATTTGGAAAAATGCTGTACTCACAGAGCTCAGGCAGTGTTGAGTTTCAGTGTCAATGTTTACGTCTGTAGACAGTCCACATCTCACAGGCGTATAGTAGGGTTGGGAGGACAATAGCTTTATAGACAAGCACCTTGGTCTCCCTACGGATGTCCCGGTCCTCAAACACTCTCTGCTTCATTCAGAAAAATATTGCAATCACAGAGCTCAGGCGGTGTTGTATTTCAGTCTCAATGTTGATGTCTGTAAATAGTCCATGTTTTGCAGGCATAGAGCAGGGTTGTGAGGATGATAGCTTTATAAACAAGCCCCTTGGTTTCCCTACGGATGTCCCGGTCCTCAAACACTCTCTGCTTCATTCGGAAAAATGCTGCGCTCGCAGAGCTCAGGCGGTATTGTATTTCAGTGTCAAATGTTGATGTCTATAGACAGTCCACGTTTCGCAGGCATATAGCAGGGTTGTGAGGATGATAGCTTTATAAACAAGCCCCTTGGTCTCCCTACGGATGTCCCGGTCCTCAAACACTCTCTGCTTCATTCGGGAAAATGCTCCACTCGCAGAGCTCAGGCGATGTTGTATTTTGGCGTCGATGTTGACGGGAGGGAAGCTTTCCATCAACAAGGTGTGGAATCATAGTGATGGAAGATGAAAAATCAGGTTGGGGTGGTGGTGCATCATCCCAGTTTGACACCTGATCCATGGAGCGCCTTCTTACCGGATGTGGGAGTCCATTTCTGTATCCAAACTCATTAGGAAACATGGTTGGCCAGGTGGGAAGTCCTTGTCTCAAAGCAAAAGGTGGTGCGAGTCAAGAGCTGAGTCGGAAATGATGGAAAGTCTCTGAGTTCTGCTTGGTTGGGTTTTGGATGTTTTTCCCCTGCCAAAACGGGCTTGTCATACAGCTCCCAAAACTCTTGTTGGAAGTACTTGAGTCAATAATTTGCATGAATATCCTTCCCGTGGGGCCGGAGAAGGGACAACAGCCTGTTTCCTAAGCCTCTAATATATGCCATCATCTGGATCTTTTTAATAAAAAGGCACAAATGGACCTATGAAAGCTCATGAATTCGGCGGTTTTTAGAGCCGAGAGTGGACAGATGGGATTCGGTTCCTTACATAATTACGGGATGCTCTTTCAGAGGCGAGATGGCTTCTTTAGGCTTCCACAGCTGTTCCTAAATGTTGTAAGTTGCCACGGAGGGCTCCGGCACAGGCTGGATTCAAATGAGGTTTTGCACGGCTCGTATTCCCGGGGTGCCCGTTTCTCCATCTTCATCAGCGTGAGCGAAAGATTAAGGGTTTAGACTCTGAGATACAGTCTCCCTTCGCACATGCCGAGTTAAGGATGCTTAGAAGGGTGGAAAATGCGGGGAGGATGGAAGGGTTCAAGTCCTGGAAGCGGGACAAGGCAGGCTCTTAGCGTGTGCAACTGGGCCAAACTGGAGAAGACAATCACGGCTTTCTGTTGTCCATACAAAACTCTAATACTTAAAATTGGTGAGCCAGAGCCTCAAAGTCATAGAATCATAGAATTTTTTATCATGTCATCAGCAACCAGACATTTGTATTACATTTTAACAAAAACAAACAAACAAACAAACAAAACACAACGTTTGCAAGCTTGGTAGTGGATTAAATGTCCTTTGACCAGTATCTGGCCCCTTGGAGTGCCTCTGGTGTTGCCGCAAGAAAGTCCTCCATCGTGCATGTGTCAGGTCTCGGGTATTTATTTGTCGTGTCAGGGCAACCAGTCAATTGTATTACATTTCTAACAGAACAAAGCAAACAAACAGACAAAATACAAAAATTGTGAGTTTGGTAGTTGATTAAATGTCCTTTGACCAGTCTCTGGCCCCTTGGAGTGCCTCTGGTGTTGCCACAAGAAGGTCCTCCCTGGTGCATCATGTGGCAGGGCTCAGGGTGCATTGCAGCAGGTGGTCTGTGGTTTGCTCTTCTCCACACTCGCATGTCGGGGACTCCACTTTGTGGCCCCATTTCTTGAGGTTGGCTCTGCATCTCGTGGTGCCAGAGCGCAGTCTGTTCAGCGCCTTCCAAGTTGCCCTGTCTTCTATGTGCCCAGGGGGGAGTCTCTCATTTGGTATCAGCCATTGGTTGAGGGTCTGGGTTTGAGCCTGCCACTTTTGGACTCTCGCTTACTGAGGTGTTCCAGCAGGTGTCTCTGTAGATCTTAGGAAACTATTTCTTGATTTGAGTCATTGACGTGCTGGCTGATACCCAAACAGGGGATGAGCTGGAGATGTTTTTGCCTTGGTCCTTTCACTATTGGCTGCTACTTCCTGGCGGATGTCAGGTGGTGCAATGCCGGCTAAGCAGTGTAATTTCTCCAGTGGTGTAGGGCGCCCCGTGATAATGCGGCATGTCTCATTAAGAGCCACATCTGTTTTAGTGTGGTGAGATGTGTTCCACCCTGGGCATGCATACTCAGCAGCAGAGTAGCACAGCGCAAGGGCAGATGTCTTCACTGTGTCTGGTTGTGATCCCCAGGTTGTGCCAGTCAGCTTTCGTATGATATTGTTTCTAGCGCCCACTTTTTGCTTGATGTTCAGGCAATGCTTTTTGTAGGTCAGAGCACGGTCCAGAGTGACTCCTTCTAGGTATTTGGGTGTGCTGCAATGCTCCCGTGGGATTCCTTCCTTCCCAGATAATAATCCTCAGAGCTCGGGATGCTTGTCTGTTCTTAACGTGAAAGGCACATGTCTGTGTTTTAGATGAATGAGGGATATCATAGAATAATAGAGGTGGAAGAGACCCCAGGGGCCTTCCAGTCCAACCCCCTTCTGTCATGTAGGAGAAGCACAACCAAAGCACCCCCAAACAGATGGACATCCAGCTTTCAAGACATCCAAACCTTGATATGCTTCCAGCTTCAGATGTGGAATCTCCAAGGTGGTGATTTTTGTGTAGCTTCTTGAGCTAATTGCTATTTTGCTTTACATGGACCATCATGGAAGGTCTTGGAGTCCTCGTGGACAACAAGTTAAACATAAGCCAGGAATGTGATGTGGCGGCAAAAAAAGCCAATGGGATGTTGGCCTGCATCAAGAGGAGCCTAGTGTCTAGATCCAAGGAAGTCATGCTCCCCATACTTCTAGAACATGGCCATACAGCCCAAAAAACCTACAACAACCCAGTGATTCTGGCCATAAAAGCCTTCGACAACACCTTGTGTCTCAATCCAAACTCTCCTGACTCAACAGAACAGGTGGCAGCCTTCCAGGTGTGACTGTATCCCAACTCCCATGTGTAATGATGGGCAATACAGGACTTGGAGTCCAGCATCTGGAGAATGGCCACGTAGAATGACGTCGTGGGTTGTATTCGGCCCGCGGGCTTTGAGGGTGACGCATGTAACATAGTAGGTGAATGCTTTTGAGTCGGGAGTGCTGAAATGCTTTTGTTGGCCAGTGAATGTTTGCATGCAGATATATAGATTTTTCCATTTCAGAGCTGATCTCAGATGAAGGGAGAGGGGAGGAGAGTAAGCGCGCTTGCCTTGCGTGCAGAAGGTCCTGGGCTCATCCCTATTGTCTCTCAAACGGCAAAGAGAGGGGTCTGTCAGAAGAGCCTGGCTCGAGAGCAGGACGTGTGGAAAAGATCTTGGAGTCCTCGTGGACAACAAGTTAAACATGAGCCAGGAATGTGATGTGGCGGCAAAAAAAGCCAATGGGATTTTGGCCTGCATCAAGAGGAGCCGAGTGTCTAGATCCAGGGAAGTCATGCTCCCCATGCTCTGTTCTGCCTTGGTTAGACCACTTTACCTGGAATATTGTGTCCAATTCTGGGCACCACAATTCAAGAGAGAGATTGACAAGCTGGAACGTGTCCAGAGGAGGGTGACTAAAATGATCAAGGGTCTGGAGAACAAGCCCTATGAGGAGCGGCTTAAGGAGCTGGGCATGTTTAGCCTGAAGAAGAGAAGGCTGAGAGGAGACATGCTGAGAGCCATGTATAAATATGGGAGAGGAAGTCATAGAGAGGAGGAGGGAGCAAGCGTGTCTTCTGCTTCCCTGGAGATTAGGACGCAATGGAGGAATGGCTTCAAACTACAAGAGAGGAGATTCCACCTGAACACGAGGAAGAACTTCCTGACTGTGAGAGCTGTTCAGCAGTGGAACTCTCTGCCCCCGGAGTATGGTGGAGGCTCCTCCTTTGGAAGCTTTCAAACAGAGGCTGGATGGCCATCTTTCAGGGGTGATTTGAATGCAATGTTCCTGCTTCTTGGCAGAATGGGGTTGGACTGGATGATGGCCCAGGAGGCCTCTTCCAACTCTAGGATTCTATGATTCTATTCTGGAAGAGGTCTTCAAAGTCACTTATGAACTCACCGCCGAGACTCTACCTTTGGAAGAGTTACGAATCACCATAGAGTGTGGTGGAGGCTCCTTCTTTGGAGACTTTGGAACAGAGGCTGGATGGCCATCTGTCAGGGTGATTTGAATGCAATGTTCCTGCTTCTTGGCAGAATGGGGTTGGACTGGATGATGGCCCAGGAGGTCTCTTCCAACTCTAGGATTCTATGATTCTATTCTGGAAGAGGTCTTCAAAGTCACCTATGGACTCACCGCCAAGACTCTACCTTTGGAAGAGTTACGAATTGCCATGGAGTGTGGTGGAGGCTCCTTCTTTGGAAGCTTTGAAGCAGAGGCTGGATGGCCATCTGTCAGGAGTGATTTAAATGCAATATTCCTGCTTCTTGGCAGAATAGGGTTGGACTGGATGGTCCATGAGGTCTCTTCCAACTCTTGGATTCTCTGTTTCTATGCGTTCTGCCCTTGATGGGCGAATGCGCCTGGCTTTGATACTCCCTGATTGGCAGCGTTGTCTTGAGATAGGGAAGCGTGGCTTCTCCTCCACCAAAGTGGGTAAAATTTAATGATCGGATTTGACGTGCTTTTTGGTTTCTCCCGAGAGATCTCCCTGTTTATCCTCAGAAACGGGTCTATTTAGCTTTCCCTCTCTTCCTGCAACAACAACAACCACGCTGCTTTAATTGAGATGGCTTTATTAATTATGCTCATTTTAGCAGCGCAAATTGTCCCCCTCTTGCTGTCTGTATCTTTTTGAAGCTCCGATTGCAGAAGTCTGTTTAGAGATCGACGTTGGTTGCATGTGTGGAAATGCTGCGTTTGGAGCCTCGCCTTCCAAAAACGCACTACCGCGCCTGAGCGCCTTTGTTCTCGCTAAGCCCTAATCTGCCTGGCTCGATTGTCAAGGTCTCTCTTGGCGTGGATTTCAGGCACGTAATGCTCAATTGGATGCTTAACTCTAGAGTTCCTAATTAATTTTGGGGGAGCTGATAAACTTTGGCATTGGGTCGGCACCATCTTTGCGACATTAATATGTATAAATCCGGCAATGAGTCGGAGATCATCTTGAAACTGGCTCAGTGCGTGCCATTCGCAACGTGGTTTCTCTAAAGCCGAAGGAGCGTCTCCGGTGAAGAGCCAAACGGGGCCGTTCGTGGAAGGAAACGTGGAACGCCGATTCCTCTTCCGCCTCGAAAGGCCTACAAGTTTCCGCATCTTTCTCTTAACATTCCCCTGCTTTCAAATCTTGCACGGTGAAGGTGTTTTCCAAAAATACACCTGGCAGCCCATGGATCACAGGAAGCAAAGAACCCATGGACGAGCTCTCCTTGTTATGGAGAAGAGTGGGAGCGGTTCTCCTCGTCTTCCTTGGATACGATCACAGGCAGGTTGCCTTTCCATCTCCAAACATCTCCGGATTATGATCAGGCAGCGGTGGGAAAGGACCGGGCCGCTCTTGACCCTCTTTCCTCCGGTTCAAAACTCAAGAACGGGAATGAATGTGGATACGGGAACGGGTGTGTGTTCATCTCCAGCTCTATCTTTATCTCTCAGCCCAAAGTGGCACTGTGGGTTAAACCCTTGTGCCGGCAGGACTGAAGACCAACAGGTCAGAGGTTTGAATCCAGGGAGAGTGCAAGTGACCATGTATACATATGTGAGAGGAAGCCACAGGGAGGAGGAGGGAGCAAGCTTCCTTTCTGCTTCCTTGGAGACTAGGACGCAATGGAACAATGGCTTCAAACTACAAGAGAGGAGATTCCATCTGAACATTAGGAAGAACTTCCTGACTGGGAGAGCCATTCAGCAGTGGAACTCTCTGTCCTGGAGTGTGGTGGAGGCTCCTTCTTTGGAAGCTTTTAAACAGGGGCTGGATGGCCATCTGTCAAGGGTGATTTGAATGCAATATTCCTGCTTCTTGGCAGAATGGGGTTGGACTGGATGGCCCATGAGGTCTCTTCCAACTCTTTGATTCTATGATTCTATGAGCTCCCTCTGTCAGCTCCAGCTCCCCATGTGGGGACATTTATTTATTTAAAACTTTTATACCCCGGTCTTCTCAACCTCTACAGAGGGACTCAGGCCGGCTTACAGCTTAAATTAATACACAAATAGAATTAAAAAGATCATCACATCCAAAAATTAAATACTACAGAATAAATACACAAACCAAGTCGCCAAGATAAAATCATGTTCATCTCAATCCGCCAGTGTGGTCAGTAGTTATTAGGTTATTGCTGAACTCACCAATCATTCTGCAAATGCTATATTCCAAAGCCAGGTTTTTATTAGCTTTCTGAAAGTCAGGAGGGAAGAGGCAGATCTACTCTCCAACAGGAGAGAGTTCCAGAGCCGAGGGGCCACCACCGAGAAGGCCCCGTCCCTCGTCCCCACCAGACGCGTTTGTGAAAGTGGTGGGACCGAGAGCAGGGCCCCTCCAGAAGGTCTTAACAACCTTGATGGTTCATAGGGGAGAATCCATTTGGACAGGTAAACTGGGCCAGAACCGTTTAGGATTTTGTAGGTTAACACCCGCACTTTGAATTGTGCTCGGGAGCTAATTGACAGCCAGTGGAGCTGGTGCAACAGAAGAGTAGTATGCTCCCTGTACCCCACTCCTGTTAGTAATCTGGCTGCCGCTCGTTGGACTAGTTGCAGCTTCCAGGCAGTCTTCAGAAGCAACCCCACATAGAGAGCATGAGAGAAGCCTCCCACTAGGATGGTAAAACATTAAACATCTGGGTGTCTCCTGGGCAACGTCCTTGCAGACAGCCAATTCTCTCACACCAGAAGCAACTTGCAGTTTCTCAAGTTGTTCCTCACACACACACACACACAAAAGCCCAAAGTAGGCAAGAAGTTGATGGAAGAGTCAATTCTGTTTTCGAAGGCTTTCATGGCCAGAATCACTGGGTTGCTGTGAATTTTCCAGGCTGTTGTTGCATCCCAGAGCAGGAAAAACTCTGTCCTTGTATTGTTGAAGGCTTTCATGACCGGAATCACTGGGTTGTTAAAGGTTTTTTTGGGCTATATGGCCATGTTCTAAAGGCATTCTCTCCTGATGTTTCGCCTGCATCTCTGGCAAGCATCCTTGGAGGTAGTGAGTACCTCTGAGGATGCTTGCCATAGATGTAGGCGAAACGCCAGGAGAGAATGCCTCTAGAACATGGCCATATAGCCCAAAAAAACCCTACAACAACCCAAGTCTGTCCTTAAACACCACACCGGTATAGTAAAATCAGCAAGCAGTTTATTGAAGGATATATGTAAGCAAAGCAACAAAAATGATAGAAACAGTGTAGTCCAGAACAGTACACCTATTTTCCACAGGGAATGAATAGTCCATGAACTTCAAGGTTCGAAGGTGACAACAAGGATGCAAAATCCAAAAGAACAAGGCAGCATGGAGATCTAATACCCAGAATGGGAACCTGGCAAAACTTGCAACATGGAACTGGAAGTAATAGTGGTAGTAGTAGTAGTAGTAGTAGTAAGGATTGCAGAGAAACAACTGGAAAAGCTGACACGATATGAGGATTTAAAAATCAAACTGCAAAGACTCTGGCACAAACCAGTCAAGGTGGTCCCAGTGGTGATCGGCACACTGGGTGCAGTGCCTAAAGACCTTGGCCTGCACTTAAACACAACTGCTGCTGACATGATTACCATCTCTCAGCTGCATAAGGCCACCTTACTGGGATCTGCACGCGTTATTCGCCGACACATCACACAGTCCTAGACACTTGGGAAGTGTCCAACGTGTGATCTAGTACAACATCCAGCAGAGTGTCTGCTGTGGACTCATCTTGTTGTGTTTCAAATAATAATAATAATAATAATAATAATAATAATAATTTGCAAAGACTCTGGCACAAACCAGTAAAGGTGGTCCCAGTGGTGATGGGCACACTGGGTGCAGTGCCTAAAGACCTTGGCCTGCACTTAAACACAATCGGCACTGACAAGATTACCACCTGCCAGCCCTACCGGGATCTGCACACATCATTTGCCGATACATCACACAGTCCTAGACACTTGGGAAGTGTCTGACGTGGGATCCAATTCAACAGCCAGCAGTTTCTGCTGTGGACTCATCTTGTTGTGTTTATAATAATAATAATAATAATAATAATAATAATAATAATAATAATAATCTTTATTTATACCCCGCCACCATCTCCCCAAAGGGGACTTGGGGTGGCTAAAATGAAGCCAAGCCCAAAGATACAATATCACAAAAAATACAAAATGCAAACAACCAAAAACAACAAAAATTACATTACAATAAAATACATACAGTAGCAGAACAGAGTAAACAAAGCCAAATAACATGATATAAAATCGAACACAATGGGTGGGCCAAATGCACAAGGCAAAATGATAAAACCCTGGGTGAGGTAGGAGTAGAAAATCCACTTGGAAATAAGACTGTCATGAAAGTTCAACGTTGACAAGACTAAGCTAAAATCCTTTCCCCATCTCATATAAAGCCTTTCCTGTTGCATGAAACAAAAGGAAAACATTCCATTTTCGTTTACAACCGGATAAGGATTTCTTATCCCTCTTCCTGAAGACAGGCTGATCTTCAGCGAGTTCGAGAACTTTCCCTTAGTTTACAAAAGTCTTTTCTGTCTGCAATTTCATTGACTTCTGAAGACAGTTTCTCAGAGAAAGGCTGCTGTGGGCCCCTTTCAGGAATGTGACCTTGAGCATCTACCCCAAGAAGCACTGCGTCCCTCGGACCTCTCGGCAAGGCCTGGACTTGACTCAGGCCTAGGAAAACCATCATCCCCATTGACACAATCACAGGTTGAACTACAACAGCTATCTGACCATGTTCCAGAAGCATTCTCTCTTGACGTTCCACCCACATCTATGGCAGGCATCCTCAGAGGTTCTGAACATGGCCATACAGCCCGGAAAACTCACAGCGACCCAGAAAAGTCAATTGCATTTCATTTTTCTGTTGAGTTTCCCTGATTTAAAACAAGATGAACATTTTAAAGGATCTAGTTCAGGGCTGTCAAACGCATTTTCCCCAAGGACCACATCAGCCTTATGGTTGCCTTCAAATTGTCATCGGAAGACAGCATAAATGGAACTATGTTGCCATGGCATTGGAAGCTTTGTGGGCCACTTAAAATGACGTGGCGGGTCAGATTTGGCCCGCAGGCCTCACATTTGACACATGTGATTTAGTTGAATACAGTCAGCTCTCCACATTTGCGGGATTCGCTTTTGCCGATTTCATAATTCATGAACTTGATTTATGTATTCTATCTAGGAATCTATAGGTCTTCCGGTGGAGTGACTCCCAGGTATTTGGGTGCACTGCAGTGCTCCAGTGGGATTCCTTCCCAGGTGATCCTCAGAGCTCGGGATGCTTGTCTGTTCTTGAGATGAAAAGCACATGTCTGTGTTTTAGATGGATTAGGGATCAGCTGGTTTTCCCTGTAGTAGGCAGTAAGGGCACCTAAAGCTTCGGAGAGCTTCTTTTCAATCATCTCAAAACTCCCTGCTTGAGCGGTGATGACATGATTGTTAGCACAGATGAAGCTCTCTGTCCCTTCTGGCAGTGGCTGGTCATGTGTGTAGATGTTGAACATGGATGGAGCAAGCACGCTCCCCGGAGGCAGGCCGTTCTTCTGTTTCCGGCATCTGCTTCTCTGGCCCTGGAACTCAACAAAAAAGCTCCTGTTTTGTAGCAGGTTTCCTATGAGGCGGGTGAGGTGGTCGTCCTTTGTGAGATTATACATTTTCCTCAGGAGGAGGCAGCAGTGGTTCACAGTCTCATAAGCCGCTGACAGGTCTATGAAGACGGCTCCTGTGATCTGCTGCCTTTCAAAGCCATCTTCTATGTGCTGAGTCAGGTTCAGCACTCGCGATGTGCAGCTTTTGCCTTTCCTGAAGCCAGTTTGTTGTGGAATCAGACATGGGTCTATTTTGTCCATAATTCTATGCAAAATAAGTCTCTCCAGAACTTTGTAGAGGTGGCACAGCAGGGAGATTGGTCTGTAGCTTTTTGGATCATTACGGTCTTTGCCTGGCTTCAAGATGGCAATGACTCTTGCTTTCCTCCAGATTTTGGGGATCTGACAGGATGCAGTGCAGTTGTTCATCAGCTCCAGCAAGGTATGCTCTTCCAAGGTATGGATATGGTATATTTTCCAAGGTATGAGATAACAAGAGTTATGAGTTTCTCATCTGAGCCTGAAGAGCCCACAGAACCGTTGTGTTCCCTGGAGATGAGGAGCCCACCATTCCCATCTGGCTAGAGCTCTCTCTTGTCCTGAGAAGCAAACCAGGTCTAGTCATTCCTGAATATCTCAGGTTCATCTGACGATTAAATTTCTGGATGTCCTAGGTTCATCTGACAGTTAAATTGATCAGCAGTCCTGAATGTTCTCAGGATGTGCCTTGAACCGGGGAGATTTTCCACACTTCAAATGATACAGATTGTGTTAAATGACCTGGGAAAAAAAATCTTCCAGAGAAAAAAATAACTTTCTTGACACAAACACGTTTGTCACATGCGAAATGTGAGAAGGAAGTTGGTGGTGGAAGCGTTTGTAGACGCCATCCGAGGAAGGAGACTCCGCCTACGGAAGCGTATGCTCCCAACGGGGTTGTCTCGGGTAGTCTCTAAGGTGCGACGCGCGATCCCTTTGTGTATTGATATTCCAGACAAACACGAATCCTTTGAATCCTACGTCTCTCCTGCCTACAAGTTCCCATCCACATCTTATTAGCCAAATTGCGTTGAGTTTTATGCAAATGGCCTTGGCTTTCCTTGATGAGGTCTGTGTGAATGCGCTGGGAAGTACACCCACCATGTGCTGGAGAGGAGCTTTTGATATTAATGAGTGGCAATTAAATGTGTAACTAATAAGCATAGCCAAAGCTTCAGGACGGGGGGGGGGGGGATGGGGGCAGGCGCATTCCCCGTGTCCCTCCTTGATTGATGGCCACTGCGCTGTCCTCCCTAAGAAGTTGTCACCGTTGTCCTGGTTTCATGCTTAGCACTTCCTAGAAGTGTTCGATTTGTATGCGTGGCATGTCGAAATGTGGTCGTAAATGTTTTGGTAATTAAGGGCAGAGCTCGATTCCTGCTGCATGGCGCGCAGGTTGGAAACATATGCGGAAATTGGCTGTGTCGACACGGGTGGCTGAACCAGCCCCAAACATCCCCAAGGCTGGGAGATGGAGTCGTCATCCGGTGATGTGACATTGCAAATGCATGTTCCTCTTGGTAATGGAGAGTTGGTTGGTGGAGGAACTCTACAGAAAGAGGTGTGTTGGGTAGAGAGGATGCAAGTCTGCATGGAAACGAATTTCCTTCTTTACATTGCTTTCATCCCGCCCGGCATCTGAAGTTCACAAGTTGGCCTACACTAGGATGGTTTCGAAAGGCTAAACCAGGCGTGGGCAAACTTGGGTCCTCCAAGTGTTTTGGACTTCAACTCCCACCATTCCTAACAGCCTCAGGCTCCTTCCTTTTCTCCCTCAGCTCCTTAAGCAGTGTTTTAGTCCTGTTTCTGATTCGGAAAATTGCATTGGATAGACAGAGAATCCACTCGACTTTCTTAGATATGGTCATAGAATCATAGAATCAAAGAGTTGGAAGAGACCTCATGGGCCATCCAGTCCAACCCCCTGCCAAGAAGCAGGAATATTGCATTCAAATCACCCCTGACAGATGGCCATCCAGCCTCTGCTTAAAAGCCTCCAAAGAAGGAGCCTCCACCACACTCCGGGGCAGAGAGTTCCACTGCTGAACGGCTCTCACAGTCAGGAAGTTCTTCCTAATGTTCAGATGGAATCTCCTCTCTTGTAGTTTGAAACCATTCCTCCGTTGCGTCCTAGTCTCCAGGGAAGCAGAAAACAAGCTTGCTCCCTCCTCCTCCCTGTGGCTTCCTCTCACATATTTATCCCTGGCCCTCATCATATCTCCTCTCAGCCTTCTCTTCTTCAGGCTAAACATGCCCAGTTCCCTAAGCCGCTCCTCATAGGGCTTGTTCTCCAGACCCTTGATCATTTTAGTCGCCCTCCTCATCATGGGTTTCTATGGGCAACTGGTAGATGGCATATGTTATGTATCTCAAAAGGTGGAGCTGATAGGAGAGAAATGGTGCCATTGTTGTTACTGGCATGTCAAATATACCCAGAAACAAGGCTTAACATTAGAGGCACCCAAATGTGGGTTGGCCAGTGTCATAAATTACACCATGTAACTGGTATCCTGATTATAATGTTTTATAAGCAAGAGCAGCAGTTTTCAACCTGGGAGTCGGGACCCCTGTGGGGGGTCGCGAGTGGGTGTGAGACGGGTCACCAAAGTCCATCAGAAAACACAGTATTTTCTGTTGGTCATGGGGGTTCTGTGTGGGAAGTTTGTGTCAGGATTAATTTAGATATATGTGTGTTTTAAATGCGCTTCTATGTAATTTCAAGATGGAGTCTATTGTGTGTAAGAAATGCTATGCGGAATGTTCATGAGGCTGTGATTAAGTAACCTTGAGAGAAATGAGATAATGTATGCTCTAGCTGGGAACAGTAGGGAGTCACCCGTCTCAGCCAGAGAGAAGAGAGATAAGCACATGTTCAGAAACTTTCGTTTTCCACTTGTTCCTATTTGTAGCTCGCTGTGTTAAGACGTGTCTTGGATGTACTTAGTAAAACTTAGTTTCTTTTATAACTGAAAGTCTGCAGAATTCTTATTTTGCACTCAGTGTCTGCTGATCTAGCAATCCTTCCGCTGGCAAACGTCAACACTCTGACAGTTTGGCCCAATTCTGTCATTGGTGGGGTTCAGAATGCACTTTGATTGTAGGTGAAGTATAAATTCCAGCAACTACAAATCCCAAATGACAACATCATCAACCCCACCAGTATTCAAATTTGGTCAAATTGAGTGTTTGTGCCAATTTTGGTCCAAATCCATCATTGTTTGAGTCCATAGTGCCCTCTAGATGTAGGGGAACTACAACTCCAAAACTCAAGGTCAATGCTCACCAAGCTCTTCCAGTATTTTCTGTTGGTCATGAGTGTTCTGTGTGCCAAGTTTGGTTCAGTTCCATCATTGGTGGGGTTCAGAATGCTCTTTGATTGTAGGTGAACTATAAAATCCCAGCAACTGCAACTCCCAAATGACAAAAACAGTCCGTCCCACTCCACCAGTATTCAAATTTGGGTGGATTGGATATTTGGTCCAGTGCATGAAAATACATCCTGCATATCAGATATTTACATTACGATTCATAACAGTGATAAAGTAGCAACTAAAATAATTTCATGGTTGGGGGTCACCACAACATGGGGAACTTCATTAAGGGATCGAGGCATGAGGAACGTTGAGAAGCATTGAGCAAGAGTGTCTTGAGAATATTGACTCGGACCTCTTCCTAGTGAAAGACGTGGTCTACCACCCAAGGGAAGGAACACCAAACAAACTACCTTCATGAGAAGATGCTTATGTGACTTCCTCTAGAGCAGTGGTTCTCAACCTGGGGTCCCCAGATGTTTTGGGCCTACAACTCCCAGAAATGCCACCCAATTTACCAGCTGTTAGGATTTCTGGGAGTTGGAGGCCAAAAACATCTGGGGACCCCAGGTTGAGAACCACTTCTCTAGAAGGTTCCCTTGAGCTTCTGCAGGGCTTATTTGAGCCAACCTTTCCCATGAATCTTGGCTCAAGATAGGAAACCAAGAGTCCCAAATTCCCGGAGTGGTGCCTCGTTGCAGCAAACCTTTAGCCGGAACATTACGGAATATGGAGGGTAGAGACCTTTGAGATTTGCCTTTTGTTGAACAGCTCTGTCTTCTCCATCCTGGGGATCACAATCTCTTAGCATTGCCTTGAGAAGGGCCGCCGTCTCAGGCCCAAATCCAAGCAGTGTAAACAATGTCGTGCATCTGGGAGTGTTTACGGATTTACTCATCCTCTCCGGTTTGTATGGAGCACAGGAGCGGTCAGTGGCGTGGGTTCATCTCTTTGCAAGTTTGCTGGGGATTTAATAAGGCCCATCCTTGACTAAAAATATACTACCTGAGAGAGAGAGAGAACCTGGAAGAATGTGAGTAATAGGAACGGTGCCCAGGGACTCCATTAAAGCCTCTTAACGCTGCCGAGTTATTATCTGGAGCTGAAAATTTCCAGCCTTGTTACAAGCCTTTGAAATCGGACACACCGCATTTTGTACTAATAGTTCTTTATGATTTTTTTCTCTGTCTTCTTCTTTTCCTTAGGTAAGTGAATATACTCTTTGGAGGGACCAATTGATCGGTCGGGTTCCGCAGTCTTCGGACGCATTAAAACTGAAAAAGAACGAATGAACCGGGTAGAAGGAGGCGCCGTTCGTAAGTTGGATGAAATGGGGAGGGTTGCGTCCCAAGGCCTTTCATCAAAAGTTATTCCCGGTTCCTTGCAAATAAGGCATTGGTGGAAGTTCACCAGATGTTTGTGGTTGCCTGTTTTAGACCAACGCTATTGACTCGTCTTGGTTTACTACCAGATTGTCAGTTTGCAGCTTGGATCAATGACCAGTTGGGTTTGTTTGGCATTTCCCTCTGAAGCTTGACATATGATTCTAGGCAAAGCCTAATGATGGTTGTCTTCTTAAGTACCTGGTGATACCAAGGTCAGATATTTTAGATGTGCAAAAACTCCTACCATCCTTTAAGATGGTCATGATGAGTATGTGTGCCAAGTCCATCGTTGGTAGGGTTCATAGTACTCTCTGGATATGGATGGACTACAACTCCAGTCATCCTTTATCAATGCCTCCCAGACTCCAGCGGTATATTAAGATGATCATGATGGTTCTTTGTGCCAAGTTTAGTCCAGATCCATCATCGATGGGGTTTGCAGTACTCTCTGGATGTAGATGGACTACAACTCCCACCATCTTCTACCATTGCTCTCCAAAGCCAACAACTTTTAAAGTTGGCCATGATGGGTCTGGGTGCCAAGTTTGGTCCAGATCCATCATCGGTGGGAATCACAATGCTTTCTGAATGTGGGTGGACTACAACTCCTATCATTCTCTATCTTTGCCTCTCAAACTTCAGTGGTATATTAAGATGATCATGTTGGGTCTGCATGCCAAGTTTGGTCCAGATCCATCATTGGTGGGAGCCACAGTGCTCTCTGAATGTGGGTGGACTACAATTCCTACCATCTTCTATCATTGCTCCCCAAAACCAGCAACATTTAAAGTTGGTCATGATGGTTCTGTGCGCCAGTTTTGGTCCAGATCCATCATTGGTGGGAGTCACAGTGCTCTCTGAATGTGGGTGGACTACAAATCCCACCATCCTCTATCATTGCCTCCCAAACTCCAGCAGTGTATTAAGATGGTCATGATGGGTCTGTGTGCCAAGTTTGGTCCAGATCCATTGTTGCTGGCCATGACGAGGCTCTCTGGGTATGGGATTATCTTGGAATATACATACATACACACATACATATGTTCAGTTTTATCATATAGGCATGTATACAGTAAGACTCCCCCTCTGCAGGGAAGACAGTCTTGGTTGGACCCACAATCTGGCCAAGCTCCATTCAATCACTTGACTTTCAGTCCCAGAACACCATAAAATACCTAGACATTGGAGAAGTATCTCCCTTGAGGAATGTGCTCGATCCACCATGTTGAATCTATGGTAACTTCTCAATTGCCTGGAGAATTTAGCATATTCCTAGAGAAACCATTTTTCTTTAGGTAAGTGGAACCAGAGATATGGCTTCCACGGTTACAAGAGTCTTGCTGTAGAGCAACACAACAGGGACACCATGATGAATGTCTAAGTAAACAATGGAAATAGAAGCGGGAGATGAAGAAATCAAACCAGAAGGGAAGCTGTGAAACCCCATCCCAAAAGTGTTGAGACAATCCTCTTGGGTGGCTTGTTGGAAGAACCAGGGATTTCCACATTCTGGTTGCCACCATAGAGAAGTTCTGTTATCCTTTGATGTGCTCCATGCATCACCTTGAGTGATGAGACATCCAGAGTTTGTAAATGTGTCTCTTGAATGTATTATCAAAGGATGATTGGCACAGCCCTGGAATCAGATCTCAAATGCTCTTCTTGTTATTTTTGTTGCCTTTGGTCGAGCCTTCCTTTAGGACCCTGGTCCTTCAGGAGAACCTTTTCCGTTAGGTTGGGGATGTCGGTCTGAAATATTCTCCCTTCGTCTAAGCTTACATTTGCACAAAGTAATGCCGTCAGAGCCCACATCAAATGCCTGGTTCTTAATTAGATTGCACAGCGGACTTGCCTCTGTGTAAATCTGGAAATAAGCCGGAAAGGATATTCGTTTGCAGGAAGCCTGGGCCAATGAGACGGAGAGCATGGGGCTGGTTTAGAGAGGAGACAGTTCTGGCCGCCATCCCGAGCAGTGGGACTTCAGTGCAAATAGCACTTCGCTGAGAGTTTGCACAGAGATTGTGTTGGCACATGGGACTGGAGTGGGAGCTTGTGCTATAGATTGGCTTCCAAAACGGATGGAGAAAAACAGCAGGTTTCTTAGATCATATAGGAGATGGACATATGGATGTACCAAGAAGATGAACATGGCTTTGCTCTGCATTGAGTTGGACCCTTGAGCCTATTTAGAATCCAGTTGAAACCAACACATTGTCCTTCCAGTGATGTTGGGTAGTTTTGAGATGGCAGCACCTCTCCAAATGAGGGATGGAAATGATGAAGATCTCCAGATGTTATTGGGAGTCTCCAAACCAAGGGTGGAAATCATAAGAGTTATCCAGATGTTGTTGAGAGTCTCCAAAGGGCAGAAGGCATTAAGTTATCCAGGTGTTGTTTAAGTTATCCAGATGTTCGTAGTCTCCAAAATCAAGGGTGTAAAACATAAGAGTTATCCAAATGTTTTTGGGAGTCTCCAAATCAAGGGTGGAAACTAAAGTTCTCCAATGTTGTGGGGGGGGGGGGGGAGTCTCCAAATCAGGGATGGAAGCTGTGAAGTTCTCCAGATGTTGTTGGGGTCTCCAAGTCAAGGATGGAAACGAAGGGTGTGTGAAACAGCAGAAATAAGTTCTGTTGTCATTTGTTTACATTCTGAATTTTGTGCCCTCCCCCCAGTTCTGTTTTTGGGAAGGTTCTTCCCAAAATGGAAATTGAACTCCAGATCCCGGATTGCAAATCCAAATGCCCCCCCCCCCCCCCAATCTCCTGGAATCTTCCTGAAAACAGAACGAGGAGGCCCCTGAAATTCAAAATGAAAATAGAATAGATTTCTGCTATTTTGCACACCCCTGATGAAAACTATGAAGTTTCCCAGATATTGTTGGGGTCTCCAAATCAAGGATGGAATCTGTGAAGTTCTCCATATGTTGTTGGGACCCTCCAAATCAGGGATGAAAAACATTAAGTTCTCCAGATGTTATTGGGAGCCAATCAGGTGGAAACCATGAAGTTGTTCAGATGTTGCTGGGAGTCTCTGAATCAAGTATTGAAACTAGAGCTCTCCAGATGTTGTTGGGACCCTCCAAATCATGGATGAAAACTGTGAAGCTCTCCAGGTGTTGCTGGGAGTCTCCGAATCAAGTATTGAAACAGGAGATCTCCACATGTTGTTGGGACCCTCCAAATTACAGTTGGAAACTGTGAAGCTCTCCAGATGTTGCTGGGAGTCCCTAAGCCAAGTATTGAAACTGAAGTTCTCCAGATGTTGTTGGGATACTTCAAATCATGGATAGAAACTGTGAAGCTCTCCAGATGTTGCTGGGAGTTCCCAAGTCAAGTGTTGAAACTGGAGCTCTCTAGATGTTGTTGGGACCCTCCAAATCAGGGATGGAAACCATTGTGTTCTCCAGATGTTGGGAGTCCCCAACTCAGGGATGGAAGACTGGGAAGCTCTCCAGGTGTTAATGGACTACCATTCCCATCATTCCTGTCTATGGGCTTGGCTTTCAAGGGCTGATGCCATCCATCCATATCTGGAGGGGCCTACCAATGGTTGCCTCCTTGCTCCCGTTCTGCACCAAATTCACGCTTTTCCATACTTTCGTTGCTGAATTTCCGATAGCCCATATAATACCACCCTCTCTCCCTGTGTGTTGTACGCACACACACACACACACATACACACTGCTGCCATTCCCATGGTAACAGACTAATGTCTGAAGCCGAGGATTATTAAATAACAAGAGTGCATTAAAATAATGCTGAGATCCCGATTTCCAGGCCCGCTCTCTCGGGGGCCAGGCTCCACGCATTTTCTGTAAGCAGAGGCTTCCTCCAGGTTGAGTTTGGGCCGTGCCCCAAACAAGGATTCGAATGGCAAGAGATCTGGTTGCATTGCAACCAAACACCCCTCCTTTTTGATTTTTTTTTGCATCCTCTCCCTTCCTGGTTTCTAGAAAATCCCAATGGTGTGTCCTTAAGTCGCCGGTCTGTTACCATGGAAACTTAATCATGGATATATCATGACTTCATCCCAACGCGGAATTAGGGATGTGTGAGTGTGCGCGGAAGAAACAGGAAGGTTCAGGAGAAGAGTCACACACAGGTTGGGTGACCCATGACCCAAAGTCTATTGGATTTGCGGGGAGGGGGGACTTTTGGGGACCTTTCAATGTATATAATGAGATGGTACATTGAACAATCCAGAAGCAAAGGTCCTTCTCACATGTAGACTCACTTGTTGGAGTATTTCAGATTTCTGGATAAGGAATACTCCATGTTACTCCATATTTATGTGTGTGTGTGTATGGTATGAATGCATTGTACACACACACATATATACGTATATGTATATAATGTGCTCATAGCATCAAGGAAGGTGAGAGATTCAGTGCGTATGGAAGAGATTCAGTGCGTAGTGTATAAGACAGAAACATGGGACAATCCGAGGATGGACCGTTGCACCCTTATGTTTAGGGTGATCAGATCTTAAATTTGGGATATTGGAATGTACATAACAAGATCTCTTGGGGATCTAAACCTGAAATTCATTGATATCTCAAATAAGACGACACATAGACTCAATGCAGTTCTTATCCACAGTATTTTTTAATAATTATGTGCAGGAAGCAATGCTCGTGTATGTTGAACCACGCAGAAGCAAAGGTCTCTCTGGATAAGAGATGATCCATATTACTCCATCCCTATACACACACACACACACACACACACACACACTGGCCGTCCCCTGCCATGCGTTGCTGTGGCCCACATGGGGGTTCTGTGTGGGAGGTTTGGCCCAATTCTGTTGTTGGTGAGGTTCAGAATGCTCTGTGATTGTAGGTGAACTACAAATCCCAGCAACTACAACTCCCAAATGTCAAGATTCTATTTTTCCCCAAACTCCTCCAGTGTTCACATTTGGGCATATTGAGTGTTTGTGTAGAGTTTGGTCCAGATCCATCATTGTTTGAGTCCACAGTGCTCTCTGGATGTAGGTGAACTACAACTCCAAAACCAAAGGACACTGCCCACCAAACCTTTCCAGTATTTTCAGTTGGTCATGGGAGAGCTGTGTGCAAAGTTTGGTTCAATTCCATTGTTGGTGGAGTTCAGAATGCTCTTTGATTGCAGGAGAACTTTAAATCCCAGCAACTACAACTCCCAAATGACAAAATAATTTTTTGAGTGAAGAACATACATTGGACTGTTAGGTGTCTTGTGTCCAAATTTGGTGCCAATTGCCCCAGTGGTTTTTGAGTTCTGTTAATCCCACAAACGAACATTACATTTTTATTTATATAGATAGTAAGATCTGATATATATATATATATATATATATATATATATATATATATATATCTTACAATATATATGTGTGTGTGTGTGTGTGGATCATCTCTTATCCAGATTATTTTTTTATATATTTTATATTTTTTATGTTTATATAAAATAATAATAATAATCAAGGAAGGTGTTGTGGAACATAAGCATATGGAAGAGATTCAAGGCATAGTGCATAATACAGGAATATGGGGTGATGAGAGGATTCTGTGCCCAGCTTCTCTTGTAGAGGCAAGCTGGAGGATCCAGCTCTAGAAATTGCAAGAATAATAATCATAATCATAATCATAATCATAATCCTTTATTTGTACCCTGCTACCATCTCCCGAAGGACTCGGTGCAGCTTACAAGAGGCCGAGCCCAAATACAATAACATTAACAACACATCTCGGGGAATCTCTAGGTCCTCAAATGCAATGACTGTAGACTTTGGCCATAGAGACAAGATGGAGGAGGAGGAGTTGAAAAAACTGCCATAAAATAATTGAGATAAATGCAAAAACTGAGACAACAGCACTGAAATATCTGGTCTGCTTCTTCGAAAAGCTGCTCAGGAGAATGGAGCTTGCAGCTTTTTCTAAAGTCTTCTTTTATGGCAGTTGTGGGCAAAATGTGACCCCAAAGAAGCGGTTGAACTCCATGCATACCTCAATTGACATAAAAAGGAATAATAATAATGATACGCACTACGGTTCTGTTTCATTGATGCCCTGTTGCTTGTCAATTGCGTCCTGCAATGGGCAGTATTTTGTATTGCAAACCCTTGGATGAGTCAAGGAGGGGAAAGACGTCACTCCAGCATAATAAACTTCTCCCTCAAATGGGAAAGAAAGGCTTTATTTTTACCTTATTGTTCCTGAAATACTTTGATTTTTATGAACAGAGATATTTTCCCCCCAAGAGCCAGACTTGCAAAAGAGAAGGAGGCATAAAACCCTCCGAACCGGTGTATTTTTATGCACACCTCGCCTTAAAATACCTTTTCCAAATGCAGGAGGCTGTTTCCAGCTTTATTAGCTTATTGGGTGTAAATACTCCTTTCCCAACCAGCTTTCTATTTTATTATATTTTTTTTACACACTGGCTTACAGCAGTTTTACTCTTTGGCAACAATTCTGCCATTAATGTACCGGAAGAGCGGCGCAATTCCCGCACCGCATGCTTCGTGCAATTGTGTTTATCTACCCCTTCTTTGCAAAATAATTTTAAAAAGGGAAACAATGGCATAAGGTGTGTTTGAACAGAGTCTGTTTGGGAGGATTTCTAGGTTAGGATCACTTGGGAATAATCACTAGAGGTCTGCAAAACGCCCAAAATCTGTTTCGTTTCGAAAGTGTTTCTAAAATATCTCGGGTCCGTTTTGTTTCAAATTTGAAACACCAAACATTTATTAATATTTTGTTTCATTAACCTGCCCATTTGCATCAATGAAGCTTCTGGATGGAATTTGTTATAGGAGATAGTTACCACTGTAAGCCACCCAAGTTTCGGAAAGTTTCACTCATCCACTGATTTTAAGGAATTTTTAAAAGCTTTTAAAGCGTTGGGTTGTTGTAGGTTTTTTCAGGCTATATGGGCATGGTCTAGAGGCATTTTCTCCTGACATTTCACCTGCATCTATGGCAAGCATCCTCAGAGGTCGTGAAGTCTGTTGGAACTAGGAAAAAGGGTTTATATATCTGTGGAATGACCAGGGTGGGACAAAGGACTCTTGTCTGCTGGAGCTAGGTGTGAATGTTTCAACTGACCACCTTGATTAGCATTCGATGGCCTGGCAGTGCCTAGAGCAAACTTTTGTTGAGAGGTGAGTCGATGTCCTTGTTTGTTTCTTCTCTGTTGTTGTGCTGCTGTAATTTTAGACTTTTTAAATACTGGTAGCCAGATTTTGTTCATCATCTAATCACCTCTCAACAAAAGTTTGCTCCAGGCACAGTCAGGCCATTGTATGCTAATCAAGGTGGTCAGTTGAAAAATTCACACCTGGCTCCAGCAGACAAGAGTCCTTATTTATTATTTATTATTTATTTTAAAGTTTTGTATACCGACCTTCTCACCACTCTTGAGGGACTCAGACCGGTTTCCAACCATAATATCACGTACAGTCAATAAAACATCATAATTCATGTTACATTAAAACAGCAATTGCATTCAATAACTACAATGGTCGGTCGTCAGACTAAAATTGTTGCTCATCCTCCTCCATCCATATCTCAGGGTGTTGGCTGACTCGTCGAATGCCTGTCTCCATAGCCATGTCTTCACCTGCTTCCTGAATGTCAGGATAGAAGGGGCGGTTCTGATCTCCAGTAGGAGAGAGTTCCAGAGTCGAGGGGCCACCACTGAGAAGGCCCTGTCCCTTGTCCCCACCAGGCGCGCTTGAGAGGCCGGTGGGACCGAGAGCAGGGCCTCTCCAGACGATCTTAATAATCTTGATGGTTCGTAGGGGAGAATACGTTCGGAGAGGTAAACAGGGCCGGAGTCGTTTAGGGCTTTATAGGTCAACACCAGCACTTTGAATTGTGCTCGGAAGCTAATTGGCAGCCAGTGGAGTTCGAGTAACAGCGGAGTGGTGCGCTCCCTGTACCCAGCACCCGTTAGTAGTCCGGCTGCCGAGCGTTGGACTAGCTGCAGCTCCCGGGCAGTCTTCAGAGGCAACCCCACGTAGAGAGCGTTGCAGTAGTCTAAACGGGATGTAACCAAAGCGTGGACCACCCATGTCATTCCACAGATATATAAACCCATTTTCCTACTTCCAACTGACCTGACTACCTCTGAGGATGCTTGCCATAGATGCAGGCGAAACGTCAGGAGAGAATGCCTCTAGAACATGGCCATATAGGACCTCACTACCTCTGAGGATGCTTGCCATAGATGCAGGCGAAACGTCAGGAGAGAATGCCTCTAGAACATGGCCATATAGCTCGAAAAAACCTACAACAACCCTGGAACAACAGTGTTAAATTTATAGAGAAACCAATAAGAGGGAAGCTGGAAACCTGCTTGTTGGTAAGTTTAGAGTTATATGCAGTTAGAGTAGAAGTGTATGCCATGGGGCCGGCGTACCTGAGGGCCCGCTTATCCTCCTTATACCAACCCCAGAGATTACTTCAGTCCGAGGACCAAAATTTGCTTGAAGTCCCCAACATCCGGACTTACCACCTGTCCTCGACTAGGCAGAGAGCCTTCTCGATCGTGGCCCCTTCTTTATGGAATGCCTTGCCAGTTGAAACCCGAACCATCTGAGATCTACCTGCTTTTCAGAAAGCCTGTAAAACCTTTCTTTTCCGACAAGCTTTCGATGGGTGAATAACTCGGGACTATGTCTGTTTCGCATTTTTATTGTATTTTACAGTTGGTTGTATTGTTATAATAATAATAATAATAATAATAATAATAATAATAATAATAAATGTAGTTTGTTAGGTAACTGTTGTCCGAGTCTGTGTTTGTGTACACATAAGAAGTATGGTTTTTCCTTGTGTGTTTGTATTGTTAGTTTTCTCTACTGTCCAAAATTGTAATTAAAACTATGGGGGGAGGGAGGGCAATACTGATTTTTGCAAGTATGGGAGAGATATTGACAAGCTGGAATGTGTCCAGAGGAGGGCAACTAAAATGATCAAGGGTCTGGAGAACAAGCCCTATGAGGAGCGGCTTAAGGAGCTGGGCATGTTTAGCCTGAAGAAGAGAAGGCTGAGAGGAGATATGACGAGAGCCATGTATAAATATGTGAGAGGAAGCCACAGGGAGGAGGGAGTAGATCAAGGGTCTGGAGAACAAGCCCTATGAGGAGCGGCTTAGGGAACTGGGCATGTTTAGCCTGAAGAAGAGAAGGCTGAGAGGAGACATGATAGCCACGTATAAATACGTGAGAGGAAGCCACAGGGAGGAGGAGGGAGCAAGCTTGTTTTCTGCTTCCTTGGAGACTAGGACGCAATGGAACAATGGCTTCAAACTACAAGAGAGGAGATTCCATCTGAACATGAGGAAGAACTTCCTGACTGTAATGAGATCCGTTCAGCAGTGGAACTCTCTGCCCCGGAGTGTGGTGGAGGCTCCTTCTTTGGAGGCTTTGAAACAGAGGCTGGATGGCCACCTGTCAGGGGGGCTTTGAATGCAATATTCCTGCTTCTTGGCAGAATGGGGTTGGACTGGATGATGGCCCAGGAGGTCTCTTCTAACTCTTTGATTCTATGATTCTATGAGAGCCGTTCAGCAGTGGAACTCTCTGCCCCGTAGGGAGTGTGGTGGAGACTCCTTCTTTGGAAGCTTTTAAGCAGAGGCTGGCTGGCCATCTGTCAGGGGTGATTTGAATGCAATATTCCTGCTTCTTGGCAGAATGGGAGTGGACTGGATGGCCCAGGAGGTCTCTTCCAACTCTAGGATTCTATGATTCTATGATTATTATTATTATTATTATTATTATTATTATTATTATTACTATTCTTTCTGTGTTTGTTTACACATAAGAAGTATGGTTTTTCCTTGTGTGTATTCATTGTTAGTTTTCTTTACTGTCCAAAATTGTAATTAAAACTATGGGGGGAGGGAGGACAATACTGGTTTTTCCAAGCATGGCGGTGCCACTTGCATTACTGGCTCCATGTGTCGATGCGCCAAACCTCTTCTCAACGCCTTTTCCCACGTGCCGCGAAGGCGCTCCTTCCACGTAAATTATGCCCACCTTCCCCTGAGTGCTACCTTTCCAGTGATCGTTTGAGAAGTGCCTCCTCTGTTGCGGAATGTGGCTTTTATATCGCGAGCCACAGATTTATGTTGCGGGCAGTGGCGCAATCTGGGGCGCGCGCCCCCTCCCCTCCTCCTTCCCGATCAGGTTTGTTCTTAATCTCTTTTTCTGTTTGAACTGCCGCATTGTTGGTGCTCGGAGAGGTTAGGATTTGGAATAGTAAATTTAACTCCTGTCTGGTCCTTTGCGGGGAAACGGCCCCGAGGAGGCGTGGGATTGCTGCTCAAGGCGTTCGAGGAAGAAAGGCTTCCTTGTCTCCGAGAAGATTAACCGTGAGCACACACTAAGCTATTTTTTATGATGGAAGCCAGCGAAAATGAAATGTGAACATGGAAGCAATGAATATTTTTATGGTGACTTTAACTTTCATTTCATTTCTTTCCTTGTTCGGGGGCGTGGGGAGCCAATGGTTGCCTTCCGAGGGCGGCCATCTCTTTCCCTTAAAGTAAAAGCACCAAATATAATTAAGTTCCTCGCTGGTGACGGCTGAAAGACCAACTGCTTTTTAAGAGACTGGCATAAATCAGGGCCGGCTCTCTTCCCCGGCTCTTCAGCCACGCTGGATGTCATCCGCTTTCAATACAAGACAAAGGCAAACGCTTGGAAGCTGTGGTTGATGCTGGTGGACGGTTTCCTGTCCGTCCTGGAGGAACCTGCGTCCCTTGGGCACTTCCTAATCTTCGTTGATCTCCATTCTCTTCCATACTTTGCTATCTATGGTTGCTTGGAGTTGTTGGCTTCTGTTGCCTCCACCCTTCTTCTAGATCAGGCATGGGCAAACTTCATTCCTCCAGGTGTTTTGGACTTCCTAAGGAGTTGTGGGAGTTGAAGTCCAAAACTCTTGGAAGCTGTGGTTGATGCTGGTGGGCGGTTTCCTGTCCTGGAGGAACCTGCATCCATTGGGCACTTCCTAAGCTTCCTCCTGCAAGGCCATACTTTGCCATCTATGGTTGCTTGGAGTTGTTGGCTTCTGTTGCCTCCACCCTTCTTCTAGATCGGGCATGGGCAAACTTCATCCCTCCAGGTGTTTTGGACTTCAACTCCCACAACTCCTAGACGTTCTCCTGTTTCCGTTCTTAGACTATAAACTCAGCAATATGTATATGTCCATGACTCATTGAAAGACCCAAGAACATAGACATGTCACCACTTGCCTATTAGGGGGACTCCAAAGGAAGAATCTGAAGAGATGTAGTTGATGTTGGTGGACTGTTTCCTGTCCTGGAAAAACCTGTATCCATTGGGCACTTCCTAATCTTCCTCGTTCTTCATTCTCTTCCTCCTGCAAGACCAGACTTTGCCATCTATGGTTGCTTGGAGGTGTTGGCTTCTGTTGCCTCCACCCTTCTTCTAGATCAGGCATGGGCAAACTTCATCCCTCCCAAGGAGTTGTGGGAGTTGAAGTCCAAAACACTTGGAGGGATGAAGTTTGCCCATGCCCGATCTAGACGTTCTCCTGTTTCCGTTCTTAGACTATAAACTCAGCAATATGTCTCATTGAAAGACCCAAGAACATAGACATGTCACCACTTGCCTATTAGGGGGACTCCAAAGGAAGAATATGAAGAGATGTAGTTGATGTTGGTGGACTGTTTCCTGTCCTGGAAGAACCTATATCCATTGGGCGCTTCCTAATCTTTCTAGTTCTCCATTCTCTTCCTCCTGCAAGACCAGACTTTGCCATCTATGGTTGCTTGGAGTTGTTGGCTTCTGTTGCCTCCACCCTTCTTCTAGATCAGGCATGGGCAAACTTCGTCCCTCCAGGTGTTTTGGACTGCAACTCCCACAACTCCTAAGGAGTTGTGGGAGTTGAAGTCCAAAACACCTAGAGAGATGAAGTTTGCCCATGCCTGGTGTAGATGTTCTCCTCTTTCCGTTCTTAGGACTATAAACTCATCAATATGTAAATGTCCATGACCCATTGAAAGACCCAAGAACATAGACATGCCACCACTTGCCTATTAGGGGGACTCCAAAGGAAGAATCTGACTAGAATGAGAGTCCTGCGCTCATAGCTCATGTCTCTATATCTTCAAATTGGTTGCCTATCTATGGCAACCCCATAATTTATTTACAGCTTTTATATTCCGCCCTTCTCCTCACCCCACAGGGGACTCAGGGCGGATTACAGTGTACACATATATGGCAAACATTCAATGCCAATTTTTGACATACAAACATATACAGACATACACAGAGACTATTTAACTCTTTCTGTCCGCCAGGGGAGCTGTCGCTTTCATCGTCCATCTGCGACGCTGATGAAGCACCTCCGCATTCCCCGCATGCTTCCCCGCTGGAATGCTTTTGCTGGAGTCTTCTTTATGGCCTCATAAATTAGTTAATTTAGCCTCCCCACACTTTAAGGTGGGACCTAATTTTCCTACTTGACCGATGCAACTGTCTTTCGGGTTGCAAAGGTCGACAACAGGCTACACAATTGGTTGGAAATCCACTCCAACCCGGGCTGGCTTCGAACCCATGACCTTTTGGTCAGAGTGATCTTAATGCGCTGACACTCAGCCAGCTGCGCCACAATCCCATAGAGTTTTTTAATCAAGGAAGACTATGAGATAATTTTGCCAGTTGCATCCTCCTAAGGCTTTTGGGTTCCTTGATGGTTTTCCATCCAATGATTACCAACCAAGACTGATCCTATTTATTTATTTACCTTATTTATACCCCACCTTTCTCAACCCCAAAGGGGACTCAAGGCGGCCTTAAAACAACATACAATTGAAATAAACATTTAAATTAAAATTTACAATTAATACATATTAAACATTTTTTAATATTACAATCGCTATTAAAATCACGCCATCCACAATTGTGATCCAGGGTCAATCCAGAATTCATTTCACATAGTCCATAGCTTCCAAGATCAGACAGGATCTACCAGGGGCAGTTCTCTCAGTGTTTGGTCACACCGATGCTTTAGACTTTGGCTCCCCAAAACCTCCAGCCATCATGGTCAGTGGTCAAGAATTAAGCCAATGGAGAGGACTATTGAACGCTGAAATCCAACTGAAGGCCACAGGTTGAGAACCACCAACTCAAGGGACTCAAAGCCAACCTTCTGTTAAGAAAACAGTGGAGTCCTCAAAGGTGGTTTTGCCAGGTGCTGCCTCTGAAATAGAGCCTACATAATAATAATAATAATAATAATAATAATAATAATTATTATTATTATTATTATTATTATTGTATTGTTGAAGGCTTTCATGGCTGGAATCACTCAGTTCTTGTGGGTTTTTTTGGGCTATATGGCCATGTTCTAGAGGCATTTCTCCTGACGTTTCGCCTGCATCTATGGCAAGCATCCTCAGAGGTGAGGTCAGCAAAGGGACTCGGAGCGGCTTACATGAGGCCAAGCCCAACAACACATGATCTGTCATTTGGTGGTGGCCCCCCATCCAAGTCCTAACTAAGGTGATCTTGGAAGCCTTGTCTCTGCTTGGCTTCTGGTATCAGATGATATTGGGTACTTCAACATATCCTACAGCTAAACCACGGGCATGTTTTGTGGGTGTAGCTGGAACTGCATAGTTGTGCTCAATCAGAAGTGTCAAACATGTGTCCCTCCAGATGTTTTGGACTCCCAACTCCCAGAAGACCCTCTTGCCAGCTTGTCCAATGGCAAAGAATTCTGGGAGCTGAAGTCCAAAACACCTGAGAAGGCCACAAATTTGAGACCCCTGAGCTAAACGAATCCTTCCAAAAGGACTCTCACCATATTACATTAAAGATCACATGTGGAATTTGCTTGAAGAACTGACTGGTGTTCATTTCATTACCACCTGAATGGCCTTCTAATGGTCTTAATGTTTTGATGTAATTATGATGTTGTTGCTTGTTTTTGGTTTTATTTTGCTGTAATTTGTTGTTTGGGCCCGTCCTCATGTAAGCCACTCCGAGTCCCCATTTGGGGAGATGGTGGCGGGGTATAAATAGATATTATTATTATTATTATTATTATTATTATTGTGAATTCATGATGCCAGGGATCC
This sequence comes from Anolis sagrei, assembly GCF_037176765.1. Lineage (NCBI taxonomy): Eukaryota > Metazoa > Chordata > Lepidosauria > Squamata > Anolidae > Anolis > Anolis sagrei. The sequence goes on along the minus strand of NC_090027.1, from coordinate 45,074,471 downwards.
AAAGTGCCACCAGATCCCACCTGAACTTGAATGTAAACAGAATCATCTTTGGTTAGTACTGGGATGGGAGACCACCAGGGAATCCCAGATGATATTTCAGAGGCATGAACATCTCAAAGGATTCTTGGATTGAGAAAACCATTTGCAAACATGAGATTTCCATAAGTCGGTCGATGATTTGAAGGCACACCAATCCATCATACCCGTTGATGGTGCTGTATTGCTTCAGTCAAATAAGACCAAGTTACCCTTTGAGCATGACTGAGGTCTTGGGTCTCCATAAGGACCCACACAACCTTTGAAGTCCTCCACTTTTTGGAGCGCTCTTCCATCCATCATTGGCTTGAACCCAAATGCCAATTGTCTTTCAACCGACTGGTGTTCGGAGCATGCGCCAAGCGAGGCCCGCGTTTCATTCCGCAGACTCGGCTCCTTTGTAATCCGTTGGCTGATAAAGGGTGGACGCAATAAAGGGGAAACTAGCCTGCAGTCAAAGCCCTGCCTGTCCCTTTTGAAAAGGAACATGATTAAAATGGGGACGTTCTTTCTTTTTGCTCATCTGTTCTGATGAATTGCCTAAATTGTCTCTCTAATTATGCTCGATTATGACAGGCTCTTGCAGATAGGTTAATAGTTTCTGGGCAGCACAGCACATGGGCCCCTTTTTTCCCAGGCTTCCAAAACAATTGTCAATTCATTAAGTTGAACTTTGGGGAATGTCAATTGGATCGGGTGCGTATTGTTGTGTCTTGTGTGCCCGCTTCGGGCGATGGGCTTGCTTGGCATTGGGTAAACATATTTGGGATGAAGGCTGAATGAATGGTCAGTCTGTGCTATGGACTTGCCTCTCTTGAGTTCCCAATGGATGAGTTGAGATGAGATAGATCAATGGTTCTCAATCTGTGGGTCCCCAGGTGTTTTGGCCTTCAACTCCCAGAAATCCTAACAACTGATAAACTGGCTGGGATTTCTGGGAGTTGTAGGCCAAAACACCTGGGGACCCACAGGTGGAGAACCACTGAGATAGATAGATAGATAGATAGATAGATAGATAGATAGATCCCAGAAAGTTCTCAGAAAGGTATCTAGGCCAGTGTGTGACAGCGGGAATAATTTGTGTGTGTATACAGTCGGTTCATAAGCGCAAAACTTGGAAAGAATAGAAGAAAGAAGTGCCAATCACTTTGGGTGATGGGCTTGCTTGGCATTGGGTAAACATATTTGGGATGAAGGCTGAATGAATGGTCAGTCTGTGCTATGGACTTGCCTCTCTTGAGTTCCCAATGGATGAGTTTAGATGAGATTGATAGATAGATCCTAGAAAGTTGGTGGACTCTCCATCTTTGGAGGTCTTCAAATCAAGGTTGGATGGGTGTGTCTTTAGCTGTGTCTTCTTCCATGGCACCAGGTTGGCTTAGATGGCCCTTAAGGATTCTTTCCAACTATAATCTTGTATTATTTTACAAAATTGTAACTATTCCATTGAACTGGCAGGTGGACTTGCCTCTCTTGAGTTCCCAATGGATGAGTTTAGATGAGATAGATAGATAGATAGATAGATAGATAGATAGATAGATAGATCCTAGAAAGTTGGTGGACTCTCCATCTTTGGAGGTCTTCAAACCAAGGTTGGATGGGTATCTTTGTGGAATGCTTAAGCTGTGTCTTCTTCCATGGCACCAGGTTGGCTTAGATGGCCCTTAAGAGTTTTTTCCAACTCTAATCTTGTATTATTTTACAAATCTGTAACTATTCCATTGAACTAGCAGGTGGACTTGCCTCTCTTGAGTTCCCAATGGATGAGTTTAGATGAGATAGATAGATAGATCCTAGAAAGTTGGTGGACTCTCCATCTTTGGAGGTCTTCAAACCGAGGTTGGATGGGTGTCTTTCTGGAATGCTTTAGCTGTGTCTTGTTCCATGGCACCAGGTTGGCTTAGATGGCCCTTAAGACTTCTTTCCAACTCTAATTTTTTATGATTTTACAAACTTTTAACTATTCCATTGAACTGGCAGGTGGAAAAACAACCTCTCAGAAAGGTATCTAGGCCAGTTTCTGCTTCTCCAAGTGTGCGACAGCGGGAATAATTTGTGTGTGTTTACAGTCAGTTCATAAGGGCAAAACTGGGAAAGAATAGAAGAAAGAAGTGCCAACTATTGAAAGAAACGCTGCCTTTGTTCTTTGCTCGGTCTTTACAGCCAGGATTTGGGCCAAAGTTACTGATTATCGCTTTGCCGTCCCGGCAATTGATTTAGCTTCGCGGTGGTCTAGATTAAAGATTAACCTCCAGGCTTTCCTTCTCAAATGTGCCCGGGAAGTTTGCTTTCCAATCAGACGTGATTTAGGATGGTCTTGCCCTCTTTAACTGGGAGTTGTGCAGTTTGCTCACCACTCAAACCAATCATGTGTGTGTTTGGCGAGGAGCTCAAGTCTCGCTTGCTCTTTACCAAAGAATAAGGTCATTTCAGCTGGAAATGAAACGGGACCGCTTGGTTCCAGGTGCCTCTTGCTTTGCCAGCCTTTTCCCCTCCAAATATTGTTGGCGGCCCATTACGTAATGGAGGGACGCTTGTTTTCTTTGGGAAGGGTCTCTCACTCTCTTCCCCAAGACCCTGGCAAGTCTAGGGAAGCTCCTCCAGATTCTCTTCCCTCCATGGATTTGGGTATCCACAATCAAGGCACCCAAACAGGTGGCCACCAGCCTTTGTAATAGTAATAATAATAATAGTAATAACAACAACGACAATAATAACAACAACAGAAGCCATCCAGTCCAGTCCCTTTATTCTGCCAGGCAGGAAAAGCACAATCAAGGCACCCCTATAGATAGCTACCAGCCTTTGTAATAGTAGTAGTAGTAGTAATAATAATAATAATAATAATAATAATAATAATAATAATAACAGAAGCCATCCAGTCCAGCCCCTTTATTCTGCCAGGCAGGAAAAGCACAATCAAAGCACCCCAATAGATAGCTACCAGCCTTTGTAATAGTAGTAGTAGTAGTAGTAGTAATAACAACTACTACAACAAAGGCCATCCAGTCCAGCCCCTTTATTCTGCCAGGCAGGAAAAGCACAACCAAAGCACCCCTATAGATAGCTACCAGCCTTTGTAATAGTAATAGTAATAATAATAATAATAATAATAACAATAACAGAAGCCATCCAGTCCAGCCCCTTTATTCTGCCAGGCAGGAAAAGCACAATCAAGGCACCCCTATAGATAGCTACCAGCCTTTGTAATAGTAGTAGTAGTAGTAGTAGTAGTAGTAATAACAACTACTACAACAAAAGCCATCCAGTCCAGCCCCTTTATTCTGCCAGGCAGGAAAAGCACGATCAAGGCACCCCAACAAATGGCCACCAACCTTTGTACTACTACTACTAGTAGTAGTAGTAGTAGTAACAACAACAACAACAATAACAACAACAGATGCCATCCAGTCCAGCCCCTTTATTCTACCAGGCAGGAGAAGTACAATTAAGGCACCCCAGCAGATGGCCACCAGCCTTTGTAATAGTAGTAGTAGTAGTAGTAGTAGTAGCAGTAACAACAACAATAACAACAACAGAGGCCATCCAGTCCAGCCTCTTCATTCTGCCAGGCAGGAAAAGCACAACCAAAGCACCCCAACAGATGTCCACCAGCCTTTGCAATAGTAACAACAACAACAACAACAACAACAATAGCAGCAGCAACCCCATCTAGTCCCTTTCTGCCATGCAGGAAAAGCACAGTCAAAGCACTCCCTGAGCAGTGGAAGGGAAATAAGATTTTGGAAGCGAGGAAGGCAAGGGGGAAAGGGTCCGGACATCAAGGAAGATGAGGAAAAAAGGCTTTTGGGGGCATGGGAGGCAGGCAAGGAGCAGGAAAGCGGAGAAGGCAGAATAAATTGCCTTCTGTCTAAGGCAGTGGTTCTCAAACTGTGCTCCGCAGAGTACTTGGGGCTCCATGAAGCATACGGAGGGGCTCTGTGCTTCCCTCCTCCAAGCTTGTCCTCATGGAGGGGGGAAGCGCAGAGACCCTCAGTATGCTTCATGGAGCCCCAAGTACTCTGCGGAGCACAGTTTGAGAACCGCTGCCTTAGACAGAAGGCAATTTATTCCGCCTTCCTTGAGTTCTTGCTCAGGATTCATGATGGCTGCCATGGAGGCATCCAACCGTGGGAGTTCCGGTCCTCCCATCGTCCTCAGGTTTCTTCCATCAGGCAGAGAATATCTTTGTGTTCATCTCGGCAGAACGGGAGAGTTGGATGTCCAGACAAGCTCATCCAAGAGACGTCTCCGTCAGAGTGAATGACGTCTCACTCGGGGGCCATTCGGTACAGTCGCCAACCGGTTTTGGATGAGCGAAACACATTTTCCATCGACACCCGAATCGAAAAAGATTGGTGTTCTCGGCAGATCTCTCTCTGCAGGACAGACTGGGAGTGAGAAGATGTCTTCGTGTGCCTCCGTCTCCGCATCCTTCTCAGACACTTGATGGACCTCAATGCGGTCATGCCGGCATGGCGCGTTGGACAGCTCCCTTCTATCTAAGAGACGGAATGAAGACGTTGTGGAAATCACTCCTCTCTATCCGGGCGCCACACTCACTTCCGATCCCTTCCTCCTCTTAAGATTCACACACAGCAGCACAAGTAATATTTCCATCATTATCCGGCGAGGCTGCAATAAATCCCGCGGCACAAAATACCCACCAAACATTTGATTATAAAAAAGCACATTGTTTGCTGTTGTCTGAGCAGCAGGAAAAAAACGGGATCATATGTTTTGTTTGTAAAGCAGCGCATGTTCAAATGAATACAGACGCTCTGTAAATCTTATCTGCCACAGAAAATGAGAGATTTCCCAGTTTTGGATTGATCCAGCACAAGCTTACTTGGCTAATCCTGATGCTTTCAGAGGCTTTCATCTTGGAAAGGGTTTTATTTACTGCGCCGTTTCTTGGAAGGTGCCGGGCTGGTGAATTGCAAGGAGGCTTTTGCGGGGGAAAGATGGCTGGCTGCTCATGGTTCTGGTTCAGGCATGGGCACACTTCAGCACTCCAACTCCCACCATTCCTAACAGCCTCAGTTCCTTTCCTTTTCCTCCTTGGGAGCCTTTCCCCCCTCAGCAGCCTCAGTTCCTTTCCTTTTCTCCCTCGACAGCCTCAGTTCCTTTCCTTTTCCCCCTCGGCAGCCTCAGTTCCTTTCCTTTTCCTCCTCGGCAGCCTCAGTTCCTTTCCTTTTCCCCCTCGGCAGCCTCAGTTCCTTTCCTTTTCCCCCTCGGCAGCCTCAGTTCCTTTCCTTTTCCTCCTCGGCAGCCTCAGTTCCTTTCCTTTTCCTCCTCGGCAGCCTCAGTTCCTTTCCTTTTCCTCCTCGGCAGCCTCAGTTCCTTTCCTTTTCCCCCTCGGCAGCCTCAGTTCCTTTCCTTTTCCTCCTCGGCAGCCTCAGTTCCTTTCCTTTTCCCCCTCGGCAGCCTCAGTTCCTTTCCTTTTCCTCCTCGGCAGCCTCAGTTCCTTTCCTTTTCCTCCTCGGCAGCCTCGGTTCCTTTCCTTTCCCCCCTCAGCAGCCTCGGTCCCTTTCCTTTCCCCCCTTGGCAGCCTCAGGCCCTTTTCTTTTCCCTCTTGGCAGCCTCAGTTCCTTTCCTTTTCCTCCTCGGCAGCCTCAGTTCCTTTCCTTTTCCTCCTCGGCAGCCTCAGTTCCTTTCCTTTTCCTCCTCGGCAGCCTCAGTTCCTTTCCTTTTCCCCCTCGGCAGCCTCAGTTCCTTTCCTTTTCCCCCTCGGCAGCCTCAGTTCCTTTCCTTTTCCTCCTCGGCAGCCTCAGTTCCTTTCCTTTTCCTCCTCGGCAGCCTCAGTTCCTTTCCTTTTCCTCCTCGGCAGCCTCAGTTCCTTTCCTTTTCCCCCTCGGCAGCCTCAGTTCCTTTCCTTTTCCCCCTCGGCAGCCTCAGTTCCTTTCCTTTTCCTCCTCGGCAGCCTCAGTTCCTTTCCTTTTCCTCCTCGGCAGCCTCAGTTCCTTTCCTTTTCCTCCTCGGCAGCCTCAGTTCCTTTCCTTTCCCCCCTCAGCAGCCTCGGTCCCTTTCCTTTCCCCCCTTGGCAGCCTCAGGCCCTTTTCTTTTCCCTCTTGGCAGCCTCAGTTCCTTTCCTTTTCCTCCTCGGCAGCCTCAGTCCCTTTCCTTTTCCTCCTCGGCAGCCTCAGTCCCTTTCCTTTTCCTCCTCGGCAGCCTCAGTCCCTTTCCTTTTCCTCCTTGGCAGACTCAGTTCCTTTCCTTTTCCTCCTCGGCAGCCTCAGTTCCTTTCCTTTTCCTCCTCAGCAGCCTCGGTCCCTTTTCTTTTCCCCCTTGGCAGCCTCAGTTCCTTTCCTTTTCCCCCTTGGCAGCCTCGGTCCCTTTTCTTTTCCCCCTTGGCAGCCTCAGTTCCTTTCCTTTTCCTCCTCAGCAGCCTCAGTTCCTTTCCTTTTCTCCCTCGGCAGCCTCAGTTCCTTTCCTTTCCCCCCTTGGCACCCTCAGTCCCTTTCCTTTTCCTCCTCAGCAGCCTCAGGCCCTTTTCTTTTCCCCCTCGGCAGCCTCAGTTCCTTTCCTTTTCCTCCTCAGCAGCCTCAGTTCCTTTCCTTTTCCTCCTCAGCAGCCTCAGTTCCTTTCCTTTTCCCCCTCGGCAGCCTCAGTTCCTTTCCTTTTCCCCCTCGGCAGCCTCAGTTCCTTTCCTTTTCCTCCTCAGCAGCCTCAGTTCCTTTCCTTTTCTCCCTCGGCAGCCTCAGTTCCTTTCCTTTCCCCCCTTGGCACCCTCAGTCCCTTTCCTTTTCCTCCTCAGCAGCCTCAGGCCCTTTTCTTTTCCCCCTCGGCAGCCTCAGTTCCTTTCCTTTTCCTCCTCAGCAGCCTCAGGCCCTTTTCTTTTCCCCCTTGGCAGCCTCAGTTCCTTTCCTTTTCCCCCTCGGCAGCCTCAGTTCCTTTCCTTTTCCCCCTCGGCAGCCTCAGTTCCTTTCCTTTTCCTCCTCAGCAGCCTCAGTTCCTTTCCTTTTCTCCCTCGGCAGCCTCAGTTCCTTTCCTTTCCCCCCTTGGCACCCTCAGTCCCTTTCCTTTTCCTCCTCAGCAGCCTCAGGCCCTTTTCTTTTCCCCCTCGGCAGCCTCAGTTCCTTTCCTTTTCCTCCTCAGCAGCCTCAGGCCCTTTTCTTTTCCCCCTCGGCAGCCTCAGTTCCTTTCCTTTTCCTCCTCAGCAGCCTCAGGCCCTTTTCTTTTCCCCCTTGGCAGCCTCAGTTCCTTTCCTTTTCCCCCTCGGCAGCCTCAGTTCCTTTCCTTTTCCCCCTCGGCAGCCTCAGTTCCTTTCCTTTTCCTCCTCAGCAGCCTCAGTTCCTTTCCTTTTCTCCCTCGGCAGCCTCAGTTCCTTTCCTTTCCCCCCTTGGCACCCTCAGTCCCTTTCCTTTTCCTCCTCGGCAGCCTCAGTTCCTTTCCTTTTCCTCCTCAGCAGCCTCAGTTCCTTTCCTTTTCTCCCTCGGCAGCCTCAGTTCCTTTCCTTTCCCCCCTTGGCACCCTCAGTCCCTTTCCTTTTCCTCCTCGGCAGCCTCAGTTCCTTTCCTTTTCCTCCTCAGCAGCCTCAGTTCCTTTCCTTTTCTCCCTCGGCAGCCTCAGTTCCTTTCCTTTCCCCCCTTGGCACCCTCAGTCCCTTTCCTTTTCCTCCTCGGCAGCCTCAGTCCCTTTCCTTTTCCCCCTCGGCAGCCTCAGTTCCTTTCCTTTTCCTCCTTTGCAGCCTCAGTTCCTTTCCTCTTTCCCCTCGGCAGCCTCAGTCCCTTTCCTCTTCCCCCTCGGCAGCCTCAGTTCCTTTCCTTTTCCCCCTCTGCAGCCTCAGTTCCTTTCCTTTTCCTCCTCGGCAGCCTCAGTCCCTTTCCTCTTCCCCTTCAGCAGATGGGTCCACAGCAGACACTCTGCTGGCTGTCGTATTGGATCACATGTTGAACCCTTCTCAAGTGTCTAGGACTGTGTGATGTATCGGCGAATAATGTATGCAGATCCCAGTAGGCAGCTGGCAGATGGTAGTTTTGTCAGTGCAGATTGTGTTTAAGTGCAGGCCAAGGTCTTGAGGCACTGCACCCAGTGTGCCGATCACCACTGGGACCACCTTGACTGGTTTGTGCCGGAGTCTTTGCAAATATTATAATATTATTATAATTATATTATTATTACTACTATTATTATTTGATGTCTTCTAAGTGTGTTGTGTCTGAGGTTGGAAAGCTTCGAACATACCTTCTCATTAAGAGGCACCCAATTGTTTACATATCTTTGGAATGGCTCAAAGAGGGCATTGGTTTCATTGTTCCTCAACAGGGATAACTTCACCTTGTTCTACGAACCCTCCAACAAGATCTTTGGTTTGATGACTTGTCTCCGAGCTACATTTCCTGGGAAAGCAGTGGTGTTTCCTCCTGGCTGCATGTAAAAACATTTCCAATCGCCCACTATTTACACGACTCAGGCACAGAGGTCTCATTATGTTGAAAGGTTCTTCCTTGCATGGTTGCTTGTTTGGGAAGCAACGCCTCCATTCCTGCCGCCTTGAAAGAGCCGACCCAAGAAACACGGCTGTGAGTGGATCTGTTTTCGACGGACACGTTCCTGCGTCTTCCCTCCATCCCTATGGTACCTTGATTCATTCTCACCTGCCCATATTCCTTTTTAGTTTCTCTGTGCAATGATGATGATAATAATAATAATACATGGTTGCAAGAATGTTTGGAGAAGCAAAATACAGGGTGTCCCCCCACCCACCCACCCCCTGCCCCATTAGGGCTTCGGAGATACATAATGGGTTATATTTAAGCCCACCGAGGCACAAAGAGGAGTTATCCATCACTGGCACCTTCTCGCATTGGCCTCTTCCGTTTAGATTATGTCGTGTAAAGAAAGATGAATGGTGAATGTCTTTCTCCGGCATTGTCCCCCAAACACAAAATGAAATCTAAAGACTCTCAAAGAAGGCTTCAATTAGGTGAGCAAATAGCTTGATCTGGATAAAAAAAGGAGGGGGGTCTGTGGTGCGGTGGGGGGGGGGGTGTGTCAGTGGCCTCTTGGTATCGTTTGGAATGAGAACATGATTTCCATTAACCTCTTCCCCTCGTCCTTCCAATGGCCGCTAGAGGAAGCTGCCATCAAAGCGGCCATATTGTATTCTAGGCACCCATGCATCATGGATGCTGACCAGTTTGGTATTGCGGTCCTTGTTGTGTTGATCTCTCCATCCCTGACCCTTTGCTGCAGCCAGATCAAATATATTGTATGTAGGATGACAAAGTTTCACAACTCAGGTGTAGAAAGCTATACATTGAATGGTTTGAGGTTGGACAATGACTCTACAGACCATGGAAATCCATTGGTTGACTTCGCTCTCAGTCCCAGAAAACCCAACAACAACAACAACAACAGAAGCAACTCCAGGAGCCATCCAGTCCAGCCCTTTTATTCTGCAAGGCAGGAAAAGCACAATCAAGGCACCCCTAACAGATGGCCACCAGCGTTTGTAATAGCAATAGCAATAACAATAACAACAACAACAACAACAACAACAACAACAGAAGCTATCCAGTCCAGCCCCTTTATTCTGCAAGGCAGGAAAAGCACAATCAAAGCACCCCAACAGATGGCCACCAGCCTTTGTAATAGTAACAACAACAACAACAACAAAAACAAAACCATCCAGTCCAGCCCCTTTATTCTGCCAGGCAGGAAATGCACAATCATGGCACCCTAACACATGGCCACCAGTCTTTGTAATAGCAATAGTAATCACTGCTTTATAAAAACAGATACATATGGAATGAATGTAAAGAAGGTGGCACATTATCCCATTTCTGGTCTGGGGAAGCCCTACATTGTTGGCTCCATATTGACTTTTTGATATGTCTACTATAAGCATCTGATCTCCACATTGGAATACACTTATGGAATAAACGTAAAGAGGAGACGCTGTTAAGAATTGTGGGAGTTGAAATCCAAAACACCTGGAGAGCCAAAGTTTGCCCATGCCTGCTCTAGGGTATGCACTCAACTCATAATGTGATAGCCATCTTTGCCTTCTTGTGTTAAGAGGTTAAGTTCATCTGGTTCATTTCCCATCCTTGTGCATTAGTATGTGTTATGTGTATAGGCCTTCAAATCACCTTTTGACTTATGGCGACCCATGAATTTCATAGTTTTCATTGGTGAGGAATACTCATAGGTCAGTTTGCCAATTCCTTCCTCTGAAATACTGGTTACAAACGAAGAAGGAGGCTGTTCGTAATTGTGGGAGTTAAAGTCCAAACACCTGTTGCCCATGCCTTTTTGGTATGCCTGCAACTCATAATATGATAGCCATCTTTGACTTCTTGTGTTAAGAGATTAAGTTCATCTGCTTCATTTCCCATCCTTGTACATTAGTATTGGCCTTCAAATCACCTGTTGACTTATGGTGACCCATGAATTTCATAGTTTTCCTTGGTGAGGAATACTCATAGGTCGGTTTGTCCATTCTTTCCTCTGAAATATTACAGACAAAGAAGGAGGCTATTAAGAATTGTGGGAGTTGCATGCACCTCCTAATGTGATAGCTGTCATTGACTTCTTGTGTTAAGAGATTAAGTTCATCTGGTTCATTTCCCATCCTCTGTACATTAATGTGTGTATAGGCCTTCAGATCAGCTATTGACTTATGGTGACCCATAAATTTCATAATTTTCTTTGGTGAGGAATACTCACAGGTGAATTTGCCTGTTCCTGTCTTTGAAGTGTTGGTTACAGATGAGGAAGGAGGCTGTTAGGAATTGTGGGAGTTGCATGCAACTCATAATGTGATAGCTGTTGTTGACTTCTTGCATTAAAAGATTAAGTTCATCTGGTTCATTTCCCATCCTCTGTACATTAATGTGTGCCTAGGCCTTCAAATCACCTATTGACTTATGGTGACCCATACATTTCATAGTTTTCTTTGGTGAAGAATACTCATAGGTCGGTTTGTCTGTTCCTTCCTCTGAAATATTGATTACAAACAAAGAAGGAGGCTATTAAGAATTGTGGGAGTTGCATGCAACTCATAATGTGATAGCTGTCGTTGACTTCTTGTGTTAAGAGATTAAGTTCATCTGGTTCATTTCCCATCCTCTGTACATTAATGTGTGTATAGGCCTTCAAATCACCTATTGACTTATGGTGACCCATACATTTCATAATTTTCTTTGGTGGGGAATACTCATACGTGAATTTGCCTGTTCCTGTCTTTGAAATGTTGGTTACAGATGAAGAAGGGGGCTGTTAGGAATTGTGGGAGTTGAAGTCCAAAACACCTGTTGCCCATGCCTTTAGGGCAGGGGTCCTCAAACGTTTTAAACAGAGGGCCAGGCCACAGTCCCTCAAACTGTCGGAGGGCCGGATTATAATTTGAAAAAAACATGAATGAATTCCTATGAAAACTGCACATATCTTATTTGTAGTGCAAAAACACTTTAAAACAATAAATAATTAAAACAAATAACAATTTTAACAAATATAAACTTATACAGAAAGTGTGGGCCTGCTTTTGGCTGATGAGATAGGATTGTTGTTGTTGTTGTGTGCTTTCAAGTCGTTTCAGACTTGGGTTGACCCTGAGTGAGGGCCAGGTAAATGACCCTGGAGGGCCGTATCCGGCCCCCGGGCCTTAGTTTGAGGACCCCTGCTTTAGGGTATGCATGCAACTCATAATGTGATAGCTGTCGTTGACTTCTTGTGTTAAGAGATTAAGTTCATCTGGTTCATTTCCCATCCTCTGTACATTAATGTGTGTATAGGCCTTCAAATCATCTATTGACTTATGGTGACCCATGAATGTCATAGTTTTCCTTGGTGAGGAATACTCACAGGTGAATTTGCCTGTTCCTGCCTTTGAAATGTTGGTTACAGACAAAGAAGGAGGCCAAACAGCGTCTACGTATTCCTTGCCTGTGTGATTTCTGGAGTCCCCAATGGGAAAGTGCGAGGCCACCAAGGAGCCCCTTGTCCTCCACGCTCAAGGCATTCGGTTGGCCCGGAAAGCAGTGCCTCTTGTCCAGAGGAGCCCTTTCAAACCTGAGTGGCATAATTGAGCTGATTACACCTTGGTTGTGTACAGGAGAGGGCCATTGTTTGAGGGAGAAAGAATGGTGCCTCGTTAAAAAGCCTTGCTCTTTGTTTCATTACCAAATGTGCATGTTAATTAACCGCTAATGCAAGGGCTGGTAGGGTGTGCTTGGAAACGTGATGCAGGCGCTGTTTGTTCGCAGGGCTTCTGAAAAAGAAAATCAATGATGTACCAACAGCCGGAATTAATGTCAATATGACAGTGATTCAATAATACTCCAAAGCTTCCTTCTTCTTTGCCTATTAGCTAATGTAGGAGCCTAATTAGCCATTAAGATGCTTTTCACCTTGCACGTTCCCAGCCGCAGAAGCATGTCGCCTTGCGCGCCAGAGAATGTCATTGCGTGGCAGGTACCCTGGCGCACCTTCCCTTTCTCTCTCGCTTTGCAAAATGGATTTCGCTCCCGCTCAAGTTTGCCTTTTCAGAAATCCCTCCCGTGGCTCCCAACTTCAGTCACGCTGTAGTACTTTAAACATATAATCAATCCCATTCCTTTTTTCCGTTGTGGCGCTTTGCCTGTTCTCCATGTCTGGGGAAATATGGAGTCGAGCTAAGCCTGAGGGCTAGACTAACCATTTAGAGAGGCGGTTGAGCCTCCTTCTCAGGGGCGCCCGGGATGGAAGCCCCACGTGGCACCATCGGAGTCACGGAATAAGGTCTGGCACCCTCTCGGTGACTCAGGTTTGCATCCCCTCAGTAGGCATTTCTGTCCAATACGGAAATCCATATTCAGTTGAAGGTAACAGAAGCCAAATTGCACCTATGGTGCCGTTATAGATTCCGCTTGCAAATTGCATTGCATATCACAATGGCACACTTAACATAGTAGAGCACCTGAGGAACCCACCTGGACACAGCATAGTATTGGAGAACACAGAAATGCTGGACCACTCTCACAACTAGAATCATAGAATCATAGAATCAGAGTTGGAAGAGACCTCATGGGCCATCCAGTCCAACCCCATCCTGCCAAGAAGCAGGAATATTGCATTCAAATCACCCCTGACAGATGGCCATCCAGCCTCTGCTTAAAAGCTTCCAAAGAAGGAGCCTCCACCACACTCCCTCCGGGGCAGAGAGTTCCACTGCTGAACGGCTCTCACAGTCAGAAGCAGGAAAGACACATTCAAATCACCCCCGACAGATGGCCATCCAGCCCCTGTTTAAAAGCCTCCAAAGAAGGAGCCTCCACCGCACTCCGGGGCAGAGAGTTCCACTGCTGAACGGCTCTCACAGTCAGAAGCAGGAAAGACACATTCAAATCACCCCCGACAGATGGCCATCCAGCCCCTGTTTAAAAGCCTCCAAAGAAGGAGCCTCCACCGCACTCCGGGGCAGAGAGTTCCACTGCTGAACGGCTCTCACAGTCAGGAAGTTCTTCCTCATGTTCAGATGGAATCTCCTTTCTTGTGGTTTGAAGCCATTCTTCCCTTGCCTCCTAGTCTCCAGGGAAGCAGAAAACAAGCTTGCTCCCTCCTCCTCCCTGTGGCTTCCTCTCACATATTTATACTTGGCTCTCATCATATCTCCTCTCAGCCTTCTCTTCTTCAGGCTAAACGTGCCCAGTTCCCTAAGCCGCTCCTCATAGGGCTTGTTCTCCAGGCCCTTGATCATTTTAGTCGCCCTCCTCTGGACACATTCCAGCTTGTCAATATCTCTCCTGAATTGTGGTGCCCAGAATTGGACACAATATTCCAGGTGTGGTCTAACCAAAGCAGAATAGAGCATGGGGAGCATGACTTCCCTGGATCTAGACACTCTGCTCCTCTTGATGCAGACCAACATCCCATTGGCTTTTTTTGCCGCCACATCACATTGTTGGCTCATGTTTAACTTGTTGTCCACGAGGACTCCAAATGCCAGGTTACAAAGAGAAGCCATTGAAATCCACAGAAGCACGTGGACCATGAAAATGAACAAAATCTGGCTGCCAGTATTAAAAAAACCCTCTAAAATTATAACAGCAAAACAACACCCAAACACAGGGAAACTCCAGAGAGGAAACAATCAGGGACAATATATTGTCGGACGCTTTCATGGCCGTAATCACTGGGTTGTTGTAGGTTTTTTCAGGCTGTATGGCCATGTTCTAGAGGCATTCTCTCCTGACGTTTCGCCTGCATCTATGGCAAGCGTCCTCAGAGGTAGTGAGACCTCACTACCTCTGAGGACGCTTGCCATAGATGCAGACGAAACGTCAGGAGAGAATGCCTCTAGAACATGGCCATATAGCCCGAAAAACCTACAACAACCCAATCAGGGACAGTTAATCACCTCTCAACAGAAGATTCCCTCAGGCACTAACAAGCCACACCAAACAACTGCCAGGCCATCAAATGCTAATCAAGGTGACCAATTGAAACATTCACACCTAGCTCCAACAGACAAGAGTTCTTCGTCCCACCCTAGACTTTTCACAGATATATAAACCCAATTTACCTAGTTTCAACAGACCTCACAACCTCTGAGGGTGCTTGCCATAGATGCAGGCGAAACATCAGGAGAAAATGTCTCTAGAACACTGGTTCTCAACCTGTGGGTCCCCTGATGTTTTGGCCTACAACTCCCAGAAAGCCCAGCCAGTTTACCAGCTGTTAGGATTTCTGGGAGTTGAAGGCCAAAACATTTGGGGACGCACAGGTTGAGAACCACTGCTCTAGAACATGGCCATATAGCCTACAACAACCCATTTTACCTTTGTTTGCATGGGATTGTGCATCAGTAACATACAACTGCCCTATCATTCCATGAGTCTCGCACCATCTCCTTGACATCCAGTGATGGATAGAATTTCTTTCTCACACAAGTCAATTTGCTGATTTACATGCAATGTCTTGAAATGGATCCCTTCCAGATATTGGGGTTGTGTTGTATGTATATCCTTTTTTTATAAAAACAAAAAAACTATTTACCCCATAGAATTCTTGTCTGAACCTACTACAAAGTCGGAATTCGTGTCTCACTTTTTGGGAGGCCAACAAGTATATTTACTACTTTCTTGATTCATCATAAAATCCTCTTTGATCTATTACAGGTATGGGCAAACTTCTGCCTCCGGACATTTTAGACTTCAACCCCAATAATTCCTAACAGCCGGTAGGCCGAAGTTTGCCAATGGCTGCTTTAGGATATGCACACTGTTCATAATGTGATAGCCATCTTTGCCTTCTTGTGTCAAGAGATTAAGTTCATCTGATTCATTTCCCATCCTCTGTACATTAGTGTGTGCTGTGTTTATAGGCCTTCAAATCACCTGTTGACTTACGGTGACCCATGAATTGCATAGTTGTCTTTGGTGAGGAATACTCATAGGTCGGTTTGCCCATTCCTTCCTTTGAAACATTGGTTACAGAGAAAGAAGGAGGCTGTTAGGAATTGTGTGAGTTGAAGTCCAAACACCTGTTGCCCATGCCTACTTTAGGATATGCACTCAACTCATAATGTGATAGGCATCTTTGCCTTCTTGTGTCAAGAGATTAAGTTCATCTGGTTCATTTCCCATCATTAGAATTTCATAGTCTTCTTTGGTGAAGAATACTCACAGGTGGGTTTGCCCGTTCCTCCCTCTGAAATATTGATTACAGACAAAAAAGGAGGCCAAACAACCTCTATGTATGCCTTGCCTAAGAAAACCCTGTGTGATTCCTGGGGTCACCAATGGGAAAGTGCAAGGCCACAAAGGAACCCCTTTTCCTCCACGTTCAAAACATCCAATTGGCCCAGAAAACAATGCCTCTTGTCCATAGGAACTGTGGGAGTCGAAGTCTAAAACGCCTGGAGGGCCGAATTTGGCCCCTGCCTGATCTGTCATCATTTCCGTCAATACTGTCTTATGTCAGATCATCATTACAGTTTCAAAAGGTGGGTCTCTTGACTTGAGACATTGGTGTCAACACAGTTTTGGAGAGAGAACCAGAGCTTTGGAGATGCACGTTTCATCCTGGCGTGAAGGAGTAGGATTCTTGGTGGAGCTGAATTTATCGATCTAATTGGCTCTCAATGGTTGTCTAACAAGGAGGAGGAATCTTGTTTTATTACTGCTCTATAAAAATAATTGGTGCTGAACATAAAAATATTAAAGGCACTCCATCATCTGCTGTTGCCCTCGTGGCAGCATTTCTTTGGAATTGTAAATGAAGCCTCCAGTTGCTTCTTTGAGAGTTGAATGTGACGCTTCTGGCAATTCCTGCTGACAGGTGTGGTGAGTCTCTTCTTGTGTTCCTTTTCATCTTACTGTGTCCCTTGTGCTCTAATGTCACACCAGAGATGGGATACCAACCCTTGTAAAGAAGACTTACCAGGGGGACTGTTTCCACCAGTCCTAATATCCCAGGACCAGCAATCTTAATGTGCAATGTGTACCTGCACTGCACTGGTGCTAAAGGACAAAACTGTCCATCACCATTTCTGATCAGAAGTCACCTCCAATCACCAAGGTCGAAGGTACCAAAAGGTTCATCCATAGGCCACCAGGCGCCATAAACCAAGTAGACTTTCTAGACCAGTGGTTCTCAACCTGGGGTCCCCAGATGTTTTTGGCCTATAACTCCCAGAAATCCCAGCCAATTTACCAGCTGTTAGGATTTCTGGGAGTTGAAGGCCAAAAACATCTGGGGACCCCAGGTTGAGAACCACTGTTCTAGACTAAAAGGATCTGGATCATAACAGGGTTGTGTCCTCACCCAAGACCCTATTCTCCATCAGATGTCATGTACAAAATTGACCCTCTAGACCAGAAGACCATGAGAAGTTCAGGGCCACTAACAGTTGCATCCTCAATCTCTGCCAGAATCATAAACCACGTTGATTTTCTAGGCCAGAAGGACCTAAGAGGTTCAGGGTCACTAACCAAGTTGCATCCCAACCCCAGACCCTTTCCCTGCCAGGCAACATAAACCAAGTTGACTTTCTAGACCAAGAGAACCTGAATGAACATGCTTAGACTCCATTCTCCATTGTGTGTGATGTACCAAGAGGTCTTTCTCAACCAGAAGGACCTGAGAGGTTCAGGGTCATTAACCAAATTGCATCCCAACCCCAGACCCATTCCCTGCCAGGCAACATAAGCCAAGTTGACTTTCTAGACCAAGAGAACCTGAATTAACATGCTTAGACTCCATTCTTCATTGGGTGTGATGTACCAAGAGGTCTTTCTCAGCCAGAAGGACCTGAGAGGTTCAGGGTCACTAAGAGGGTTGCATCGACAACCTCATATCCACCCCGCATCAGACGCCGTGTACCAAGTTGACTTTCTAGATCATATTGGGGTGGATCTAAGAAGTTGGTACTGCAGTTGTTGGAGAGGAGGGTTCTCTTGCATGTCCCTTGTCATTGTCTCCTCCTCCTCCTCCTTCTCCTTTTGGGTGCCCATACATACCAGAGGAAGTTCTGGAAGGACCTCCAGAGTTTGTCTGAGCCTTCCTCACGTGACAGCGGGCCCTGCCTTATCTCTATTCCTGTCCCTTGTTTTCCGCCATCTGCAGAGTCTCAAGCCTCCGTCTTACCTGCGCTCCGCTATCCATTTCTAAAGAACAATCTGTTCTTTTGAGTGTCTCCGCAGTGAATGGGAGCTAATCTTGGCAAGAGTGAAGATGAATACAGAATTTTGCACTTCTATCAGGCAGATAATATTTTAATTATGCTCCGCGAGCTGCTCTTTGCAAAATGTGTTACATTCCGGTTTCTCATGAAAACCCGGCTCTTTGTCTGGCTTTGCCTTTCCTTATCTCCGAGCTCTGTAGTTCCCACAAAGCCGTGCGTTGGCGTCCGTGGCGCCTCAGATGTGGTGGAGGGGAGACCCAGCGCTTCTTGGGCTGGTTCTTCAACTCATTTGGGCTCGCCTGTGTCTCTGGCGGAGGAGGGTGCCTCCAATTAGAGCTCTCCCCACCTGTTGCCATGCTTTGCGCTACCAGCGGCCACGCGGCTTCTCCAGCAAATTACACATTGGATTTTTTTCCCCCACCCAGAGTTCTAAGTAGCACATGAATTGAGTTAGAACACTGATACAACTGATATTTATTAAAGAAACATTGGATGTCTCAGTATGGCCTCTACTATTCAATCAATTGGAATGGGAGATGACAATAGATAGATAGATAGATAGATAGATAGATAGATAGATAGAGTGATAGATAGATAGATAGATAGATAGATAGATAGAGTGATAGATAAAGTGATTGAGTGTATGTGTGTGTGTGTGAGAGAGAGATACATAGATACATTGATTGATTGATTGATTATCACTTTATGTCTCAGTATGGCCTTTACTATTGAATCAATTGGAGTGGGAGATGACAATAGAGTGATAGATAGAGGATAGATAGAGTGATAGAGTGATAGAGCGATAGATAAAGTGATTGATTGATTGATTGATTGAGAGAGAGAGGAGGGGGGGAGAGATTGATTATCACTTCGTGTCTCAGTATGGCCTTTACTATTGAATCAATTGGAGTGGGAGATGACAATAGATAGATAGATAGATAGATAGATAGATAGATAGATAGAGTGATAGAGTGATAGATAAAGTGATTGATTGAGAGAGAGAGAGATTGAGAGATTATCACTTCATGTCTCGGTATATTCTTTACTATTGAATTGATTGAAGTGGGAGATGACAATAGATAGATAGATAGATAGATAGATAGATAGGGATAGAGAGATAGATAAAATGATAGTGTGATAGATAGATAGAGTGATAGATAGATAGATAGATAGATTGATTGATTGAGAGAGATACATAGATTGATTGATTATCACTTCATGTCTCAGTATGGCCTCTACTACTGAATCAATTGGAGTGGGAGATGACAATAGAGTGATAGATAGAATGATAGATAGATAGATAGATAGATAGATAGATAGATAGAGATTATCACTTCATGTCTCAGTATGGCCTCTACTACTGAATCAATTGGAGTGGGAGATGACAATAGAGAGATAGAGTGATAGATAGATAGATAGATAGATAGATAGATAGATAGAGAGGTAGGGTGATTGATTGAATGAGAGAGAGAGATTATCACTTCATGTCTCAGTATGGCCTCTACTATTGAATCAGTTGGAGTGGGAGATGACAATAGATAGATAGATAGATAGATAGATAGATAGATAGATAGAGTGGTAGAGTGATTGATTGAATGAGAGAGAGAGAGAGAGAGAGAGAGAGAGAAAGATATTATCACTTCATGTCTCAGTATGGCCTCTACTATTTAATCGATTGGAGTGGGAGATGACAATAGAGA
The DNA here is from genome assembly GCF_037176765.1 of Anolis sagrei. Lineage (NCBI taxonomy): Eukaryota > Metazoa > Chordata > Lepidosauria > Squamata > Anolidae > Anolis > Anolis sagrei. Next base: position 45,055,124 of record NC_090027.1, on the reverse strand, counting down.
GAGAGAGAGAGAGAGAGAGAGATTGAGTGATAGATAGATAGATAGATAGATAGATAGATAGATAGATAATCACTTCATGTCATTTCAATGTCAATCCCAGGATACATTTACACGGCAGAATTCATATAGTATGTCACCACTTTGGAGATTATCACACAACGCTGTTAAAGTGCTGTTCCTCCAGTTTAACTGCTATGGCTGTTTCCTGTGGAATCCTAGGCTTTGCAGTTTAGGGAGAACCCTTTAAAACTCAGCCAGAGAAGTCCTGGGCCTCACTAAACTACAGATCCCACAGTTCTACAGGAGGCAGACATAGAAGTTAAAGCGGGATAGCAATGCTTGAACAGCATTGCGGGATAATCTCCTTTCCCTGCTCAATGCTGTGACATCATAGGAGATGTACTTTTGCAAGGTTTTAGCCTTCTCTGCCAAAGAAGACTAGTGCCTACAGTTCCCAAGATTCCATATCATGGTGATTAAAGTGGTGCCAAGCTACATTAATTGTACGGTGTAGATGAACCTTCAGTCTTGGCGTGGAAGTGGGATATGAAAGACGAGCCACAGCAAGAGACCAGTGGAGACTGGGACCACACTTAAGCAACTGGGTCTTTTCTTCCCCTTTCCCCATTCTCTTTGCCGAATTTCCCATTCCAATGGTGGTGTCCAAATGAGATGTGGCAGCCTCAGGCTTCCATTTGACCACATGAACCGATGGTGGAAAGCTCACCAGCCATAACGGGCATCTTGGAGCCACATCTTCCAAGGCCTGGAGCCTTTCACGATGGGGCCAAAGCTGGATGACCTTCCCGGACTGCTTCCTGCCAGAGGTTAATGCCAGCCATTGGACAGATGGCCACTTCGGCGCTCTCGTGGCTGACAAAGAGGGAAGGTGGGGGTGCTCCTCGTTCCGCTCGGCGCGTGGAAATGGCTTATTAATAGTTGACGAGAATAAGTGGGTTGAACCTCTACATTAATTCATAAGGGAGTGAACTGGGGAACTCTCCCTTTCTCTTCACTCGAAAGTTCAACTCGCTAATAAATCCTCTAACACTTTGTCATCTGACATTATGAATTGTCTTTCCTTATAAATATAAAATTACTCGTTTAAGCTGTTCAAGCTTGCCACCGGCATCTCGTCTCGAGTGGACTTCATCTCCCCCCTCCTTTTCTAACTCTCTCTCTCACTCTCTCTTGTGTTTGTGTGCACACACTATTCATGGTTACATGCCATGACATTCTTCTTCTGGCATTGGTGGGTGATGGGCATCCAAATCACTACCATCCTGCTTCTGGGATGGTTGAGTGTCTGGATTTCAGCAAGGTTTTCTTTTCGAAGGAGATGCTATTCTTGGTAGAACATTGGCTAAGCTTGTGGAACATTGGCTCAAGAGCGCTATTCTTAAGTATTTTTTTGAGTTTGTTTAATGGATCATGTCCACACCAAGCTCACTGATGGTTCCTTGTCATCTTGGAGATGAGAACCAGGTTGGGTTCTGTCTTGGGTTTGGTGTCGTTCAGCAACTTTATAAATGTCTCCAACAAAGGAATGGAGGGGATGCTTATCATAGGGGCAGGTGACATCAAAAATGGGAGGCGGAGCTCCAACTTCAGAAGATCAGAAGATCAGAAAGAGGGTCCAATCCGACTTGGATAGATATGAATAATTGTAGCATAGGGTTGTTGTACCATACGTGCCTCCAAGGCATCTGTGAACTTGGGTTCACTCGAAGGCCTTGATTTCTTTCTGAAGGAGAGGATATTCTTGGTAGAACATTGGCTAAGCTGGTGAAACATTGGCTAAAGAACATTAATCTTAAGTATTTTTGAGTTTGTTTAATGGATCATGTCCAAACCAAGCTCACCGAAGGTTCCTTGTCATCTTGGAGATGAGAACCAGGTTGGGTTCTGTCTTGGGTTTGGTGTCATTCAGCAACTTTATAAATGTCTCCAAGAAAGGAATGGAGGGGAGCTCACACTTCAGAAGATCAGAAACAGGGTCCAAAATGACTTGGATAGATATGAATAATTGTAGCATACGTGCCTCCAAGGAGTGTGTGAACTTGGGTTCACTCGAAGCGCTTGATAGGGTTATCCTAAACAAGAAGAACTCAAAGGTGTGTTTATCCTTGCCTTCCTCTGAAATCAGACTACAACATTTATTGGTCCCTGAAGGTCTCCAAAATGTTAACCAGGTCTAGCCTGCTTTGCTTCTAAGATCAGATGAGATCCAGTAATGTCTGGGTATTAGGGAAAATAGATAGAAACCTTGTCCAGTATTTTGGTAAGGAAAATCATGGATGCATGGATGGATGGATGCATGGATGGATGGATGAATGAATGAATGAATAAATGAATGGATGGGTGAGTAAGTGGGTGGGTGAGTAAGTGGGTGGGTGTATGAACGGATGGACGGATAGATGGGTAGATTGGTGGATGGACGGGTGGGTGGATGGACGGGTAGATTGGTGGGTGGTTGGATACATGGGTGGATGGATGGATGAGTAGATAGCTACATATATGGAAGAAGGGAGGGGAGAGATATATGTTTTTATGTTTATTGACTGTTTTATTTGTTTTATATATGCCTTTGGTTTGTTGTTTGCATGATATTAATATGTCGGAAGCCGCTACGGGTCCCTTCATGAGAGAAATGTGGGTATAAATAAATAATAACGTTTATCATCATCATCATCCTAACAGTATGTCACAGCAAACAAGATCTGTATGCTAGATTTCTTATCACAAAATCACCAGACGAACACTTCTCAAGCTTCTAGGACTGTGTGATGTATTTTCGAATGATGCACGCAGATCCAAGTCAGGTGGCCTTTTGCAGTAGACAGATTGTGATTTTGTCTATTATTAAAGCCTGGCTGCTCACTTGAGGGAAGGATACTAGAGACAAAGTTGTAGTACTTTGGCCGCATCATGAGGAGACAGCAAAGCCTAGAGAAGACAATTATGCTGGGGAAAGTGGAAGGAAAAAGGAAGAGGGGCCAACCAAGGGCAAGATGGATGGATGGCATCCTTGAAGTGACTTGAAGTGACTGGGGGGGGTGACGGCAGACAGGGAGCTCTGGCGTGGGCTGGTCCATGAGGTCACGAAGAGTCGGGGACGACTGAACGAATGAACAACAGCAACAACATTATTATTATTATTATTATTATTATTATTATTATTATTGATGGATGAGTAGATGGGTACATGGATAGATGGGTAGATGGATGGATGGATGGTCCACCTTGGCACTGAGATGTGTGAGAAGGAAATAGTGTTTCAATCGTCCACAAACTGCCAGCAAGACAAGACTCCATTCAGTTGTGGGTTGGACTTCTCTGAAGGATTGTGCCCCTTCCCAGGCGCCACTATTTAAGCAAGATGTCAACACATCCAAAACAAGGGTGGCAAAGACGAAGAACGTCCTAGAAACCGAGTCTTCTGAAAAGCATTAGAAGATCTCATTGTCTTGTTTTGTCTGCCGAAGACGAAGGGGTTCATTTGAAAAGCGATCATCGTATGGGAAATGGAGCAAAAGTTGCCTTTGAAAGTAGGAAATGGGGCAAACTTGCTTCTGAAACTCGAATCCGTGGATTCAGAAGGATAAGAAAGAAAAATTTCCTCAAGAGGTGAGGAAGAACTTTGTGACAGTAGAAACTCTTTGATAGCGGATCAGATTCCTTCCAAAGGTGAGGGGTTCTGGTTCACTGAAGGTTTCTCAAAAATTCAGGCTGGATGTCTGTTTGATGTGCTTCCGCGATGGATTGACTGGACTGGCAAGGGTTGGGAAGGTGCCCTTTGACCGCACCCACCAACTCCGCCGGGCTTTGATTCTATAATTACTTGCCGGGCAGAGTTTTGGGGCCGATGCGTGGCTTTTTAAAGAGCGGCGGATAGAGCAAGGCAGGCTTTTTCTTGGAATAGCAACTCTGTGTGTTAGTGTGTGTGTGTTTTCCTACACAAGAGTACAGTTATAGGATCTGAAGGGCACTCTTCCTCATTGCTTTTGGGGAGCAGGAGGGGCTGCCACAATGCAAGAAATGCGAGAAGTGGAGTCTCTAGACTCCTGGTTGGGCTGGGAAGGAGCTCTGAAGGTCATCTCAGACCAGTATTTGTGCAGATATATAGATATGTGTGTGAATTGTGTGTATACACACACATACGCACATATACATATACATATACACACACACACACACACACCATATGCACTCTATACACACAGACACATACATACATTTATATATACACACACATACCATATACACCATATATATCTATACCATACACACAGGCACACCATATACACCATATGCACTATGTGTGTGTGTGTGTAATCTTGTCTTCCTTGATAATATAGAATAGGAATGGGCCAATTTGGTCCCCCCAGGTGTTTTGGATTTCAACTCCCACACACACACACACACACACACACACACATATATATATACACACATACATACATAATCACACACACACACACACATATATATATATATATACATACACACATGTGCACACACATACATATGCACAAACACACATACATAAACACACACATACGTATACATACATACACCCATATACATGCACACACCATATGCACTGTACACATATACACACACATATATATACACTCACTGTATGCACTATATATACACATACACACACACACACACCATTTATATATACACACATACCATATACACCATATATATCTACACCGTACACACAGACACACTGCATACACCATATGCTCTCTCTCTCTCTCTCTATATATATATATATATATACACGCACAAACACCATATGCACTATATACACACAACATATATACACACACACCATATACACCATATATATCTACACCATACACACAGACACACTGCATACACCATATGCTCCCTCCCCCTCTCTCTCTCTCTATATATATACACACACACCATATGCACTATATATACACACAGCATATATACACACACACCATATATACCAGATGCATACTATACACATGCACACACCATTTATATTTACACACACACATACTATATACATCATATATATCTATACCATATATACCATATAGATGCATCATATATACACACCATGTACACCACACACACACACACACACACTTCCTTCTTTGATTCATTCCGCTCCCACCTTTAGAGCAGAAGAAAATGATGATGAAGATGAAGACAGGGGGCTTGGTGGTTGGTTAGATGGATGGATGGATGGATGGATGGATGGAAGGAAGGCTCTTGGCGGTTGCCGCGTAACCGGCCTGCATCGCCATGGCGCCCTCGGCATCCCACCCCTTCTTCTTCCTCTTCCTTCCCGCTGGTGGTCCTTTGTTGCCAGTACACAAAGTTCTGTAGGTCAGGCGGCACTCGGCTTTCGAAATGGAACAGAATTAAAACTGACTTTAAAGGACAACTCTGACACGGTCAATTAATAATTAAAACAGTTTTTTAATGAGCTCTGCAATTACCTGCGTGTCCCCGGAGAGGGGAGTTTATGGGACTGGAGCTGCGCGCCCTTTCTTGCCTTCTTTCGTCATGGCGCGCGACATCTGTAATTTAAAGCCGGCTCGGCATTCCAAGTGACAGAACTTTCATTAACCTTGTCTCAAGTTGGCGAGTGACAAATGCCTCTCCGAAGCGCTGTTGTCAAAACACGCAGAGCTGGAGGGAAAAGGGAGGAGGACTCCGACCAGGAGGGGAGGTCTTCCTTCCCTTGGTGAAGGTGCGCCAATCAATGGATGGATGGATGGATGGCATTCGTGAGCAGGAAGGAGTACCAGTGGCACTCGGAAGGAGTCTCCCTGGAGAACATGGAGGACCACCGTGTCACCTTCCCTGTGGCCAACGTCCTTGGAGCATATCTGGTGGGCTTGCTGGTATGCTTAGGTGGGTGGAGGCCACCACCAGAAGAACAAATGCTCTGGAGCAAAGACCTTGTTCAGCAGAAGACACCAGCCTACTCTTCTCCTTCTTCTCTCTTGCTCTATCCTCTTCCTCCTCCTTTTCCTTCTTCTCCTTGTCCTTCCATTTCCCTTTCCCCTTCCTACTCCATCCATTCTTTCCCCCTTCCTTCTCCACCTCCTCTTTCCTCCTTTCCTTTTCCCTTTCAACTCCTCTGCTTTATCTTCTCTTTCCATGTCCTTCTCCACCTTCTCTCCCCTTCTCTTTCCCCTTCCTTCTCTCCTCCTCCACCTTATTATTATTTCTTCTTCTCCTTCTCTCCTTCCTCGTTTTCCTCCTCCTTTTCCTTCTCCTTGTCCTTCCATTTCCCTTTCTTCTTCCTCATCCATCTATTTTCCTTTCTCCTTCTCTCTCCTCTTCCTTCTCCTTTCCTTTTCACTTTCCGCTCCTTCTCTTCCACTTCTAGCTCTTCCTCTTCCTTCCCATCTCTTCCACTGTCCTTCTCCACCTCCTTCTTTTTCCTCCTCCTCCTCTCCTCTTTCCTTCCTTCCCCTCCACCTCTTCCTCCTCTTCTTATTCTTTCTTCTTCTCCCTCTCCTCCTCCTTTTCCAACTTCTCCTTCCATTCCCCTTTTCTTGCTCTTACTTCCCCTTCCTTCTCCACCTCCTCCTTCTCTTTCCTCTTCTTCTTTCCTTCTCCCTTTCCACTCCTTCTCCTCCTCCTCTAGCTCTTCCTCTTCCTTCCCTTCTCTTTCCCTGTTCTTTTTCCTCTACTTCCTACTGAAGTCTGAATTAGAGAGTAGAAATGATCCACGGTGTCTTGAAGAGGGCAAGAGAGAAGATCAGACAACGTGAAGACAGGAGTTTCAGAACCAGTGTGAAAAAAGGATCAATTGGATCTCAATACTTTTGTATTTGAGGTCAACCTGTTGAGCAAATGGTATTCTGTTGGAGCCATATACCATATTCTTGTCTTCCTTGATATTATATAATAGGCATGGGCCAACTTGGGCCCTCCAGGTGTTTTAGACTTCAACACCCACAATTCCTAACAGCCTACCGGCTGTTAGGAATTGTGGATAGTTAAAGTCCAGAACACCTGGAGGGCCCAAGTTGGCCCATGCCTGATATAGAAGCAAATTATGGGAAGTCCTATGTGGCCAGAATCCATTTCTTGCATTGGTTTCTTTTTGGAAGGAGGAACTTCCTAGCAAGTAGGAGAGCTTTGGTGTCTTTTAGGAAAATAAAACCTGTGTGACTGTGTTTGGCCACAAAGATGTGGAGAATGGTGATCTTTTTGAGAAAGCGATTTCAGAATGGTTGTTGTTGCTATACGCCATCAAGGTGACCCCAAGTTGTGGAAAACCTATGGTTGGGAGACCTCCAAGAACCTCTTGACCACCACCAGCCATATTGAGATCTTAAAGACTTCTTTGATAGAGGCAAAACTTTTGTAATAGTTGTTGTTGCTCTTCACTATCAAGGTGACCCCCAAGTTGTGAAGAACCTATGGTTGGGAGACCTCCAAGAACCTCTTGACCATCACCAGCCATATTGAGATGTTAAAGACTTCTTTGATAGAGGCAAACCTTCTGTAATGGTTGTTGTTGCTCTGCACCATCAAGGTGTCCCCCAAGTTGTGAAAAACCTATGGTTGGGAGACCTCCAAGGACCTCTTGACCATCACCAGCCATATTGAGATCTTACAGGCTTCTTTGATAGAGGCAAACCTTCTGTAATGGTTGTTGTTGCTCTGCACCATCAAGGTGACCCCCAAGTTGTGAAAAACCTATGGTTGGGAGGCCTCCAAGAACCTCTTGACCATCACCAGCCATATTGAGATCTTACAGGCTTCTTTGATAGAGGCAAACCTTCTGTAATGGTTGTTGTTGCTCTGCACCATCAAGCTGTCCCTCAAGTAGTGAAAAACCTATGGTTGGGAGACCTCCAAGAACCTCTTGACCACCACCAGCCATATTGAGATCTTCCAGATTTCTTTGATAGAGGCCTTCCTCCTTTCCCTCCATCTTCCTCTTCACCAAGCACGACTCTTTTCTTGCAAGTCATCTCTTCTCATGATATGTCCAAAGTACAATAGCCTCCATTGTAGTCATTGAGAGTTGGGCTTCAGATACAACCGTATATTCATTCTTTCCATGACTTTCTGTTTGAGCAAGGCATTACTTTCCCCTTTTCGCTATTGTGTGAGTAAATATGTATGTCTGAAAAGCTAAACATTTCCCTCTCTCTTCCTTGTGTTTCCTCAAATCGGGGTTGAGCCACTTTTGTTTTCCTCCAGAATGCTGGCTAATCCTTTCCGTGGGGCATCGCCGTTGTCCTCGTGGAGCCTGGCGTGGCTTGAATATACGTGACTGACTCCTCTCCTTCCTTTAATATTCCCCTGGTTTTGCCCGAGGACTTGAAATGTAGACAGTTCAACAAAAGGTGTGCGTGGATTGATAGAGGTTATCCTCTTGTTGACGGCAGCTTTACGGCGAGATTGCGGTATTAGCAGGGACTGTGTTCTTCTCTTATGTTGGCTACTGCAGAATGGCTTTGGAGATTTAGCCGTAATTCTTCCCTGAAAAGGAGGCCTTGAACTACGCCGGCCCTTTCTCGCTCTGCCATTAATGCCTCCCTTGTAATTAAACCATGGGTTTGGGAACACTGCGGAATCTACGGGGTCTCCGGGCACCCACCCCGCTTGGCAGACCCCTTTTGCTTTCATAGAAGTGTTTAAAGCTGTGCGTAGAGAGGATGCTTCAGTCTTAGCTTAGCTAACAATGCTTATTTATATGTGCATAAGTGATGGCGGAAAGAGAGAAAATCCTGTGTTGTTGAGAAGAATAGAGGAAATATGTCCTTGCTCCCATCCATTCAAAAGCTAAGGCTGAGAAGGAATGTAGAGAAGTGTTGGTTGCTGCATTATTTCCAGAGATGTGTGTGTCAGATTATATATCCATGTGCGCTCTCACATCCAGTAGTTCATTGAGAGTAGCTTGAGAAGAAGACATCTCCATGAAGTTGGAGATGGTGAAATCCTAGATAGGAAAACACGGGGCAAGTATCCAGGGGTCTCCACAGTGATCCCAAATCCATTGCCATATTACAGTGAGATGGACTTCCAGTTTTCCATGTGGCCTCAAGGATAGCTGGGGCTTTTCAAGGTATTAGGTATGAGGTTCTTGTTGTTGTTAGACCTATGAGAGTTGGACTAGAACTTTGGAGATCGGAATTCATGTCAGCCATGGAAACTCATTGGGTGACTTTTGTTAAGTCACATTTTTTCAGCCTTAGAAGCTAAGGCCAACTTCTCCTGGACTCTGGAGACCATAGCATTGGACTACAACTCTGGGGACCAGAACAGCCTTGGAAATTCCTTGAGTGACCTTCATCATGTCACATTCTTTCAGCCTTGGAGACTTAAAGCCAACTTCCCCTGGACTCTGGAGGCCATACCGTTGGACTACAATGCTGGAGACCAGACCAGCCTTGGAAACCCATGGATGACCTTAGTCAAGTCACATTCTTTCAGTCTTGGAAGCTAAAGCCAACCTCTTCTGGACTCTGGAGGCTGTAGTATTGGACTATGACTCTAGAGACCAGATCAACCTTAGAAAACTATGCTTAGAAAACCTTAGAAAACCAGGGACCACTTTGACCAGGGACTACTTTCACCGGGGAGCACTTTGACTGGGGGCCACTTTCACCGGGGACCACTTTGACCAGGGCCCACTTTGACCAGGGCCCACTTTGACCGGGAACCACTTTGACCAGGGACTATTTTGACCAGGGACCATTTTGACCAGGGCCCACTTGACCAGGGATCACTCTCCAACAGTAGTACTAAAAGGGTCTTTTGATTCAGTTTGGTTATTTAGGGTGCTGATTCAGAAAATTGTATTGGAGAGACCTAGTTTCTGATACAGATTATATGCTATCCAGTACTCGCCATCTGCTCGCCCACAGAAAACCATATTTAATAATCTAGAGCCATTTTAGTTCTCACGTCCCATCAGTGGGCCATGGCCAACAGGTTGGGAACCACTGGTATAGATGCGCCCATGGTTTCATGCTCCAAAGCGTGGGATCCTCCGAAGCCACATAACACGCAGAGATCAACTGTTGCCGTGCACGACCTTTGGCGAGTCCTGACATTTCTCATGGTGACGGGCACCTCCTCTCATCAACTCCAAGCCTTGCATTCTGTTTCATCTTTTCCGGTGACCTTCATTTGTATGCTTCCCGCTCTGAAATATGGATGGGATCAAAACACCTTCAGAAGTCTTGTCAGATCTCTCCAGATAAATCTTCTCCGGACGCGGGACGGGGATGCTTCGTTCTTCCCTCCCGAAAGCGAAGGTCTGGCCGGGGCTGCGCTCTTTCCCTGGCCTATAAAACGCTGCCGGCGGTGATAACGCTGCTCCCGCTTTATTATTTTCTGCATCCTCCCTGGTTCCTGGGCATAAAAAACCTACACAATCCATAAAACCACAATAGGAAAAGAAAGCAAATGAAATGTGCCGATAAAATAGTAAGCAGTTACCGTTCGCCAAGACAAACAAATCTTGGGAATGGCTTTCCTCCTGCAGCCTATTAACACTCCCGTTCCTGAAATGCCCCAAAGGGCGAAAAAGGCCCGCGTTGAAGGCCCCGGAAATGTGCTCAGGAGGCGGGCTGGCCGTCATAAAAAGACCTGCCGATAGATCCAGCACTCCTCTTACCGCCATGACCAAGCCATGGGCAGAATGGCAAGGAGCTCCTAAAAGTCTCGTTGGAAGCAGTCCAGAATCTCTCCCTCTCGCCTCTTTTCTTTCCATTGGACTTTGTGCTTTTTGTATTTATTTATTTATTATTTATTTACAGTATTTCTATTCGGCCCTTCTCCTCACCCCATAGCAGGGGACTCAGAAAGGATCACAGTGTACACATAGATGGCAAACATTCAATGCCAATTTTTGACATACAAACATATACAGACATACACAGAGGCTATTGAACTTTTTCTGGCTGCCAGGGGAGCTGTCGCTTTCCTCGTCCATCTGCAACGCTGATGAATCATAGAATCATAGAATCAAAGAGTTGGAAGAGACCTCATGGGCCATCCAGTCCAACCCCATTCTGCCAAGAAGCAGGAATATTGCATTCAAATCACCCCTGCCAAATGGCCATCCAGCCTCTGCTTAAAAGCTTCCAAAGAAGGAGCCTCCACCACACTCCCTCCGGGGCAGAGAGTTCCACTGCTGAACGGCTCTCACAGTCAGGAAGTTCTTCCTAATGTTCAGATGGAATCTCCTCTCTTGTAGTTTGAAGCCATTGTTCCATTGCGTCCTAGTCTCCAAGGAAGCAGAAAACAAGCTTGCTCCCTCCTCCTCCTCCCTGTGGCTTCCTCTCACATATTTATACATGGCCCTCATCATGTCTCCTCTCAGCCTTCTCTTCTTCAGGCTAAACATGCCCAGCTCCTTAAGCCGCTCCTCATAGGGCTTGTTCTCCAGACCCTTGATCATTTTAGTCGCCCTCCTCTGGACACATTCCAGCTTGTCAATATCTCTCTTGAATTGTGGTGCCCAGAATTGGACACAATATTCCAGGTGTGGTCTAACCAAAGCAGAATAGAGCATGGGGAGCATTACTTCCTTAGATCTAGACACTACGCTCCTCTTGATGCAGGCTGAAATCCCATTGGCTTTTTTTGCCGCCACATCACATTCCTGGCTCATGTTTAACTTGTTGTCCACGAGGACTCCAAGATCTTTTTCACACGTACTGCTCTCGAGCCAGGCGTCACCCATTCTGTATCTTTGCATTTCATTTTTTCTGCCAAAGTGGAGTATCTTGCATTTGTCACTGTTTGTATTTATTTATTTTTTATTTATTTACAGTATTTATTTACAGTCCTCACCCCATAGCAGGGGACTCAGAGAGGATCACAGTGTACACATAGATGGCAAACATTCAATGCCAATTTTTGACATACAAACATATACAGACATACACAGAGGCTATTTAACTTTTTCTGGCCGCCAGGGGAGCTGTCGCTTTCCTCGTCCATCTGCGACGCTGATGAAGCGCTTCCGCATTCCCCGCATGCTTCCCCGCTGGAATGCTTTGCTGGAGTCTTCTTTATGGCCTCATAAATCAGTTAATTTAGCCTCCCCACACTTTTTAAGGTGGTACCTTGTTTTCCTACTTGACAGACGCAACTGTCTTTCAGGTTGCAAAGGTCGACAACAGGCTACACACAATTGGTTGGAAACCCACTCCAACCCGGGCTCGCTTCGAACTCATGACCTTTTGGTCAGAGTGATCTTAATGCAGCTGGCACTCAGTCTGCTGCGCCACAATCCCGGTGCTTTTCGTACACTAGGTTGTGTCCACTGAGTAGAGGGATAGAAGGAGGTACAACAGAGTCTTGCTTATCTAACCTTCGCTCATCCAACGTTTTGTATTATCCAACACAGTCTGCCTTCCAACTGGATCCACAACTGTTTCAATACATTGCGATGTTTTGATGCTAAATTCGTAAATACAGTCATTACTACATAACCTCACTGTGTATTGAACTGTTTTTCCTGTTGATTTGTTGTAAAACATGATGTTTTGGTGCTTAATTTGTAAAATCATAATGTAATTTGACGTTTAATATTATTTTCCTTCATCCCTCCTCCTTACTATCCAATATTTTCACTTATCCAACATCTTGCCGGCCTGTTTATGTTGGATAAGTGAGACTCTACTGTATTTGCAATCCTTCCTCGGTCACCTTTTCTGAGGTCCCTTTTTTGCACAAGCCAATGGGTGCACCCATGCTGTCGAATTAATGCAGTTCGAGAGAACTTTAAGTGGTCCAGCTCAATGTTGGGGAATCCTGGGATTTGCAATTGCTTGAGGGACCAGCATTCTTTGGCAGGGGAGGCTAAAGGCCTTGCAAAACTGCAACTCCCAGGATTCTGTAGCAATGAGCCATACATGGAAAATAATATAATAATAATAATAAACCTTTATTTATACCCCGCTACTATCTCCCGAAGGACTTGGTGAGGCTTACAAGAGTCCAAGCCCAAATACATCAGTAAAACACAACAACAACAATACAATAACAACAAACTCATAAGCAAACAGAAACATTAACAATAACACCGCGGCGCATTAAAACCTGTGGCAGGGCCAAATGTAATAATTAAAATTGTTAAAAAGTGCTGGGCATGATCAGGTGAAATAGGATAGATATTTTAGGGACAGGTGGAGCATGCAGGCAATCCTAGATCTCTGGTAAAGTGCATTTGGATCATATTGCTTGGAGTTTCCTTATTCTGGGAAGGCACACTGGAACAACCATGTTTTCAGGCTCCTTCTAAAGACTGCCAACGTTGGGGCATGTCTGATGTCCTTGGGGAGTGACTTCCAGAGTCGAGGGGCAACCACAAAGAAGGCCCTGTCCCTCGTCCCCAACAATCGTGCTTGCGATGCAGGTGGGATCGCGAGCAGGGCCTCTCCAGATGATCGAAGAGATCATGTGGGTTCGTATACAGATATGTGGTCTGTATATGAGACTGTTAGGAATGGTGAGAGTGGAAGACCAAAACACCTGGAGGGCCCAAGTTGGCCCATGCCTTTGTCCTCCTGGAACTGAACACTTCAGTCAATCAAGGGATTATCTGCATACCCATGTTGTGGGAGTTGAAGACCAAAACACCTGGAGGGCCAAAGTTTGCCCTTGCCTAGTATATATACATATACATGTGTGTGTGTGTGTGCACATCTGTATGTCTCCTACCAGCTGTTAAGAATTGTGGGAGTTGAAGTCCAACGCACCTGGAGGGCCAAAGTTTGCCCACGCCTAGTATCTATACATATACATGTGTGTGTGTGCGCGCGCATCTGTATGTCTCCTACCAGCAGTTAAGAATTGTGGGAGTTGAAGTCCAAAGCACCTGGAGGGCCAAAGTTTGCCCATGCCTAGTATATATACACATACATGTGTGTGTGTGTTTGTGTGTGTGTGTGTGTCTGTATGTATCCTACCGGCTGTTAGGAATTGTGGGAATTGAAGTCCAAAGCACCTGGAGGGCCGAAGTTTGCCCATGGCTGCTTTATAAGGTGGAGAAATGGGTTCTGCCTGTACCAGTTCTGGAATGTTAGAATATGACAACTTGAATACACACAAACACACAAGTTCCTTAACATTGGATGAGATGCTAGAGTGATAAATTATTGTTGTTGTTGTTTTTGTTGTTGTTGTTGTTGTTAGCTTCCTATGCTTCTTCACAGGCAGGGCATGACACAGTTAAAACACATAGTCATAAAATCAATATATTAGAATGTTTTTCAATACTGAAATACATGGATTAGAGATTAAGAACACAAGCGTCATAAAATGTCAACGTAAAACTCACATTCCAAGGGAAAGTGTGTCAGTAGTTGTTTCCCAAAAAGGAAGACACTGAAAGCACAATTGCAAACAATCCTCATGATTAAAATAGTGGGAGCGGGCTGAAGAAGTTCAGGATGGAAGTCTCCACAGGGTCAGGGGTGAAACTAAAGAGAAAAAGCAAGAAAGAGGAAGGGAATGGCCGGGAGACGCAAGGAGAAAAGAAAGCGAACACTAAGAAAGGTTAGAATAAGTTTTCGGAAAAGGTGGTTTTGTGCTAACTTCTGAGTCGGAGGAAGAACAAAGGAAGAGTGGTCCCACTCTGCGGAGAAGACGTCGAAATGCTAACTGGAGAAAGCAGAACCGTTCGCTTTCGTCGCCCAAAAAAGAAAACGGTTCTCATCCAAAGCAAATGATGCCGTAAGGAGGAGACGGGAGAGACTCAAAAGGCATGGATTTGATGGATTTGGGTCTCCAGGGCCAGAAGAACCATAACCCAGAGAAAGAAAGGAACCCGCGAGTGTCATCTCAAAGCTTCTGTTGATGTTCTTTGAATGTTCTTGGGGAACGGAGGCAATCCCAGAAGAGCGGAGGAGGCCGGATGATGCCACCATCTTCCAAAACTAGGGGAAAAGAGGGTTGAGGAAATAGGGGCCCACAACATGATGTCTATCCCAGTCAAGGTTCTGGAACAGATCATTACAGAGACTTGCGACTCTGTTTTCAGCAGCATACGCCAGTCCAGCCCTGGTTGACCCACAGAGTGCCCCGTTTCACACCTTACAACTAACAAAATGAAGTTCAACAGTGACAAATGTAAAATACTCCACTTTGGCAGAAAAAAATGAAATGCAAAGATACAGAATGGGGGACAATGCCTGGCTCGAGAGCAGTACGTGTGAAAAAGATCTTGGAGTCTTCGTGGACAACAAGTTAAACATGAGCCAAGAATGTGATGTGGCAGCAAAAAAAGCCAATGGGATTTTGGCCTGCATCAATAGGAGCCTAGTGTCTAGATCTAAGGAAGTCATGCTCCCCATGCTCTATTCGGCTTTGGTTAGACCACATCTGGAATATTGTGTCCAATTCTGGGCACCACAATTCAAGAGAGATATTGACAAGCTGGAATGTGTCCAGAGGAGGGTGACTAAAATGATCAAGGGTCTGGAGAACAAGCCCTATGAGGAGCGGCTTAGGGAACTGGGCATGTTTAGCCTGAAGAAGAGAAGGCTGAGAGGAGATATGATAGCCATGTATAAATATGTGAGAGGAAGCCACAGGGAGGAGGAGGGAGCAAGCTTGTCTTCTGCTTCCTTGGAGACTAGGACGCAATGGAACAATGGCTTCAAACTACAAGAGAGGAGATTCCACCTGAACATGAGGAAGAACTTCCTGACTGTGAGAGCCGTTCAGCAGTGGAACTCTCTGCCCCGGAGTGTGGTGGAGGCTCCTTCTTTGGAAGCTTTTAAGCAGAGGCTGGATGGCCATTTGTCAGGGGTGATTTGAATGCAATATTCCTGCTTCTTGGCAGAATGGGGTTGGACTGGATGGCCCTTGAGGTCTCTTCCAACTCTTTGATTCTATGATTCTATGATTCTATGAAAGCAATGGTGTGATTCCTCAAAGCTGACATAAGATTTCCCCAAAACAAGCCATTCCACTTAAATCGTATAATCTCCTTTTAAGCCCAGTGCTTGGTAGATCAGAATCATAGAATCATAGAATCCTAGAATCCAAGAGTTGGGAGAGACCTCCTGGGCGTTCATCCAGTCCAACCCCATTCTGTTGAAATGTGGATTAGACAGTGCTGTATTTTGGGTGGGTTTGTAAATGGTTGACAGACCAAACTGAAAGAGTGTTCTCCCTATATATATATGTGTGTGTGTGTGTGTATTCCATGATGATGAGATTTTCATTGGAAAACGAGAGCAAAATGTGTTATTGCAGGATGATGCCCCCTTCCCCCAAAAAAACAAAGTTTGTGCAGTTTAACAAACCTTTTTTTCAAGTTTTGATTATAGAACCAATTAGGAAATGACATTGATAACCCAGGAACAAAACTCGTGTTCCATAGTGTTATTGGATCTACTTCTGGACATAACATTTCAAGAGCGATGCTGATTAACTAGAATGGGTTAAGAAGGGCTGTGGTAGCTCAGCTGGTTAAACCGTTCACTGCAGGAAATCAGCTAACTAGAGGGTTAGCAGTTTGAAGCCACGAGTCGAGGTGAGCTCCTCCTGTTAGCCCTAGTTAGAAGTTTGAAATCATGCAATGTGAGTAGATCAATAGGTACCACCTCAGCGGGGAGGTAAAAGGGCGCCCCATGCAGACATGCCGGCAACACAGTTGGAAAAGTCTATGGACAATAGGCTCCTTGGCATGGAAAAATGGAACGAGAGCACCTCCCTCTGGCCGAGTTGAGCCTTGCCTCCAGATGCCGGAGATGGAAGCGGAATTGTCTGTGTGTTGTATGTTGTCGTTTACTGTGTAAAAAGGCATTGAATGTTTGCCTTATATATGCAAAACTGTCATCCGCTCCGAGTCCCTCCAGGGAGAGAAAGCGGAATGTAAACAAAGAGTATTTTTATTAAGAGAGAGATGGTTAAACAATCTGGAGACCAATGGGTTGGGGAGCTATGCGTGTTTAGCTTGGAGGATTGCGAGGGGACATGAATGCCGCCTTTAAGAACGGGATATTCTTGTGTTTCAGTCAATGTTGTGTATAAGTTGAGGTCAGTGTTATGGATTTTGATGTGACTCAAGGATAAGTCGAGGGTCATTCCAGAGAGAGGAGAAAGGAGAGGACACCGATCGGAGGGTTGAAACTGCAACGAAAGAGATTCCTCTTAAACATTCAGATAACTTTGTGACAGTTGTGGCAGTTTCTGACCATTCGGCCTTTGGATTTGTTGCCTTGGCGGACTCTCGTTGGTTGTCTTCAACTATTTGTTGGATTGTCGAAGGCTTTCATGGCCGGAATCACTGGGTTGTTGTAGGTTTTTTTCGGGCTATATGGCCATGTTCTAGAGGCATGGTTGGATGTCTGTCACTTTTGAGTCTTCCTCCAGAGAAAAGGGCTGGACTCACTGGTGGTTCTGGCTCTTCTCTCCGATTATTTGGGATCTTCTGCCTGAGGAGACAAAAGCTCTTGCATGTCAAGTTGCATGTACCTATCGGAGCTCTCTTAATAAACAATGGCTCTTACAGCGCCGTTCTTGTCGCTTATGCTAATAGGGCCCATTATGGTGGCTTGAAAAGTTTGCCACCTGTTTGGAAATGCAAGGAATTCCTTTGATAATGTCATTGTGGTATTAATAATTGAATTTTTTTTGCTGTAGTGTAACAAACACCCACTCGGGGAGACAGTTGTGCTGATGTTAGTGTATATGCAGTATAGATCAAGCAGGCATGGTTTCCATACATAATGAACCACATGCCGTGGAATGGCTTCGCTTGGAAACCGTTTGGCGCCAACCGGGCGTCTTGCAGCAAAAGTCGAGCTCCGTGTTGCACAAATGTTTGTGCATGTGCTGTTGCATTTGGGGCAGCATTTGGAGTAATGACCAAAAAGTGGCTTGCTTGCATATAAGCATGGCTAATGGAAATAAAGTTGATACTGGTGTGGTTGCAGAATTGCTAAAATCCCATTTCGGTGCAAAGTTTTGGACATCATGTTTTGGAGATCGTGTTTTGGACATCATGTTCTCATGTGACCTTTTCCAAGTGGTTGCAGTGGACCTACCCAAGTTCAAGTTCCCTTTGTTATGGTCAATGACATGGGCCAACTTCAGCCCTCCCTTCAGGTGTTTTGGACTTCAACTCCCACAATCCCTAACAGCCTCAGGCCCTTTCCTTTCCCCTTCCCCTTTTCTTTTCTGCTTAAGCGGCTGAGGGGGGAAAGGGAGAGTCCTGAGGCTGTTAGGAATGGTGGGAGTTGGAGTCCGAAACACCTGGAGGGAGGGCCCAAGTTGGCCTATGTCCGCTCTAGAGCAAGGGGCACTTTTACAGTGTTGAAAAGACCCTTTCTAGCATCAAAGCAGAAATCATGATGGTCCCCAAATGCTGGTGGACTTCAACTCCCATTACTCCTTCCCTCATGTTGGCCAAGGGTTACTGGGAGGTGCAGTCTGGTGGCATCTGGAGGATGCCATGGCACTCACTGCGCCGGGCCTATTCCAAAGCTCAAATTTTGTTGGGTCGAGTTGGTGACCCAGGATGCTTGCAAATGACTGAGAAGAAGAAAGTCCATGGACACTTACCATTATAATGCAGATTGAACTGCCTTATAGGTTGAGTGTAGACCAGATATGTAGACCGGTAGGCTGTTAGGAATTGTGGGAGTTGAAGTTCATAACACCTGGAGGGCCCAAGTTTGCCCATGCCTGGTGAAGACTCATATAATCCAATTCAGTGCTTTTAGACTGTGTAATGTGACCAGATAATTCAGTTCAATCTGCACTATAATGGTAATGGATAGGGTTCAAGTAGACCCTACAGCTCCTTGTTTTATTCCTCTACTCAATTTTCAGGATTTTTGGATGAAAAACCTCCCAAAATAGACATTTATGGAACCTCACAACTTTCTCAGTGTGGGTCGTGTTCATGTGATCGGGAGAAAAACACATCATGCACCATAACATTTACTAGAAGACTCACCTTTCTTGTTGTTGTGACCCCAAGGATGTTTGTCTCCTTGGGTGGCTTTACGTAGGACTGCCACTGAGGCCATGTTTACTTCTTGCTGGTGAAAAATCCCATGTTAGTCTTTCTTGAGGACCACTCTGATGCCAAGATGATACTGTTCTTTACGAGGCCACATTGCGATGTAAGCAATGGAAGTTGTTCTTGCATGAGGTGGGAATGCGTTCTTCCTTTCCCAAATTCCTCCTAAATGAATGTTGGAACAAAGCGTCTTGTTGGTGTGACCCAAAGATGTTCATCTCCTTGGGTGAGTGTATGTAGGACCACCAGTGACACCATGTTTACTTCTTCCTAGTGAACAATCCCATGTTAGTCTTTATTGAGGACCATTCCCATGCCAAGATGATTCTTTTCTCTTAGAGGCCACATTGGGGCGTAACCAATGGAAGTAATTCTCACGTGAGGTGGGAACACGTTCTTGCCTTTCCCAAATGGTTCCTAAATGACAATTGGAACAAAGTGTCTTGTTGGTGTGACCCAAGGATGTTAGTCTCCTTGGATGGATTTATGTAGGACTGCCACTGAGGCCACGTTTACTTCTTCCTGGTGAACAATCTTATGTTAGTCTTTGTTGAGGACCACTCTGATGCCGAGATGATTCTGTTCTCTTAAAAGCCACATTGGGACATAACCAATGGAAGTCATTTTTGGGCAAGATGGGAACACATTCTTGCCTTTCCCAAATTGCTCCTAAATGACATCTGGAACAAAGAATCTTGTTGGTGTGACCCAAGGATGTTCATCTCCTTGGGTGAGTATATGTAAAACTGCCACTGAGGCCATGTTTACTTCTTCCTGGTGAAGAATCCTGTAGTCTTTATTGAGGACCACTCCAATGCCAAGATGATTCTGTTCTCTTAGAGGCCACATTGGGACCTAACCAATGGAAGTCATTCTTGGGCGAGGTGGGAACACGTTCTTGCCTTTCCCAAATGGCTCCTTGATCACAATTGGAACAAAGTGCCTTGTTGGTGTGACCTCAAGGATGTTAGTCTCCTTCGATAGATTTATGTAGGACCGCTACTGAGGCCATGTTTACTTCTTCTTGGTGAACAATCCCGTGTTAGTCTTTGTTGAGGACCACTCTGATGCCGAGATGATTCTGTTCTCTTAGAGGCCACATTGGGATTTAATCAATGGAAGTCATTCTCACATGAGGTGGGAACACGTTCTTGCCTTTCCAAAATTGCTCCTAAATGATAGTCGGAACAAAGCATCTTGTTGGTATGATCCCAGGATGTTCGTCTCCTTGGGTGAGTATATGTAGGACCGCCACTGAGACCATGTTTACTTCTTGCTGGTGACGAATCCTGTAGTCTTTATTGAGGACCACTCTGATGCCAAGATGATTCTGTTCTCTTAGAGGCCACATTGGGACGTAACCAATGGAAGTCATTCTCACACGAGGTGGGAACACGTTCTTGCCTTTCCCAAATTGCTCCTAAATGACAGTTGGAACAAAGCATCTTGTTGGTGTGACCCAAGGATGTAGGACCACCACTGACACCATGTTTACTTCTTGCTGGTGAAGAATCCTGTAGTCTTTATTGAGGACCACTCTGATGCCAAGATGATTCTGTTCTCTTAGAGGCCACATTGGGACGTAACCAATGGAAGTCATTCTCACACAAGGTGGGAACACGTTCTTGCCTTTCCCAAATTGCTCCTAAATGACAGTTGGAACAAAGCATCTTGTTGGTGTGACCCAAGGATGTAGGACCACCACTGACACCATGTTTACTTCTTGCTGGTGACGAATCCTGTAGTCTTTATTGAGGACCACTCTGATGCCAAGATGATTCTGTTCTCTGAGAGGCCACATTGGGATGTAAGCAATCGAAGTCGTTCTTGTGCGAGGTGGGAACACGTTCTTGCCTTTCCCAAATGGCTCCTAAATGACAGTTGGAACAAAGCGTCCCGTCATTAAGCAGAGGTGGTGCCAGTTTGTCCTTCCGGCTGCGAAGTGCCAGACAGCTGGCATGGCTCTGCGGCTACAGCTGTGCGTTACTCATCTCAAGGAGTTGGGCTCACCGATCGAAGGGGAGGGAATAAAGCAGGGAAGAAGGATGGGCTGCTCAAGGCAGACAGGTAACCGGTGCCTGCCTGATTCCCGATGATTGCAACAGGCCGAGGTGCCTCCCCTCCATCCCAAGTAACGGCAAAGCACGTTAAGTGCTGCACTTCCAAGACTTATTGGGGAAAATAGTGGGAGAAACAAGGTTAAATAGAATCTCACACCTTTCACTGCGCATCTCATTATTCATTGCTAATAGAAGCCTGAACCATCTGTCTCGGCGAGGAGGATTTATATGCGACGTGTGTATTCGATATTGCAAAAAAAAAAAAGAGGGAGAAGAAGGAGAAAAATCCCCCTCTTCTCTCCAGTCAGATGTTTATTTATGGCTTGCTCTGCGGTCTCTGTCCTACCAAAATGGAGACGCTTCCCTGCTTTCGGAAGCGATTTGGGAAGGGGACACTCCAAGGCTTCCAGAAATGGTGGATGGGAAGCTCGGCCTGCAAAACACTTTGGTGTGCATGTGTGTGTAGATTTCAGCTTTGTGTGGATTTCAACTTTGCCTTTTGCCAGTCGCTTATTGCCATTTGCCAATTATAGGATGCAGCTGTTTCTCCTAAACGGCGCTGCTGTTTTGCAGGTCTTCCTTCCCTCGTAAAACCATGTCATCCTTTTCATGACGCTACCATTAAGAGTGTGGAGGATGCAGGAGAAACAAGGTGGTTTCCATTACATATGTAATTGTTGATGTTCTTCTTGGTCCATCTTCTCCATCCCCAGACACACATTGCAGCTTGTCCCATAAATTGGTAGAGAAGTACCCAACACAACCTTGGATGTCCTTCCAGAAGACCAACATCTCCACCATAAGCAGGTTAGGGGAATCATAGAATCCAAGAGTTGGAAGAGACCTCCTGGGCCATCCAGTCCAACCCCATTCTGCCAAGAAGCAGGAATATTGCATTCAAAGCACTCCTGACAGATGGCCATCCAGCCTCTGTTTAAAAGCTTCCAAAGAAGGAGCCTCCACCACACTCCAGGGCAGAGAGTTCCACTGCTGAACAGCTCCCACAGGAAGGAAGTTCTTCCTCATGTTCAGATGGAATCTCCTCTCTTGTAGTTTGAAGCCATGGCTCCATTGCGTCCTAGTCTCCAGGGAAGCAGAAAGGAAGCTTGCTCCCTCCTCCTCCCTGTGGCCGCCTCTCACATATTTATAGATGGCCCTCATCATATCTCCTCTCAGCCTTCTCTTCTTCAGGCTAAACATGCCCAGCTCCTTAAGCCGCTCCTCATAGGGCTTGTTCTCCAGACCCTTGATCATTTTAGTCGCCCTCCTCTGGACACATTCCAGCTTAGAGTCAATATCTCTCTTGAATTGTGGTGCCCAGAATTGGACACAATATTCCAGGTGTTCCTTCCCTCATAAAACCATACGACACAATATTCCTTCCCTCATAAAACCATGTCATCCTTTTCATGACACTACCATTGTGAGTCTTGAGGATGCAAGAGAAACAAGGTGGTTTCCATTGCATATGTAATTGTTGATGTTCTTCTTGGTCCATCTTCTCCATCCCCAGACACACATTGCAGCTTGTCCCATAAATTGGTAGAGAAGTGCCCAACAAAACCTTGGATGTCCTTCCAGAAGACCAACATCTCCACCATAAGTAGGTTAAGGGAGTTTTTCTCAGGGAGAAAGATATGTTTTCAGGTACTCCTTTTAAGTTTAGACCAGTGGTTCTCAACCAGATGTTTTGGCCTTCAAATCCCAGAAATCTTAACAGCTGGTAAGCTGATTTCTGGAAATTGTAGGCCAAAACAACTGGGCACCCACAGGTTGAGAACCACTACTTTAGATAGTTTGCCTGCTTCATGTTCCTCATGCCCAGAAGCACAACGTAACTTGTCCCACAGAATTTGTAGAAAAGTGCCATCAAAACCTTGGATCTCCTTCCAACAGACCAGCATCTCCATCATAAGCAAGCTGAGGGAGATTTTAGCTTGTGTATGAGCAGATGAGGAATATGTCCTATCTTGGATCTCCTTCCAACAGACCAGCATCTCCATCATAAGCAAGCTGAGGGAGGATGAGGAATATGTCCTACCTTGGATCTCCTTCAACTAGACCAGTTATCTCCATCATAAGCAAGCTGAGGGAGATTTTAGCTTGTGTCTGAGAGGATGAGGAATATGTCCTATCTTGGATCTCCTTCCAACAGACCAGCATCTCCATCATAAGCAAGCTGAGGGTGATTTTAGCTTGTGTCTGAGCAGATGAGGAATATGTCCTATCTTGGATCTCCTTCTAACAGACCAGCATCTCCATCATAAGCAAGCTGAGGGAGATTTTAGCTTGTGTCTGAGAGGATGAGGAATATGTCCTATCTTGGATCTCCTTCCAACAGACCAGCATCTCCATCATAAGCAAGCTGAGGGAGGATGAGGAATATGTCCTACCTT
This sequence comes from Anolis sagrei, assembly GCF_037176765.1. Classification (NCBI taxonomy): domain Eukaryota; kingdom Metazoa; phylum Chordata; class Lepidosauria; order Squamata; family Anolidae; genus Anolis; species Anolis sagrei. Next base: position 45,031,650 of record NC_090027.1, on the reverse strand, counting down.
GGATCTCCTTCAACTAGACCAGTTATCTCCATCATAAGCAAGCTGAGGGAGATTTTAGCTTGTGTCTGAGAGGATGAGGAATATGTCCTATCTTGGATCTCCTTCCAACAGACCAGCATCTCCATCATAAGCAAGCTGAGGGTGATTTTAGCTTGTGTCTGAGCAGATGAGGAATATGTCCTATCTTGGATCTCCTTCTAACAGACCAGCATCTCCATCATAAGCAAGCTGAGGGAGATTTTAGCTTGTGTCTGAGAGGATGAGGAATATGTCCTATCTTGGATCTCCTTCCAACAGACCAGCATCTCCATCATAAGCAAGCTGAGGGTGATTTTAGCTTGTGTCTGAGCAGATGAGGAATATGTCCTATCTTGGATCTCCTTCTAACAGACCAGCATCTCCATCATAAGCAAGCTGAGGGAGATTTTAGCTTGTGTCTGAGAGGATGAGGAATATGTCCTATCTTGGATCTCCTTCCAACAGACCAGCATCTCCATCATAAGCAAGCTGAGGGAGATTTTATCTTGCGTCTGAGAGGATGAGGAATATGTCCTATCTTGGATCTCCTTCTAACAGACCAGCATCTCCATCATAAGCAAGCTGAGGGAGATTTTATCTTGCATCTGAGAGGATGAGGAATATGTCCTCCTTTGGATCTCCTTCAACTAGACCAGTTATCTCCATCATAAGCAGGTTGGGGAGGTTTAATCTTGGTTTTTGGGATGATGTCCTACCATCTTGGATGTGCTATGGTTTCCCCCAGGCGGTCCATATGTCGATATGTTGAATCCAGATTAGATAATGAAAAAATTGGGGCCAACTCCATGGACTTCATCTCATGAAGGGAATAAAATGGAGGGATTGGGTTTTTGCATTGTGTTTTGTGGCACCCCGACGTAGCAGTAAACATGTTTTGGGGCCAGAATGGAGGAGAGGACCCTGAACAGGGTTTCATGGATGAAGGTTGACCCTGGCTTCTTCTGGAGTCCTTTCTGCTCCCCGGTTTCTCTGAACTCCCCCCTCTTTCCACCTCTACATTTCCTTTGAATGGCATTTTAGGAGGAAAGCCTTCCTGAAGGCAATTGGGGTCATCACTCTTCCCTTTCTAAAGAGCTGGCGAATTGCCTCTCAGACACTTTATGGGATCTTATGAACGAGGCGGCGTTCAGTCAAGGGTTCTGCTGACAGCGTAAACCACCCGAGGACCATTTGGTTTGTGAGCCTCAGCAGAAGGAGAGATTGAAGCGCTGTCGTTGGGCCGTCGATGATTGAGCTACGGGACGGGCCAAATCCATAACAAGGGCGTCCGTGGGGCTTTGAAGGATTCCCATCCTTGGCAACCCCTTAACCTCCGCATTGTGGTGGGGAGGGGCTCACTCCCGTCATTTCGTGGAGGATTCTCTGCCGTTCCTCTGCCGACACCAAAGCGCTCGGGTTTTGCTCCTCGGATAGAAAGAATCTCTATAAATAAAAATGTGCTGTTCGTTTGTGGGATTAAGAGAACTCAAAAACCACTGGACGAATCGACACCAAATTTGGACACAAGACACCCCTCTCAGGCCAACGAGTGTCCATCACCCCTAAAAACACACACACACACAAACCAGCAGAACGGACTTTAACCCCCCCCCCCCAAATAAACCATATATACATATACACATACGTTCATATACATATACACAAGCACACATGAATACAGACACACACACATATATATACGCAAGCACACACAAATATACACATACAGTATGCACATACATACATATACACCTACTCACATATACATATACACATATAAACACACATATATGCATATACACAAGCACACACATGTACACAATATATATATACACATATAAACACAGAAATATACATATACACATGCACACCTACATACAGACACACACACACACATATATATGCAAGCACACACAAATATACACATACAGTATGCACATAAATACATATACACCTACACACATATACATATACACATATAAACACACATATATGCATATACACAAGCACACACATGTACACAATATACATATACACATATAAACACAGAAATATACATATACACATGCACACATACATACAGACACACACACACATATATATGCAAGCACACACAAATATACATATACAGTATGCACATAGATACATGTACACCTACTCACATATACGTTTATACATATAAATACACATATATGCATATACACAAGCACACACATATACACAATATACATATACACATATAAACACAGAAATATACATATACACATGCACACATACATACAGACACACACACAAACATATATGCAAGCACACACAAATATACACATACAGTATACACACATACATATATACCTACACACATATACATATACATATATGCATATACACAAGCACACACATACACACAATACACAATACACATATAAACACAGAAATATACATATACACATGCACACATACAGACACACACACACACACACACACATATATATATATATATATATGCAAGCACACACAAATATAAACATACAGTATACACACACATGCATATACACAAACAGAGACATACACAATATACATATCCACACATAAACACAAATACAAAAATATATACACACATATACACACACATAGAATCATAGACTCATAGAGTGGGAAGAGACCTCCTGGGCCATCCTCCAGTCCAACCCCATTCTGCCAAGAAGCAGGAATATTGCATTCAAATCACCCCTGACAGATGGCCATCCAGCCTCTGCTTAAAAGCTTCCAAAGAAGGAGCCTCCACCACACTCCCTCTGGGGCAGAGAGTTCCACTGCTGAACGGCTCTCACAGTCAGGAAGTTCTTGTGTATGTACACACGTATATACACATATACACAAATATATACACCGACATAAACACATATATACACACACAAAACATATAGGCAGACTGGGCCACCGCAACGCATGGCAGGGGACGGCTATTTTTGAATAAATCTGATTTCCGAAGCGCCCGCGTTCCCCGTTTCGGAGGCACAATGACCCGGCAAGCCAGCTTGTCACTCGAGAAATGTGATTTATAGTTAGTCTGCGCGAGAAGGCGCATCTGTTCTGGAGGAAAGGATACTTCTGTTTAACAAGGATATTAAAAATAGATTATTAGAGCAGATGAAAAGCGAGAATGGATTTTCCTCTCCCCCCGTTTGCCGGGCTCCGAAATGCCAGCGCGGTCTCACTCCGCAGCCTTCATTTACAAAATATTGTGGTGGCAGAGAGAAGTTTGTAATAGGACAAGAAAGGGACGTCTCCCCTGGCCATCTGCATCCCATCTCTCCGGGCAAGACGGGCCTTTGAGCGGGAGAGTCGGCCAGTCGGCTGGAAAATTGTCACCCTGACGTGGAAATTATATTTCGGTGGGGAGGAACATCTGTAGAACACGAATTCTTGCAAAGTTCTGTCGTCGTCTGGCACGGGAGGCAGATGCGACTCTGTGTCGTGCAATATGAAGGGAGACATTCAACTTGCATCCAAGTATGGATCTATAGCCAGATAATGACATTCGAGAAGAGGAAGGACGTTGGAAATTAGTCTCAGTTCCCAATTGCAAGAAGAAGGGTGACCTTCCTCACAAGGTTGAAGTTGGACACTGAGAATTATTTATTTATTTATTTCACAGTTTTGTATACCGAGCTTCTCAACCTCGTAGAGGGACTCAGCCCGGTTTACAGCCATAAAAACATATACATTCATTAAAATAGCATATATCACAAATTACGAAACAACTTTAAAAACACTAAATATAAAACTACAGTGGTCAGTCGTCCTAAATAAGATGTATCTATATCCACTTCCATCCAGAGTCCTATGGTGATGTCTCATTCCTCGAAGGCCTGACTCCACAGCCACGTCTTCACCCGTTTCCTAAATGTTAGGATGGCTGGGGCGGTTCTGGCCTCCAGAGGGAGAGAGTTCCAGAGTCGTGGGGCCACCACCGAGAAGGCCCTGTCCCTCGTCTCCACCAGCCACGCCTGTGAGGCTGGTGGGACCGAGAGCAGGGCCTCTCCAGATGATCTTAGTAATTTTGATGGTACGTAGGGGAGAATACGTTCGGAGAGGTAAACAGGGCCGGAGAAGGGGGCAAAACAGGATTTTATCCATTGGAGTTCTGTGACTCTGCAGTTTGGTTTGGTTTCCTGAGTCGGGACAACTGGGCATCTCATAACTTGGCAGCATTCACCTTATCTACATAAATAACAATGTAATGTTCGTTTGTGGGATTCACATAACGCAAAAACCACTGGACAAATTGACACCAAATTTGGACACAAGACACCTCTCAGCCCAACGAGTGACCATCACGCATAACAACTCTGAAAAACAGTGGAAAGGACTTATAAACACCCAAAAATCTAAATTAAGAAAAGCTAAATGACGATACAAGAAAAAAGGGAAGGAAGAGGGAGTGAAGGAAGAGGAGAAAGAAAGAAAGAAAGAAAGAAAGAAAGAAAGAAAAGAGAGAGAGGAGGGGAGGGGAAGAAAGAAGGAAAGAGAAAAGAAAGCATGGAAGCAAAGGACAAGGGAAGGAGAAAGGTAGAGAAGGAAGAAAGGAGAGAAAGTAGAAGGAAAAGGAAAAGGGAGGAAGGGAGGAAAGAGAGAAGGAAGGAAGGAATGAAGGAAGGAAGGAAGGGAGGGAGGACAGAAGGAAAGAAAAAAGAGAAGGAGGGAAGAGAGAGCAAAGGAAAGAGGGAAAGAAGGAAAGAAAGAGGGAGGGGAAGAAAGAAGGAAAGAGAAAAGAAAGCATGAAAGCAAAGAACGAAACAAGGAAAGAGGTAGAGAAGGAAAAAAGGAGAGAAAGTAGAAGGAAAAGAAAAAGGGAGGAAAGAGAGAAAAAAGAAGGACAGAAGGAAAGAAAAAGAGAAGGAAGGAAAGAGAGAGCAAAGGAAAGAGGGAAAGAAGGAAAGAAAGAGGGAGGGGAAGAAAGAAGGAAAGAGAAAAATCATGGAAGCAAAGAACAAAGGAAGGAGAAAGGTAGAGAAGGAAAGAGAAGGAAAAATGGAAGCAGAAAGCGAAGGAAGGAAGGAAGGAAGGAAGTAGAGAATGAAGAAAGAAAAAGAAGGAGAGAAGGAAAGAGAAGGAAAGATGGAAGCAAAAAGCGAAGGAAGGAAGGAAAGAGGTAGAGAATGAAGAAAGGATGGAAAATAGAAGGAAAAGAAAAAGGGGGAAGGTAGGAAAGAGTAGAGAAGGAAGGAAGGAGAGAAGGAAAGAAGAAAAGGGAAGGAAGGAGGGAAAGAAGGAGACAAAGAGGGAGAGAAGGTTGGCCACAGCAATGCGTGGCGGGCACAGCTAGTCAATTCATCCAGTGGTTTTTGCGTTTTGTTAATCCCACAAACGAACATTTCATTTTTATTTATATAAATGTAATGTTCGTTTGTGGGATGGGCATAACTCAAAAACCACTGGACGAATTGCCACCAAATTTGGACACAAGACACCTCTCAGGCCAACAAGTGACCATCACTCATAAAAACAATGAAAAACACAGCAGAAGGGACTTAAAAAGCCAAAAATAAAATAAAAAATACATTACATTACAACGTATGTACATAACCACATCAATACACATATACCTAGCCAATTCTTAGAGGTGATACTTCTTTAGGAATTTGTCACCTCTATAGTATGCTGATACCATTGGTCAGGTAATTGAATGGCATTTGGTAGGCAGCCGTGGTCCAGAGAGACGTCCCCACTGGCACCCTTGTGCTTGGGCATGGTGTTGCACAAGTACAGAATCCTAGAATCCTAGAGTTGGAAGAGGCCTCCTGGGCCATCATCCAGTCCAACCCCATTCTGCCAAGAAGCAGGAATATTGCATCCAAAGCACCCCTGACAGATGGCCATCCAGCCTCTGTTTCAAAGCTTCCAAAGAAGGAGCCTCCACCACACTCCCTCCGGGGCAGAGAGTTCCACTGCTGAACGGCTCTCACAGTCAGGAAGTTCTTCCTCATGTTCAGATGGAATCTCCTCTCTTGTAGTTTGAAGCCATTGTTCCGTGTCCTAGTCTCCAAGGAAGCAGAAAACAAGCTTGCTCCCTCCTCCTCCCTGTGGCTTCCTCTCACATATTTATACATGGCTATCATATCTCCTCTCAGCCTTCTCTTCTTCAGGCTAAACATGCCCAGCTCCTTAAGCCGCTCCTCATAGGGCTTGTTCTCCAGACCCCTGATCATTTTAGTCTCCCTCCTCTGGACACATTCCAGCTTGTCAATATCTCTCTTGAATTGTGGTGCCCAGAATTGGCCACAATATTCCAGGTAAAGTGGTCCAACCAAAGTGGAATAGAGCATGGAGAGCATTACTTCCTTAGATCTAGACACTAGGCTCCTATTGATGCAGGCCAACATCCCATTGGCTTTTTTTGCCACCACATCACATTGTTGGCTCATGTTTAACTTGTTGTCCACGAGGACTCCAAGATCTTTTTCTATGAAAGCGGTGGAGCAAATGTGCGGTCTCTTTTGCCATTCCTTTTGAAGCTTCTTGGGCAACTGCGTGTAGAAGAGTAACACAAAAACCCTGCAGTGTGCTTATTCTGAGAATGCGTAGCTGATGCTGCAGGAAGGCTCACAGTCACGCACTGACTTGTTTGGACGCATGCCTCTTGCTGGCCACGACACCGACAGCTGCTGGGATGTGTGGTTTTGTGTCTGTGTCTATTATAGAGATCTGTCCTCGGTTGTCTTTGAGGCGCATCCATTCAGAGGGTGTTGTGTTGTCCTTTTGGATTGACATCTACCTGGGAAGAGCAGTGGCCCATTTCCAGTTGCCTTTGAGGAGCATCCATTCAGAGGGTGTTGTGTTGTCGTTGTTCTGGATGGACAACTACCTTCGGAGAGCTGTGGCCCATTTCCAGAGCTGGTTTTGTGTGTAAGCAAGTGGTTGGACATGTTCCCACTTCTCTTTTTGTGTGTGTGGAAGGTGCATGTGTTTACAGAAGCCAGGCTGGCATTGTTGCCTTTGTGCAACATCGAACAATCATTATTGCAAGTGGTTTAAATGCCCTTCACAATGGAAAGGGAGGAAGTTGTGATTGAAGCGCTGGAGTCGTAAGGCCCTTATTTGGTGGCTAATGTGGAGTTTTGGAACATTCCGCTGGGCCGCAATGCCACACGCGTGGGTGTCAGTGTGATTGTTGAGGTGACGTTGAGGTCCAGAGTGGTGAAACCAAGGTGGGCCCATGATTTGAGCTCTCCAATTTCCATTGCTTCCTTGCCTCAGTGAGAAAAAGAGAGAGAGAGTCAATTTTTAAATGTATTTTTTGGAGTACTTAGGCTTGTTTAAATAGCTTTGACTATAATTTGCCATTGTGTTAATATGCTAATGTTACATTAAGGATTTCTCAGGAGTCAACGGTAGTACTTCATTACATCTCGCAGTGAAGTTGTTAAAGCGACCGCTGTATTCGGAGCTCAGAGTCCAGCTTGGACTACGGAAGGGACACACCTTTCTCGAACCAACACTTTGCCTTGCTTGCTTTCCAGAATTGGTATTCTGCGCCCAAAGACTCTTTAGACTCTCCTACAGATTCCGGCAGAAATGTGTAGGCCTGCAGTAAATAACCGCTTTGGTTAGACCACTTTACCTGGAATATTGTGTCCAATTCTGGGCACCACAATTCAAGAGAGATATTGAGAAGCTGGAATGTGTCCAGAGGAAGAGGGTGACTAAAATGATCAAGGGCCTGGAGAACAAGTCCTATGAGGAGCGGCTTAAGGAGCTGGGCATGTTTAGCCTGAAGAAGAGAAGGCTGAGAGGAGACATGATGAGGGCCATATATAAACATGTGAGAGGAAGCCACAGGGAGGAGGAGGGAGCAAGCTTGTGTTCTGCTTCCCTGGAGACTAGGACGCAATGGAACAATGGCTTCAAACTATAAGAGAGGAGATTCCATCTGAACATGAGGAAGAACTTCCTGACTGAGAGACCCGTTCAGCAGTGGAACTCTCTGCTGGGGAGTGTGGTGGAGGCTCCTTCTTTGGAAGCTTTTAAACAGAGGCTGGATGACCAGCTGCCAGGGGTGATTTGAATGCAATATTCCTGCTTCTTGGCAGAATGGGGCTGGACTGGATGATGGCCCAGGAGGTCTCCTCCAACTCTAGGATTCTATGAAATGATAAGTCACAGATGGACAGCACAGTCTTGTTGAAGTGCCTCCATGTTGGCTATTTCAAATAGTCGTTGCATTTGGTTGCGTAATATTCAAATAACACAAATATATACCGATTCCCTCCTCCAACAAGACATGAATTTAGATCAGTTCACGCAATTTTGCTTACAATTAAATCCATAAATTCATTGAACAACAGCTGGAAGATACTAGTCATAAAGTGAAGGCATCACCATCTTACCAGACATGTGAGCAATTATGAAGCATCTTAGCTTTTTGGATGAGAGATGCTTCGTATTCATAGTCAAAATGTCAAAGCTCAGTTATTTCAGAAGCAGAGATTCATAACAACCTGGTTTGAGTCAAATTCCCAAGTAGATATTTGCCCATTGTGTTGAGTCAAAGGAATCCAAGTAGACTTTTGCCCATTGTGTTGAGTTTAAGGGAATCCAAGATAGACATTTACCCATTGTGTTGAGTTTAAAGGAACCCAAGTAAACATTTGCCCATTGTGTTGAGTTAAGGGAACCCGAGTAAACATTTGTCCATTGTGTTGAGTTTAAGGGAACCCCGATGGACATTTACCCATTGTGTTGAGTTTAAGAGAACCCAAGTAAACATTTGTCCATTGTGTTGAATTTAAGGGAACCCAAGAAGACAATTGCCTATCGTGTTGAGTTAAGGGAACCCAGATATACATTTGCCCATTATGTTAAGGGAACCCAAGCCAACATTCACCTATTGTGTCGAGTTTAAGGGAACCCAACTAGACATTTGCTCATTGTGTTGAGTTAAGAGAACCCAGATAGACATTTGCCCGTTGTGTTGAGTTAAGGGAACCCAGATAGACATTTGCCCATTGTGTTGAGTTTAAAGGAACCCAAGTAGATACTTGCCTATTGTGTTGAATATAAGATAATCCAAGTGGACATTTACCTATTGAGTTGAGTTTAAGGGAACCCAGGTAGACATTTGCCCATTGTGTTGAGTTTAAGGGAACCCAACTAGACATTTGCTCATTGTGTTGAGTTTAAGGGAACCCAAGTAGATACTTGCCTATTGTGTTGAATATAAGATAATCCAAGTGGACATTTACCTATTGAGTTGAGTTTAAGGGAACCCAGGTAGACATTTGCCCGTTGTGTTGAGTTTAAGGGAACCCAAGTAGACATTTACCTATTCTGTTGAGTTCAAAGTAACCCAAGTAGACATTTGTAGGCATGTGTTAAAGCCATTGATCCAATTTTCTGCAAATAATGCCTGTCCAAGCCTTACCTGGAGGAGTACACACAAAGCAACAATAACAACAACACCCGCTTGTTCCTACTGGGATTGTCTGAAGGAAAGGAGAATCCAGCCAGCTGTGAGGTACAAAGCCATGTTCTTCCTGGCTGCCTGAAGATTATGTCTCCCATGGGACCCAAGAAGGATTACAGCCCAGTATCCAAGATGGCAGTTGTGATGGACCATCCAGTTGTCCCCATTTAATAAATTGTGGATAATTAAAAGGAAAGCAGGGGGAAACATCCCAAGCACAAAAGCTCTCCTCTCCTTCCCTATTTGGTTTGTTTCTTTGCTTGGAGCCATGTCTATCTGCCAACCTTTCTGAAATGTCATGATGTAATTATTTTAGCAGGCAGTGTGTGTTCCTTTATTTGGGAGATATTAACCTTTGTAAACAAAGGGAGCGTTAATATCCACTGGAGACACAACTAATGGGATTTCATTTTTCTTGTTAGGCGAGAGACATGAATTCTTTTTAAAAATTATTGTAAAAGAATGCGAGGAGAGAGAGAGCGAAAAATAATTGCCTTAAGCTAATCCATGATGGCAATTCTGAATGTGAATATATCCAGATCATTTTTGTGTATGGATTGGAAAGAATAATGTGATTTCCTTGTGTTTGTGTTTGCTTGGGCTAAACAGTCTTGAAAGATGATATAAATTCATTGAGTTCAGAACAAAGGAGATGCTAATTAATGCACGGAGCTTGCTTTGGCTTCTCTGGTCGCTTCTTTTCTCCCGCCGTTCTGCACCCGGCAGCCTCGTTGTGTTGTCGTTGGGCTTGTTTCTGAATCTGCAATAGAACACCATGGCCTATTTTCAGTATTTCCAGTTTTTGGATGCTCAATGCAAGGCTTTTTCTGCGGCGCTTCAGCTCCATCCCCAGCAAAACATCCTCCCGTGTTGCATTGACGTCTGTTTGCTGCTGCTGTGTCAATTTGTTGTTTCTCTTACCTTGAACAAATCCGAACGTTGGGTTAGAGGCTGGGACCTTTCTCACTAGAGTTTTCCGTTGAGCTTTTCTATTGATCCCGGAGGCTTCCCGAACATAGTTTTGCTTTTCCAGCATTAGGAAGAGCGCATCAGATGGGTTTATAGATATATATAGATATATTTCTCCCCTCCTTCGTTGTGCTGGAAAGGGAGACAAATGGCCAAGCGGAGCATCCCAATCAATGCCTTGAGTTGTAGGAGTTATTCCTTGTGACGCCTGGTCTCAAAGGTTCGAAGAGGAGGTCCACAGTTGTCAATAGGGTCAATGCAGTCGCGTTGAGATGCAAGGCTGTGTTTGGCTCTTCAACCTTTCCCTTAGTTGTTGTTGTTATTGAACTGACGACGTCCCAAACGTTGGGTTTGTTTTCTAAACAGAAGCTTGGCTTCGAAGACCGTTGAGTCAATGGTTCCCAACCTTTGGTCCTCCTTCATTTTGCAACTCAGCTTCCAATATTCCCCAACATTGGCCGAATTCTTAACTGTTGACCATGTTGACTAGAGGTTTTGCGAGTCAAAAGCCCCAAACAACTGGATGACCAAAGGTTGAGTGTTTGGTCAATATCCTATAGACCAGTGGTTCTCAATCTGTGGGTCCTCAGATGTTTTGGCCTTCAACTCCCAGAAGTCATAACAGCTGGCAAAGTGGCTGGGATTTCTGGGAGTTGTAGACCAAAACACCTAAGGACTCACAGGTTGAAAACCACTACTATAGATGACAGATCTTATTTGAGTCTGAAAGCTATGCTGAGTCAATTCCATTTAGGAATTGTATGGAAAACCACCCAATGAATGGATCCCAGGTGTCATGGGATTCCTATTTCAGATGAAGGAACTGACAAAACCACCTCTGAGTAGCCTTTAGAAAACCTTATGAAATGAATGAGGACACCATAGATCAGTGGTTCTCAACCTGGGGTCCCCAGATGTTTTTGGCCTACAATTCCCAGAAATCTCAGCCAGTTTACGAGCTATTAGGATTTCTGGGAGTTGAAGGCCAAAACATATGGGGACCCCAGGTTGAGAACCACTGCCATAGATCATCAGGTGATTGAAGGCATATCTCATTAGGGATGGAATATGGTAGAAACACTTTGCCTTCTCTCCCCATTCAGCCCAATTGGAAAACTAGATTTTTCCCAGCATACTTGTATTTTTTATGGATTGGTGAGCTTGTGTTTGAAAGGAGGAATCCTAGCTCCCTTGGATCTGAAATAACACCTCAATGGGGTTGCATTCCACGGGATCTGCACTTCCATTCTTCTCCTTCTTGGCACTGCAATTGGCTTCTCTCATGCAAGTCTAGTGCATCTTGCGGGACTCCGAGACCTCTTATGAACTTGAAATAAAGGATGGCATGGGAATGCGGAGCAGGAGAGAGGAGTGCGCTGTTAATGCATGCGGAACTGAACTTGCTCCAGCCCTTGATGTGGGGGAAAAGGACGAGTCGAAATCTGCGTTGATTGTATGTCTGAGAGAATATATTTGTGCTTGATTTATGCCCTAATTTTAGTACAGAGCTTCCTTTTGTACTGGGGAAAATGTCACATTAGCATCTCCCTCTTTAATATAATAGAGTTCCGGAGAAAACAAATACTTGTGTCGCGTCAGTAGTGCCGACCTACTCCACGGCGTCGTTGCGGGTCCCTCCCCCTCATCTGCATAGCTTTGCATATTGATCTTCCTTCCAAAGCAGCGAAGCACATTCACGAGATTTGTAGTTGAGACCTCGGAGACCAAAGGCATCAGCTGTTGATCCTGAATGACGCAGCAGTTACTTCTGCCATGACCGACGGTCCTTGGGTTTTCCTCACTTTTCTGTTTGGTGGCACAGGAGCTTGGATGGTCACAAGTCTGTGCCTTTGATATGGGTCCCAGAGGTGTGTCTTGATGCTCTCCTCAAAGAGATATGGTAGATGTAGTCTGATGCTCTCCTCAAAGAGATATGGTAGATGTAGTCTGATGCTCTCCTCAAAGAGATACGGTAGATGTAGTCTGATGCTCTCCTCAAAGAGATATGGTAGATGTAGTCTGATGCTCTCCTCAAAGAGAAAATTGGTAGATGTAGTCTGATGCTCTCCTCAAAGAGGTATGGTAGATGTAGTCTGATGCTCTCCTCAAAGAAGTATGATAAATGTAGTCTGATGCTCTCCTCAAAGAGATATGGTAGATGAAGTCAAATGCTCTCCTCAAAGAGATAGGGTAGATGTAATCTGATGCTCTCTTCAAAGAGATATGGTAGATGTAGTCTGATGCTCTTTTCAGAGATAGTCTACCATGTTTGAAAGTCTCTTTCTTGGGCCACATTCATGGCGTCCCATTTACTTCTGCCTTCTCCTCATGAGTATGACATGCTTCAGAATATCCTTAAGGATCCATCTCACTCTGAATATTCTTCTTTTTGTGAACTATTACCATCTGGCAGACGGGATAGGATGATAAAAACAAAGCGGCTCAGAGAGAGCTTTTATCCTAGAGCTGTGACTATATTGAACTCTGTGGTTTCACACAGATGTAGCGTTAGAGTTGTGCAGCAGTGATTAGAATGTGGTAGGATGGGTGCTTTGTTTTTGTAATTCTTTCCATATAATGTGTATTTAGGATGGCATTTGATTTCATTGTATGATGTACAATGGCAATAAAGTTATGCTATTCTATTCGTCTTGCTCACTTCTTGCTGCACAGACTTGGGTTGATGGTTCCCAAGGTATTTCCAAAAGGATCCATTGTCCTTTCAGTAGACTCATAATCCATTTTGGGCTTCCAGCTCTCCATAACCCATAACAACTTGGATGATGTTTTATGCTGATTGAGGTCGTTTTGAGGTTGTTCCTCAAGTTACGTGGCCACAAACCCAAGCTTTGCTCCTTCCAAAAGCTTGGATTGTGTTGTCCTCCTGAAACAAAACTAAAGAATCATCCAGCCTCTGCTTAAAAGCTTCCAAAGAAGGAGCCTCCTCCACCACACTCCCTCCGGGGCAGAGAGTTCCACTACTGAATGGCACTCACAGTCAGGACGTTCTTCCTCATGTTCAGATGGAATCTCCTCTCTTGTAGTTTGAAGCCATTGTTCCATTGCGTCCTAGTCTCCAAGGAAGCAGAAAACAAGCTTGCTCCCTCCTTCTCCTCCATGTGGCTTCCTCTCACATATTTATACATGGCCCTCATCATGTCTCCTCTCAGCCTTCTCTTCTTCCGGCTAAACATGCCCAGCTCCTTAAGCCGCTCCTCATAGGGCTTTTTTCTCCAGAACCTTGATCATTTTAGTCACCCTCCTCTGGACACATTCCAGCTTGTCAATCTCTCTCTTGAATTGTGGTGCCCAGAATTGGACACAATATTCCAGGTGTGGTCTAACCAAAGCGGAATAGAGCATGGGGAGCAGGACTTCCCTAGATCTAGACACTAGGCTCCTCTTGATGCAGGCCAACATCCCATTGGCTTTTTTTGCCGCCACATCACATTGTTGGCTCATGTTCAACTTCCTCCCCACGAGGACTCCAAGATCTTTTTCACACGTACTGCTCTTGAGCCAGGCCTCATCGCCCCCCATTTTGTATCTTTGCATTTCATTTTTCCTGCCAAAGTGGAGTCTCTTGCATTTGTCCCTGTTGAACTTCATTTTGTGAGTTTTGGCCATTCATCTCTCTAATCTGTCAAGATCCCTTTGAATCCTGCTCCTGTCCTCTGGAGTCTTGTCTCTCCCTCCCAATTTGGTCCCGTCTGCAAACTTGATGATCCTGCCTTCTCGCCCTTCATCCAAGTCATTAATTATGATCCTGATCAGGACCGGGCCCAGGACAGAACCCTGCGGATGGCCCTCCGCTCGTCACTTCTTTCCAGGATGAAGAAGAGGAAGCCTTGGGGAGAATCACCCTATGGGTTCATCCATTTAACCAATTACAGATCCACCTCACCGTAGTTTTGCCTCGCCCACATTGCCTAGTCTTTGTTGTTAGGTGGACACCTGAAGGGAGGCGCTTGGTTCCTGGGGCTTCTAGTGGAGAATTCACCCTATGGAATGGGCTTACTTTCAACTTTGGAACAATACTACAGGCTCATGATAGTCCAGTAAGAGCTATGACATGGTCACACAATGACATGTGGATGTTGACCGCAGACCATGGGGGATATGTAAAGTACCGGCGGTCCAACATGAACAACGTCAAGATGCGTCAGGCACAGAAGGAGGCGATTACAGAGGCCGGTTTCTCACCCACGGATAATAAATTTGCGACATGCTCTGATGACGGCACTGTTAGAATCTGGGACTTCCTACGTTGTCATGAGGAAAGAATTCTTCAAGGCCATGGCACTGATGTCAAATGTGTTGACTGGCATCTCACAAAGGGATTGGTGGTTTCTGGAAGTAAAGATAGTCAACAACCTATCAAATTTTGGGATGATACAATTCAAACACATTTCATTTTTCAAAATCACAATTAAAACTGAATACAAGAGGCTCTCCAGGGCCGTAACCCTCGGTTTGCAATCCCGGCTGTGGCTGGAAGTTCATCCGAGGCGGCCGCCTTGCCAAAGTGCTCCTCATTTAAAACTCCAGAGATCCAATCTTTTGCAGAATTGGAAACTCAGAACTAATTATGATTTACAGAAATTGATAATTTGTCTTAGGAGGCAAGAAGAAGAAAAATAAAGTATTACATTTGATTAGCAAATGACAGGTTTCAGCCCGGTAATTTACAACCTCTATTAAGTAAGTTGTAAAAATCTATCAATAACACTGAAGGCCTCTTCGTTCGTTCGGCTTTCGGGAAGGGTTTCGGAGGAAGGAAACCCAAATCTTGCCACCTTCCCTGTTGGGAAAAGGGCCTAGGTGAGGAATACATGTTGCGAGGTGGGTTTGTGAAGTGATTTGTAGTTTCCACATGACAACCTCCCTGAATCGCTGTGCTCTGGATAGTTACTGTCTCAGAAGCAAGCAAAATTCAGCACAGTCCTTTCACAGCACCAGAGGCGGCCATAGGCCATTTTCAACAGTAAGCAAACAGTACTTTGGTGCCCCCCCCCCCCCGCCCCAACCAATCACTGATATATATTTTCTGTATGTTGTGGGAGTTCTGTGTGCCATATTTGGTTCAATTCCATCATCGGTGGAGTTCAGAATGCCTCTAGAACAGCATTTCTCAACCTGGGGGTCAGGACCCCGCGAGGGGGTGTCAGAGGGGTCACCAAAGACCATCAGAAAACACTGTATTTTCTGTCAGGCATGGGGGATCTGTGTGGGAAGTTTGGCCCAATTCTATCATGGGTGGAGTTCAGAATGCTCTTTGATTGTAGATGAACTATAAATCCCAGCAACTACAACTCCCAAATGTCAAGGCCTATTTTCCCCAAACTACACCAGTGTTCACATTTGGGCATATTGAGTATTCGTGCCAAGTTTGGCCCAGATCTATCATTGTTTGAGTCCACAGTGCTCTCTGGACGGAGGTGAACTACAACTCCAAAACTCAAGGTCAATGCCCACCAAACCTTTATTTTCTGTTGGTCATGGGAGTTCTGTGTGCCAAGACTGGCTCAATGCCATCATTGGTGGAGTTCAGAATGCTCTTTGATTGTAGATGAACTATAAATCCCAGCAACTACAACTCCCAAATGGCAAGTCTATTTTTCCCAAACTCCACCAGTGTGGGCATATTGAGTATTCAAACCAAGTTTGGTCCAAATCCATCATTGTATGAGTCCACAGTGCTCTCTGGATGTAGGTGAACTACAACTCCCAAACTCAAGGTCAGTGCCCACCAAACCCTTCCAGTATTTTCTGTTGGTCATGGGGGTTCTGTGTGCCAAGATTGGTTCAATTCCATTGTTGGTGGAGCTCAGAATGCTCTTTGATTATTGGTGAACTATAAATCCCAGCAACTATAACTCCCAAATGACAAAATCAATCCCCTCCAAAGCTATCAGTATTCAAATTTGGGCATATCGGGTGTTTGTGCTAAATTTGGTCCAGTGAATGAAAATATAACCTGTATATCAGATATTTATATTATAATTCACAACAGTAGCAAAATTACAGTTGTGAAATAGCAACGATTGGGGTCACCACAACATAAGGAACTGTATTAAGGGATCATGGCGTTAGGAAGGTTGAGAACCACTGCTCTAGAACATGGCCATATAGCCCGGAAAAACCTACAACAACCCATTCACAGTCATTACCCAGGTGCTATCACTATTCCACATGTTCATCCAACAGTATTTTTATGTGACTAACACTACATTCCACTTCTGTTCTTGGCTTCCTCTTCTTCAGATTTGGCAATAATCACTTTCAAGGCAATTTTCCTCCATTTTTTTTGTCTTGCCCTTTCTGGAAACGGCCACCTGAGATGTTTTCATAGAATCCTAGAATCAAAGAGTTGGAAGAGACGTCCTGGGCCATCATCCAGTCCAACCCCATTCTGCCAAGAAGCAGGAATATTGCATTCAAAGCACCCCTGACAGATGGCCATCCAGCCTCTGCTTAAAAGCTTCCCAAGAAGGAGCCTCCACCACACTCCCTCCGGGGCAGAGAGTTCCACTGCTGAACGGCTCTCACAGTCAGAAAGTTCTTCCTCATGTTCAGGTGGAATCTCCTCTCTTGTAGTTTGAAGCCATTGTTCCATTGCGTCCTAGTCTCCAGGGAAGCAGAAAGGAAGCTTGCTCCCTCCTCCTCCCTGTGGCTTCCTCTTACGTATTTATCCATGGCCCTCATCATATCTCCTCTCAGCCTTCTCTTCTTCAGGCTAAACATGCCCAGCTCCTTAAGCCGCTCCTCATAGGGCTTCTTCAGACCCTGGATCATTTTAGTCGCCCTCCTCTGGACACATTCCAGTTTGTCAATATCTCCCTTCAGTTGTGGTGCCCACATCAAGGCAGAAAATCCCACAATATCTCTCACAGTCAAGAAGTTCTTCCTAATGTTCAGATGGAATCTCCTCTCGTGTAGTTTGAAGCCATTGTTCCCTTGCGTCTTAGTCTCCAGGGAAGCAGAAAGGAAGCTTGCTCCCTCCTCCCTGTGGCTTCCTCTCACATATTTATACATGGCTCTCATCATATCTCCTCTCATCCTTCTCTTTTTCAGGCTAAACATGCCCAGCTCCTTAAGCCGCTCCTCATAGGGCTTGTTCTCCAGACCCTTGATCATTTGAGTCGCCCTCCTCTGGACACATTCCAGCTTAGAGTCAATATCTCTCTTGAATTGTGGTGCCCAGAATTGGACACAATATTCCAAGTAAAGTGGTCTAACCAAAGCAGAATAGAGCATGGGGAGCAGGACTTCCCTGGATCTAGACACTAGGCTCCTCTTGATGCAGGCCAAAATCCCATTGGCTTTTTTTGCCGCCACATCACATTGTTGGCTCATGTTTAACTTGTCCACGAGGACTCCAAGATTTTGCTTCTCTGTGTATTTCCATTGCGAAAGTGTTTGGTTGTAAGGAATCTGTTTCTATGCTATTTCCCTTCCAACGGTAGTTGACCAACAGGACACTAATTAAGCAGTGGGGGTTTTTTGGAATATAAATTATTCATCAAAGAGAGGCAAGGTGGCTGTGTGTCTTTTTGGGAAGCAGAGGAACGACATCAAAAAAGGTGGAGATGTGGCGTGCATATGATGCAGTGTGGGGCGCAGTCCTTGAGTATTCGCTTATGCTCCATGTACGCCTTCTCTACATAGCCCGAAGGCGATTCTGTACACTATCCATCATAGTTTTGCGTATTCAGTGATGTTTGTGAGTTGCAAACCCTCCGAAAGCGGAGGCGCCCCTGTCTAAGCCTCTCATGTGGACAAATTCAGAGCGTGTCACATTTCCAGATCAAGGATGTATTGAAATTTTACCAAACCATCTGCATTCTCTGACCAAATGTCCCCCAGGAACCCTTGTTGGCGCTCCCCGCCGCTTGGTCAGTCTCTCTCGCGTTTGGAAGTTTTGCACAACAAAAAGATCACAACACTTTGTAGTGCAAAATGATGGAATGGTTCCATGGAGTTTTGCAGTGTGTCTTTATGACCTTGTGAGTTTAGTGGAATGGAGAACACACGCAAAGACACATATATAAATGTAAATGTCCGTTTGTGAATGAACTCAAATCTCCCAAAATACTGCACCGATTGCTTCTAAATTTGGACACAATGTAGCTTTCGAACAGGCGAGTGTTTTTATGTATTCACATGCCTAGTATTACATACAGGTCACACCTGTGACAGGTAAAAACATGCTTGGCATCAAAACAGCGCCACCTGCTGGATATCCAAGCAACACCACTTTGAGCCCCCTTCAGGGTGAGAAAAGCGGTATACAAATCAATTCATCCAATGGTTTTTGAGTTATGTTAATCCCACAAATGAACATTACATTTTTATTTATATAGACTAGCCATCCCCTGCCACACCTTGCTGTGGCCCACTCTGCTGGTCATGGGGGTTCTGTGTGCCAAGTCTGGTTCAGTTCCATCGTTGGTGGGGTTCAGAATGCTGTTTGGTTGTAGGTGAACTATAAATACCAGCAACTACAACTCCCAAATGTTGAAATTCTATTTTCCCCTAACTCCACCAGTGTTCACCTTTGGGCGCATTGAGTATTCGTGTAGAGTTTGGTCCAGATCCATCATTGTTTGAGTCCACAGTGCTCTCTGGATGTAGGTGAACTACAACTCCAAAACCAAAGGACACTGCCCACCAAACCCTTCCAGTGTTTTCTGTTGGTCACGGGAGAACTGTGTGCCAAGTTTGGGTCCATTCCATCGTTGGTGGGGTTCAGAATGCTCTTTGATTGTAGGTGAACTATACATCCCAGCAACTACAACTACCAAATGACAATATCAATTTTTGAGTGAAGGACATACATTGGGTTGTTAGGTGCCTTGTGTCCACATTTGGTGTCAATTCGTGCAGTGGTTTTTGAGATCTGTTAATCCCACAAACGAACATGACATTTTTATTTATATAGATATCTATCTATATCTATATATAGGAGAGAACTTTTTCAAAAGAGTCATTGTTGGAGAGAGGCCCAGAATAGGACCCTT
The DNA here is from genome assembly GCF_037176765.1 of Anolis sagrei. NCBI lineage: Eukaryota > Metazoa > Chordata > Lepidosauria > Squamata > Anolidae > Anolis > Anolis sagrei. Next base: position 45,012,177 of record NC_090027.1, on the reverse strand, counting down.
TAATGTCACTGTGAAAAGTCCCTGTGAGCATGGCCTCCTTTGCGGAGGTCCTTTCCAAAGGGCATGTTATGAATCATCCCACTTGGAGTTATTTCTCCGTCCACAAAGCTTTGGTTGTCCTCAACAATGGCCTCCTGTGATCCCTCCCACGCGGGAAAAGTGGCCGCCAAGAAGCCCTCCTTCCTCTCCTCATTTCCGTCCCCGTTGAGCGTTTCTTAGAAATCCCAAATAGTGTGGACCTCAAAGGAGTCAACGGGCTGTGGGTTGAATCCTCTTGGCTAGTCTCAGCTAGAGGAGACCCATTGAATTGATCGTTGAGTGGTGAGTTGACATGTAAGTCAATGCCATCGATTCACGGGGTCTCTGATTCGACCCCAATGGAAAATAGCCTTCCTTTTAGACTGGATTTATGGAGGTCATCCAGGACTGTCCCATGGCCTTGGAGTGTGAGGAACATGGCCATTTGGGGGATGTGTTTGTACTACAGTCTATGGAAGATATGCGACTGGATCAATACTCCAAACCAAGACATAGAACCCTAGAATCCTAGAGTTGGAAGAGACCTCCTGGGCCATCATCCAGTCCAACCCCATTCTGCCAAAAAGCAGGAATATTGCATTCAAATCACCCCTGACAGATGGCCATCCAGCCTCTGTTTCAAAGCTTCCAAAGAAGGAGCCTCCACCACACTCCCTCCGGGGCAGAGAGTTCCACTGCTGAACGGCTCTCACAGTCAGGAAGTTCTTCCTCATGTTCAGATGGAATCTCCTCTCTTGTAGTTTGAAGCCATTGTTCCATTGCGTCCTAGTCTCCAAGGAAGCAGGAAGGAAGCTTGCTCCCTCCTCCTCCTCCCTGTGGCTTCCTCTCACATATTTATACATGGCTATCATATATATATGTGAGTTGTAGTTACTGGGATATATAGTTCACCTACAACCAAAGAGCATTCTGAACTCCACCAATGATGGAATTGAACCAAATATGGCATACAGAACTCCCACGATGAACAGAAAATATATATATCAATTATTGGTTGGGGGGGGGGGTGTGTGCCAAAATACTGTTTGCTTAGTTGAAAATTACCTAGGGCCTCCTCTGCATGTAAGTCAATGCCATTGATTCACGGGGACTCTGGATTGACCCCAATGGAAAATAGCCTTCCTTTTAGACTGGATTTATGGAGGTCATCCAGGACTATGACATGGCCTTGGAGTGTGAGGAACATGGCCATTTGGGGAATGTTTTTGATCAAGTCTATGGAGGATATGTGACTGGATCAATACTCCAGACCAAGAAATGTTCAGTCCTGGTTTGAAAGTGTTGTTCCTATTTGATTGTGAAAGTCATTGTTTACTTCCTTTGAAAGTCATTGTTCCACTCCAGAAATCTTGGTTGTTTTTGTGGCTGCCACAAACTAGCTTGAATTGGTTGAGACTATGAGACTGAAAAACTTGAGCAGTGTTTCTCAACCTGGGGGTCGGGATCCCTGGGGGGGGGGGGGGTCACGAGGGAGTGCCAGAGGGGTCACCAAAGACCCATCAGAAAGGTGGAAGGTAACCTACATCTCCCCTAAATAACCGTCAATTCATCCCAAATCCCTCCAGTACATTCTGTTGGTCATGGGGGTTCTGTGTTGGAAATTTGGACCAATTCTATCGTTGGTGGGGTTAAAGGGACTCTTTGATTGTAGGTGAACTATAAATCTCAGCAACTACAACTCCCAAATACAAAGCTTTAATTTCCCCAAACTCCACCAGTGTTCACATTTGGGCATATTGAGTATTCATGTGAAGTTTGGTCCAGATCTATTATTGAGTCCACAGTGCTCTCTGGATGTAGGTGAACTACAACTCCAAAACTCAAGGTCAATGCCCACCAAAACCTTCCAATATTTTCTGTTGGGCATGGGATTTCTGTGTGCCAAAATTGGTTCAATTCCATTCCTGGTGGAGTTCAGAATGCTCTTTGAGTGTAGGTGAACTATAAACCCCACCAACTACAACTCCCAAATGACAAAATCACTCCCCCCACCCCACTCCACCAGTATTCAAATGTGGGCGTATCGGGTATTTGTGCCAAATTTGATCAACTGAATTAAAATACATCTTACAGTAACAAAATTGCAGTTATGAAGTAGCAACAAAAATAATTTCATGGTTGGGGGTCAGCCTTCGACAATAATTTCATGGTTGGGGGTCAGCACATCATATAGAACTGTATTAAGGGGTCACGGCATCAGAAAGATTGAGAACCACTGAACTAGAGCAAAATGTGCTTCAAGATATTCCTTCCACAAATAATGAAACCTTTATTTATCCATCTCCTGAAGGACTCTGTGCGGCTTACAGTAGGCCGAGACCCAATACAACAATAAACAAGACAACAACAATACAGCAGTAAATAAAACTCAAGCAATAACATTAACAATAACAACACGACGCAGTTAAAAACCAATGTCAGGGCCAGATGTAAAGGTTAAAATTTAAAAAGCTGGGTGAAATGGATAGATATTTTGGAGAATAGGTAGGGCGTGCAGACCGTCCTAGATCTCTAGTAAAGTGCATTTGGGACAAAGTGCTTGAAGTTTCCTATTCTGGGAAGGCACACTGAAACAGCCACGTTTCCAAGCTCCTCCTAAAGAATGCCAACGTTGGGGCATGCCTGATATTCTTTGGGAGTGAGTTCCAGAGTCGAGGGGCCACCACCGAGAAGGCCCTGTCCCTTGTCCCCAGCAATCGCGCTTGCGATGCAGGTGGGATCGTGAGCAGGGCCTCTCCGGAAGATCAAAGAGATCATGTGGGTTCGTATACAGAGATTTATTTATTTATTTATTTACTATTCTTGTATACCGCTGTATCTCAAGCCCGAGGGCGACTCACAGCGGTTTCCAGAAAGCAAACAACAAAGACAGTAAAAACAGCAGTAATCAATATATCAAACCAGTTAAACTACACAGTTCCATTTCTAGCATTAAACAAACCTCAATACACAATTATCACAAAAACCCACCCCGAATCGCCTCATCATCCAAACGTGATCCAAAATTCGTCATCCATGTTCCTTTCCTATGTTCAATTTCCAGAGATTGCACTGAATTACTCAAATTACTCAAAAGCCTGCACAAACATCCAGGTCTTCAACTTTCTACGGAATGTCATAAGAGATGGTGCTAGCCTAACATCTACAGGAAGGGCGTTCCACAGCCGAGGAGCCACCACCGAGAAGGCCCTATCTCTCGTCCCCGCCAACCGTGCTTGAGAGGCCGGCGGGATCGAGAGCAGGGCCTCCCCGGAAGATCTCAAAGTTCGGGTGGGTTCATAGGCCGAGATGCGGTCAGATAGGTATTTTGGGCCGGAACCGTTTAGGGCTTTATAGGCCAGTACCAACACCTTGAATTAGGCCCGGTAGCAAATCGGCAGCCAGTGGAGATGCGGTCACACATTTCCCCATGTTTTTATGATAGAACCAATTAGGAAATGACATTGATAACCCAGAAACAAAAATCGTGTTACATAGTATAATAGTGAATCCTGTTGAAATGAAGGACTTCTTGCTGAAGGATACCATAGTGTTGTACTGTAGGATCTAGAAAATGCCCAGAGAGGACATATTTTGTCAAAGTGGATAAACGAAACCACTGATGCAGAAGTGAGAGCTATGCTGTATTCTCTGCCATCTGAGAATACCTGTATTGACGTAGACATGGAGATGGGACTCAAGTCAAAACACAAACTCCATTGATGTGTCCTACACCTCATGTGAAGGTCAATGCTTGCATTGTTAATAATTTTGTACAAGGAACAAAGTCTGGACATTGAACCCATCAGAAAGTCAAGGTTTCTCTGTCTGTGGACACGGACAATGTCTGGCTTCAGATTTCTGGATAAGGAAAGGTCAACCTGTACTAATATGATAATGTTTCTATATGGAGTTAGCTTGATGGACGACAAGACTTTTTTCTGGTTTTTGTAGACTAATATAGTAAAAAATATGGTCATACTTCTATATACATTTGGGTTGATGGACAACAAGACCTTTTTCTGGTTTTTGTAGCCTAATATATGGTCATACTTCTATATAAGTTGGATTGATGGACGACAAGACTGTATTCTGTTTTTGGAACCCAAATATAATAAAGACTATGGTCATATTTCTATAAAGGGATGGGTTGATGGACGACAAGATGTTTTTCTGTTTTTTGTAGCCCAATATAATAAAGGATATTGTCATACTTCTATATAGGGATGGGTTGATGGACAACAAGACCTGATTCTGTTATTTGTACCCTAATATAATAAAAATATGGTCATATTTCTATATGAGGTTGGATTGATGGACGACAAGACCTTATTTTGGTTTTATATTCTAGTATAATAAAGAATATGGTCATACTTCTATATGGGGTTGGGTTGATGGACAACAAGACCCGATTCTGTTCTATGTACCCCAATATAATAAAGAATATGGTCATATTTCTATATGGATTTGGGTAGATGGGCAACAAGACCTGATTCAGTTCTTTGTACCCTAATATAATAAAAAAATATGGTCATATTTCTATATGGGTTTGGGTTGATGGACAACAAGACCTTATTCTGGTTTTTCTGGTTTTTATACTCTAGTATGGTAAATAATATGGTCATACTTCTCTATGGGGTTGGGTTGATGGACAACAAGACCTGATTCTGTTCTTTGTACCTTAATATAATAAAGCATATGATCATACTTCTATATAGGGATGGGTTGATGGATGACAAGACCTTATTTTTGTTTTTGTAGCCTAATATAACAAAGAATGAAGTCATATTGTGATATGGGGATGGGTTGATGAGCAACAAGACTTGATTCTGTTCTTTGTACCCTAATATAATAAAGCATATGGTCATACTTCTATATGGGGTTGGGTTGATGGACAACAAGACCTTATTCTGGTTTTTGTAGCCTAGTATAATAAAAATGTGGTCATACTTCTATATAGGGATGGGTTGATGGACGACAAGACCTTATTTTTGTTTTTGTAGCCTAATATAACAAAGAATGAAGTCATATTGCGATATGGGATTGGGTTGATGAGCAACAAGACCTGATTCTATTCTTTGTACCCTAATATAATAAAGGATATGGTCATATTGCGATATGGGGTTGGGTTGATGGACAACAAGACCTAGGATGCGGAACAGTGGCTTCAAACTACAAGAGAGGAGATTCCATCTGAACATGAGGAAGAACTTCCTGACTGTGAGAGCCGTTCAGCAGTGGAACTCTCTGCTCCGGAGGGAGTGTGGTGGAGACTCCTTCTTTGGAAGCTTTTAAGCAGAGGCTGGATGGCCATCTGTCGGGGTTGATTTGAATGCAATATTCCTGCTTCTTGGCAGAATGGGGTTGGACTGGATGATGGCCCAGGAGGTCTCTTCCAACTCTAGGATTCTATGATTCTAAGACCCGATTCTGTTCTTTGTACCCTAATATAATAAAGCATATGGTAATACTTCTATAAGGGGTTGGGTTGATGGACAACAAGACCTTATTTATGTTTTTGTAGCCTAATATAACAAAGAATGAAGTCATATTGTGATATGGGGTTGGGTTGATGAGCAACAAGACTTGATTCTGTTCTTTGTACCCTAATATAATAAAGCATATGGTCATACTTCTATATGGGGTTGGGTTGATGGACTACAAGACCTTATTCTGGCATTTGTAGGCTAATATAATAAAGATTGTGGTCACACTTCTATATGGGGTTGGGTTGATGGACTACGAGACCTTATTTTTGTTTTTGTAGCCTAATATAACAAAGAATGAAGTCATATTGCGATATGGGATTGGGTTGATGAGCAACAAGACCTGATTCTGTTCTTTGTACCCTAATATAATAAAGGATATGGTCATATTTCTATATGAGGTTGGGTTGATGGACAACATTCTAATTTTTGTACTCTAGTATAATAAAGAATATGACCATACTTCTATATGGGGTTGGGTTGATGGACAACAAGGCCCGATTGTGTTCTTTGTACCCTAATATACTAAGTAATGTGGTCATATTCCTATATAGAGTCGAGTTGATGCAACACTTAATTCTTCTTCTTGTGCTCTAACAAGTAAGAATCTGGTCCTCTTTCTATCCATTGATTTTGGAATGAAAACTAACTAAGTGAAAAGGATAAAGCTGATTTCCTTCCGAGGACGCTTGGCAGCCGTGGTGCCACCTTTCTCCGCTGGCTGCCTCCTTTCTTCTTGCGGATTTGCTTCCGTGCCAGACGTTTCTTGGGTTTGTTTTATTCACCGGTTGGATCGCCCGTGCTGATAAGCGGCCCATGGTGGCTCTCACCTGAGATGCCTTTTCTCCGAATCCCTTCCTTTCTTCCTTCCTTTTTTCCTTTCTTGGGCCCTTTCTTCCGAGATAACGGGGCCTTTGATCACCTTGTCACACTTGGATCCATTCAGGGCGGAGATAGAGACGCAAGCCCTTCATCTAGAAAAATGGAGACTGTTTTCCCCGGCGCTTTTAATAACTTTTCTTCTAAGGAATCGGATTAAAGTAATCTCTTAACCGTCGTGCGATAGACGCCGCGCGGAGAGATATTTTACTGTCACCATAGTTCTTAAGGTAAGTTAAAGTTATTTCGATTGTGACTTATCTTGGGGATGACAAACATGACAAATGGCTGGCATAATTCCCTGGCGTTGGGAGAGAGAGGCCTGGAAACGGAGCTCTCTTCTGGAATTCATCAAGCTTTAGTTTTGAGGAGCATTGAATTAGATAGTGGAGCGTTTAACTTGACAAGCCGGAGGTAAATTGCATTCACATCCAGTTTGTTACAGTAATGCAAAATCCAATTTTTGGAAATGGGCGGCGGCGGGCGGCATGGGTACCTTTTCATGGAGTGGCAGGGAAGTCGTGACAGTGATTTGACGCCTGGTTGTGACACCAACTCCCCAGGAATGGGCTTTATCTGGGAGGACGCAGCTGCGCTCCCCGCCCCTCGACGGCACATCAATCTCAGGCAGATAGATACCGAGGGAATAGACAACTGGCTTATGGTTGCATAAATCAGCGCAAATGGGGGACCCCGCCATCCATTTCTATGTGTTATTAGCCAGCAGACGGCAGAGCGGCGCATGGAGCTCTCCAGTCCATGAAGCGCCTGCCAAAATGCCTCCCGTCCCCAGTCCTCACACAGGCAGCCATTTCGGAACCGGTTGTGGATCTTATCCAGATGTCAGATGACATTCAGAGCTCTTCGGAACCCCTCCTTGGCTCAGTGATGTGCATCGTTGCTTACCGTACTTCTCTGGCTTGGAAATATGTGGGCTCTCCATCCAGAATCCCACATCCAGCATGGCCGCTTGGAGATGCACCTTATTCAGATGTCAAGGACATGCAGAGCTCTTCAAAACCCCTGGGCTCGCTGATGTTCATCGTTGCTTACCGTCCTTCTCCAGCTCAGAAATGTTTGGGCTCTCAGTCCAGACTCCCACATCCAGCATGGCCGTTGGGAGATGCACCTTATCCAGATGTCAAGGACATTCAGAGCTCTTCAGAACCCTTCCTTGGTTTGCTGATGTTCATCGTTGCTTACCGTACTTCTCCGGCTTGGAAATATGTGGGCTCTCCGTCCAGAATCCTCCATCCAGCATGGCCGTTGGGAGATGCAACTTATCCAGATGTCAAGGACATTCAGAGCTCTTCAGAACCCGTCCTTGGCTCAATGATGTGCATCGTTGCTTGCCGTCCTTCTCCAGCTTGGAAATGTTTGGGCTCTCAGTCCAGAATCCCCCATCCAGCATGGCCACTGGGAGATGCACCTTATTCAGATGTCAAGGACATTCAGAGCTCTTCAGAACCCCTCCTGGGCTCGCTGATGTTCATCGTTGCATGCCGTCCTTCTCCAGCTTGGAAATATTTGGGCTCTCAGTCCAGAATCCCCCATCACCCGCTGGGAGATGCACTCATCCTCCAAAGTCATCCTCCTCCTTTTCATTGTCCACCTTGTTCATCACCAAATTGCTCTCGTTGGAATCAGAGTGGCAACCTCCAAACTTCCATCTGCTACACATTTTGGTGTCTTGGTGTTTTAGGACCCATTATCTTGAAGATCGCATCTTACCCTACAAACCAGCACGCACTTTAAGATCATCTGGGGAGGCTCTGTCTCGCTTCCACTGCCGTCTCAAGTGCAGCTGGTGGGAACAAGGGAGAGGGCCTTCTCGGTGGTGACCCCCCGACTCTGGAACTCGCTTCCCAAAGAGATCAGATTGGCGCCTACCTTCTCCATTTTCTGTAAGGAGCTAAAAACCTGGCTGCTCGGCTGTACATTTGATTAGGCAGTTCAGAAGAGAATTGGGTCGATCGGGCCGAGTCCCTTCGGGGAGATGGTGGCGGGGTATAAAAATAAAGTAGTAGTAGTAGTAGTAGTAGTAGTTGTTGTTGTTATTATTATTATTATTATTATTATTGGCTATTCCTTTGGTTTTTTGAGGCCCTGATTCAGAAACTTTCACCAGATAGACTGGATCGGCTCTAATTTCTTAGATAGGGTTATCATGGTTTTCTATGAGAAAGCAAATGGCGACTGGTAGATGACATATGTTCTGTATCACAAAAACTGCAGCTTTATTTATTTATTTATTTATTGTGTCAGGCAACCGAACAGTTGTATTACATTTTTGACAGAACAAACAAACATACAAAAGACACAGAGTTTGCAAGTTTGGTAGTTGATTAAATGTCCTTTGACCAGTATCTGGCCCCTTGGAGTGCCTCTGGTGTTGCCGCAAGGAGGCCCTCCATTGTCCATGTGGCAGGGCTCAGGGTGCATTGTAATAGGCAGGTGGTCAGTGGTTTGCTCTTCTCCACACTCGCATGTCGTGGATTCCACTTTGTGGCCCCATTTCTTGAGAGTGGCTCCGCATCTCGTGGTGCCAGAGCGCAGTCTGTTGAGCGCCTTCCAAGTCGCCCAGTCTTCTGTGTGCCCAGGGGGGAGTCTCTCTTTGGGTATCAGCCACTGGTGGAGGTCCTGGGTTTGAGCCTGCCACTTTTGGACTCTTGCTTGCTGGGGTGTTCCACCGAGTGTCTCTGTAGATCTTAGAAAACTATTTCTTGATTTAAGTCGTTGATGTCGTGGCTGATACCCAAACAGGGGATGAGCTGGAGATGTCTCTGCCTTGGTCCTTTCACTTTTGGCTGCTACTTCCCGGCGGATGTCAGGTGGTGCAATACCGGCTAAGCAGTGTAATTTCTCCAGTGGTGTAGGGCGCAGATGCCCCGTGATAATGCGGCACATCTCCAGGTCCTTATCTGCTTCCATTTCTCCTTTGTTGTGCAAGTTGTGCCATGCCTGACTGGTGCGATATGGCTGATGTAATCCTGTTCTTGTAGAAACGCATGGGATGGAGGATGACAGATGAGGTCTCCTACCAGGCTGTGCTTCCTTCTCTGTTTTCCCTGAGAGCATGGCGGTGGATGTTTCCTTGCAGACGTTGTGAGACATAACGCCAACGTCAACATGGGAGGGAAAAGGAGACACAAATTGGGGGAAAGCATCTCATCTGTGTTCCATTCGTTGCGTATTCTCCGGGTCACATTTTGCGGGGATGGGAAACCGTTTGGGAAGAGAAGACAAAAGGGTGTTTGAGCAACTGACAGTTCGCTGAGGAGGGACCTACCACAATGCCGCGTGGAATAATGTTGACGCCAGCTCGCTAATGAAAGCTTCAATTTAACAGGGGAAAAATACTGTTTAATTAATCTCAAGCGAGGCTCAACGGAAGGGGAAAACAAGAGCCCTTTGAGTTGCAGCACTGGGGAGGTGAGCGAGATGACAAAGTGGGGCCTGCAAAGGGAAATACGGAACCTGGCAGCAAAGGAGAATCTCAACATCTCAATAGTTTCATCTTGAGAACATTCATCATATGTATATCTAGTTCTCAGTTCTCCTGGCTAGCAAAACAAGCAGATTTGGCAAGTGAGTTGGATTGGTGTCTCCTAAGAAGTCTTTAGGTGACCTGCCTGGGGCAAAAGGGTGGAAATGGGTTGGAGACATAATGAGGGCAAATGCCCAGGTTCTCCTACTAATGGAGTTAAATTGAGGTGCCACATCTCAAGTATGATCTCAGAGCCTGGGGAGCAACAAGTCAAATCCCATGTTTACAACTGTTGTCAACATCTACATTCACTTTTGGATGTTCTTGTGGATGAACATGGAAACTGTAATGGTTGTTGTTGCTGCTACTGTAGTTGTGTGCTTTCAAGTTGATTGGAACTCATGGTGGCTTTGTCCTAGCATTCCTGAGACATAGGTTTGCCACCATTGCTTCCCTCTGATGCTCAAAGTATCAGGAACTGCAGATCTCTAGGGAGGAATCTACTCACAGCCAGGGCTTGCAATAGATTCTCTTATTTCCCCATCATAACAGGTTAGAGAGAATGTCACTTCTTAGCATTTGGCGGAAAAACAACATGGTTACAGGGTTGTTACAGGTTTTTTCGGGCTATATGGCCATGGTCTAGAGGCATTCTCTCCTGACGTTTCACCTGCATCAATGGCAATCATCCTCAGAGGCATCCTCACTACCTCTGAGTATGCTTGCCATAGATGCAGGCGAAACGTCAGAAGAGGATGCCTCTAGACCATGACCATATAGCCTGAAAAAACCTACAACAACCCAGTGATTCCAGCCATGAAAGCCTTTGACAACTTGGTTACAGTATATTCCCCCAGGTGCATCCCCCTCCCATCCATCTCTGCTGAATTGTTTACATGTTCTCATGGTTCTCCGTTCCCAGCTCTTAACTATCTAAATAACAAATGTTATGGCGTCCTTTCCTCTCTCAGCCTAGATGGGACCAGATGGCTGTAATTCACGGTTTGTTGTAAAATTCCTTTCATGACATGGATTCCTCTGAAGTCTTCTCTGAAGTCCCAGACACAAAGAGTGTGACTTACCCAAGGAGTCTCAAGGAAGGTCCCATGGCTGCAAGGGATTTGAGACCTGGTCTCCAGGCATTGTGAAGGCCTTGGTTCTCCATAATTCAGAATAGAACGCATACAGTAACTTCTCCTGGAGTCTTAGGACCACGCTCAAACCACAACTTCATGCTTGGAAGCTAAGAAGGACCAAGTAGGCATTGGAGGTCTCTCATCCAAGTCTGAACGGAACTGACGTAGTTTCCAAGATGGGATCTGGTTCCTTCAGGATAAAGGGTGTTGGCACTTGAGGTGGGACCTAAACAAGAGTCCTCCCATCATTCAACAGGTTAAAAACCAGAGTGCTGTCACAAGACCATAAATATTTATTAGCTTATTGTATAAGTAGGAATTGAGAGAAAACACAGCATGTGGTTGCAGTGGTATGTTTAAGGTCATGGAAATAGGTCAAAAGGGGGAACCATAGGTCGGATGCATGGGATCTGGTGATGATTGGTTAGACCTTTGGTTAGACCACACCTGGAATATTGTGTCCAATTCTGGGCACCACAATTCAAGAGAGATACTGACAAGCTGGAATGTGTCCAGAGGAGGGCGACTAAAATGATCCAGGGTCTGGAGAACAAGCCCTATGAGGAGCGGCTTAGGGAACTGGGCATGTTTAGCCTGAAGAAGAGAAGGATGAGAGGAGATATGATGAGGGCCATGTATCAATATGTGAGAGGAAGCCACAGGGAGGAGGAGGGAGCAAGCTTGTTTTCTGCTTCCTTGGAGACTAGGACGCAATGGAGGAATGGCTTCAAACTACAAGAGAGGAGATTCCATCTGAACATGAGGAAGAACTTCCTGACTGGGAGAGCCGTTCAGCAGTGGAACTCTCTGCCCCGGAGTGTGGTGGAGGCTCCTTCTTTGGAAGCTTTTAAGCAGAGGCTGGATGGCCATCTGTCAGGGGTGATTTGAATGCAATATTCCTGCTTCTTGGCAGAATGGGGTTGGACTGGATGATGGCCCAGGAGGTCTCTTCCAACTCTTTGATTCTAGGATTCTATGAGGCTGGATGGCCATCTGTCAGGGGTGCTTTGAATGCAGTATTCCTGCTTCTTTGCAGAATGGGGTTGGACTGGATGATGGCCCAGGAGGTCTCTTCCAACTCTTGGATTCTAGGATTCTATGATTGAAAAGGGTCAAAAGAACAGATCATCAAAAACCAAGATATGTCTGTATTGTGTGGAGTTTGGGCTACAAAGATGGTAGTTGAAGTGAGACTTTATCTGCCCAGATCATGGGAAAGGAGAGAAGTTGTGAGTCAGCCACCCCGTTGGTGTCACTCAGTATTGTGTTCCCATCTCCTGACAGTTTCGTTGGTGAGAGATATAGGACTTTAGGAATCAAGGGCCTCTAAAATTCATCATTGTAGAGCAGGCATGGGGAACCTTCGGCTCTCCAGGTGTGGTGGACTTCAACTCCCACAATTCCTTGAGGGTCGGCATTCGCCCCAAAGGCTTACCTTGGCCCAACGAGGTTTGTTTGGCTCTTTTTCATGGAGGACGGGCAGCAAAGGGGGAGAGACGAGCGTAACGTAGAGCCAAACAAACCTCGTTGGGCCAAGGTAAGCCTTTGGGGCGAATGCCGAGCCTCAAGGAATTGTGGGAGTTGAAGTCCACCACACCTGGAGAGCCGAAGGTTCCTGACCCCTGTTCTAGAGTGACAAGGAATGACACATTGGGACAAATTGTGGAGCCGGTGCCAAAACAGAGTGGCAAAGCAGAGTGGGCAAGGCAAGATCTCCTCATTGGTATGCTTGATGCATACCTTAAATTAATAATTATATATATTGAAATTGGTTTTTTAAAATGCCAAGCACATTGGAGATAGATTTGACATCAATATTAATGAAGCTTAGGAAGATATTTAGCGAAATATTTGTGTAATTCAATTTTGCTCATAATCAAGTCTGGAACTTGCGCAGCGGCTGACTGGGGAGGCCAGGAGCCCGGGAGAAGGGCTGGCGTGTCACCTGCTCTGCACGGGTGAAGGAATTCATCCCAAAACATTCATGAAGGGAGGGCGAGGCCATAGCTGCGTAATTCTCAAGGTTTTCGTCAACCACGTCTAAAATGAGTTCAATCAACTCTCATGTTATCTAGCTTCTAGGATGTCATACTTGACTTGCAATGTGCAAGTGTTATGTTTTGCTCTTTGGACAATGGTGTTCCTTCATTGTCCCAAACACATGATACATTAGACCTGCCCAAGCTTGGAGACCTTAAGGGAGGACTTCCTCTTGGTTCCACCACCATCTTGGCTGTGTTTGGAGAAGACATGGGAGGCAGGGCCTTGAAGAGCATTGGGGAACCTTTCAGGAAGGATAGAATAGCTCCAGACTGCTGCAGAAGATCGTGAAGTCTTCTTCTTCTTCATTGGAGATATCTAAGCACAGTTTAGATGGACACTTGCTAGGGATATTTGAGATATGAGTTCCTGTAGTTGCACAGGGTTGGACTGGGTAACCTCAGCTTTTACTGCATGCTCATTTGGGTTGGGTAACTTCAGCTTTTACTCCATCTTCATTGGAGATATCTAAGCAGGGTTTAGATGGACACTTGCTAGGAGTAGTTGAGCTATGAGTTCCTGTAGTTGCACAGGGTTGGATTGGGTAACCTCAGCTTTTACTCCATGCTCATTGGGATTGGGTAACTTCAGCTTTTACTCCATCTTCATTGGAGATAGCTAAGCAGGGTTTAGATGGACACTTGCTAGGAGTAGTTGAGCTATGAGTTCCTGTAGTTGCACAGGGTTGGACTGGGTAACCTCAGCTTTTACTCCATGCTCATTTGGGTTGGGTAACTTCAGCTTTTACTCCATCTTCATTGGAGATATCTAAGCAGGGTTTAGATGGACACTTGCTAGGGATAGTTGAGCTATGAGTTCCTGTAGTTGCACAGGGTTGGACTGGGTAACCTCAGCTTTTACTGCATGCTCATTTGGATTGGGTAACTTCAGCTTTTACTCCATCTTCATTGGAGATATCTAAGCAGGGTTTAGATGGACACTTGCTAGGGATATTCGAGCTATCAGTTCCTGTAGTTGCACAGGGTTGGACTGGGTAACCTCAGCTTTTACTGCATGCTCATTTGGGTTGGGTAACTTCAGCTTTTACTCCATCTTCATTGGAGATATCTAAGCAGGGTTTAGATGGACACTTGCTAGGGATAGTTGAGCTATGAGTTCCTGTAGTTGCACAGGGTTGGACTGGGTAACCTCAGCTTTTACTGCATGCTCATTTGGATTGGGTAACTTCAGCTTTTACTCCATCTTCATTGGAGATATCTAAGCAGGGTTTAGATGGACACTTGCTAGGGATATTCGAGCTATCAGTTCCTGTAGTTGCACAGGGTTGGACTGGGTAACCTCAGCTTTTACTGCATGCTCATTTGGGTTGGGTAACTTCAGCTTTTACTCCATCTTCATTGGAGATATCTAAGCAGGGTTTAGATGGACACTTGCTAGGAGTAGTTGAGCTATGAGTTCCTGTAGTTGCACAGGGTTGGATTGGGTAACCTCAGCTTTTACTCCATGCTCATTGGGATTGGGTAACTTCAGCTTTTACTCCATCTTCATTGGAGATAGCTAAGCAGGGTTTAGATGGACACTTGCTAGGGATATTTGAGCTGTGAGTTCCTGTAGTTGCACAGGGTTGGACTGGGTAACCTCAGCTTTTACTCCATGCTCATTTGGGTTGGTTTTCCCCATGCTAAAGCGCTGTGTTCCGCTGTTGTTTCTTTTGGAGGAGAGCACAATGCTTGGGAGTCATAAAGATGTAGGCTACTGATAGGAGTGCCTTGCTCTGTGAATGGGCTTAAAAGAAACGGTTTGGAAGACAGAGCTCAAGCCTGGCACTTTCCCAACGCCACTCCTTCTGTTCCCGACCTGTTTACTCTGAAAGGCCGAAACTTAATCCGCAGAGAGAAGAGATTGACTAATCCGGATAGAAGGTCAGATGTAATTCTAGATGGGGTCACGCTCTCTTTGAAGGACTTGGTGCGCAGCTAGAGCTGGAAGTGGGGCACACCTGCAGTGAAGAATTCCCCCTTACACCGTTTTAATGGTCGTCACTCTGTGCCATGCAATCAGGGGAGTTGTAGTTTGGTGAGGCACCGGCCTTCTTTGGCAGAGAAGGCTAAATCCTAGAATCAAAGAGTTGGACGAGACCTCATGGGCCATCCAGCCCAACCCCATTCTGCCAAGAAGCAGAAATATTGCATTCAAATCACCCCTGACAGATGGCCATCCAGCCTCTGTTTAAAAGCTTCCAAAGAAGGAGCCTCCACCATACTCTGGAGCAGAGAGTTCCACTGCTGAACGGCTCCCACAGTCAAGAAGTTCTTCCTCATGTTCAGATGGAATCTCCTCTCTTGTAGTTTGGAGCCATTGTTTTGCATTCTAGTCTCCAAGGAAGCAGAAAACAAGCTTGCTCCCTCCTCCTCCTCCCTGTGGCTTCCTCTCACCTATTGATACATGGCCCTCATCATATCTCATATCTCCTCTCAGCCTTCTCTTCTTCAGGCTAAACATGCCCAGCTCCTTAAGCCGCTCCTCATAGGGCTTGTTCTCTAGACCCTTGATCATTTGAATCGCCCTCCTC
This sequence comes from Anolis sagrei, assembly GCF_037176765.1. Lineage (NCBI taxonomy): Eukaryota > Metazoa > Chordata > Lepidosauria > Squamata > Anolidae > Anolis > Anolis sagrei. Next base: position 44,996,598 of record NC_090027.1, on the reverse strand, counting down.
TGGACACATTCCAGCTTGTCAAGATCTCTCTTGAATTGTTGTGCCCAGAATTGGACACAATATTCCAGGTAACGTGGTCTAACCAAAGCGGAACAGAGCCTGGGGAGCAGGACTTCCCTGGATCTAGACACTATGCTCCTCTTGATGCAGGACAACATCCCATTGGCTTTTTTTGCCGCCACATCAGATTCCTGGCTCATGTTTAACTTGTCGTCCACAAGTACTCCAAGATCTTTTTCACACGTCCTGTTCTCGAGCCGGGCCCATCGTCCCCCATTCTGTATCTTTGCATTTTGTTTTTTCTGCCTAAGTGGAGTCTCTTGCATTTGTCCCTGTTGAACTTCATTTTGTTAGTTTTGGCCCAATCTGTGTATATGTGTTTTGTGTGTGTGTGTGTGTGTGTGTATTTGTGTATATGTGTATATATGTGTGTGTGTGTGTGTGTATTTGTGTATATGTGTATATATGTGTGCATGTATATATGTGGTTTTGCTCATGCATTGTAATGTGCATATATATATATATATATATATATATATATATATCGGCTTTTTAAGTCTCTTCTGCTATGTTTTTCAGGTCACTTGTTGGCCTGATAGGCGTATTGTGTCCAAATTTGGTGTCAATTTGTCCAGTGGTTTTTGAGTTATGTTCATCCCACAAATGAACACTACACACACACACACACACACACATATATGATATTAAAATTTTATATTTATATATAATTAATAATTTATATATTTATACATAATTAATAATTAATAATATGATATAATTATCTATTTTATATTACATGTAATATTACTACTAATAATATTACAATATAATGGTATAGTACAATATAGTAATATATAATACTGATATTGTACTATGTTAATAATATAATATATTGTGTGTGCATGTATGTGTGTGTGTGTGTATGCCGCTCTGTGTCCCCTTCGGGGTTTTATTTTGGTCGTGCCAGGAGTGACCTGAGAAACTTCAAGTTGCTTCTGGTGTAATTTAATTGGCCGTCTGCAAGGAGGTTGCCATGGGGACGCCCGGATGTTTTGATGTTTTACCATCCTTGTAGGAGGCTTCTCTCAGGTCCCCGCATGGGGAGCTGGAGCTGATAGAGGGAGCTCATCCATGCTCTCTCCGGATTCATACCTGCGACCTGTTGGTCTTCAGTCCTGTCGGCACAGGGGTTCAACCCACTGTGCCACTGGGGGCTAGCCCTTCAGGGTGAGAAGGGTGGCATATAAACGTTGTGTGTGTGTGTATATACACACATACACACACACACACATAAACATTGCTTTGGCTGCAGTTCCTCGACTCCCACCTGCATCTCCTTGGCATCCCATTTTCATATCTGATTGGGAGAGTCGGGCGTTTTCTCCCCAAAGGTGACATTTGCATGATTTCTTGAAAGATTAATGTATTCCTAACGTGTGCATTTGCACATCTCATGCCACTTTTCAACCGTTGAGTGAAACATGGTGCTGCGTTTCCCGATGAGGCGCTTCCCCTCTTTGCTTCCCATGCCGTCCTATTATGTCCAGAAAACACCCCATGGCCAATATCTTGAGGCTCTGTTGCATCTCTATTTCCCTACAAGTCTCGGGAGGTCAAAAACACCAAAGGGATCCTCTTCCCAAAGAGCCACAAAGTCCGTCAACATCCCAACTTGGGTTGTGAACTCTGGATAAGGAACCACCATTGACATCTATTTAAAAATCCCAGCCTGGGGAACCCTCCGCTTCCTTCTTCTTCATCCAGATGGTTTCTAATGATGCCCTCGATGGACTGACACCTTGTCGTGGTGAGGGTGCTTGCGTGTTCCGATGAACAACACAACAACTGGAGTTGTCCACTCCCAGGAGTGGCCGCGGGGGAGGTTCCAGACCAAGCACAGTCCGAAGACTCAAAGACCTCAACGGCGGAGCAGGCGGAGGATAACGTGGTACATGTTACAACGGCTATGAAGGCGGAAGAAGGCTGCAACAGACTGAGAAGCCACGGTCATTGTGTTAAACTCCACCACCAGTGGAACCTCACTCTGTGAAGACTGTGTGTTGATCAGTTGTGCACTGACCTCCACACATTAAAAAAACCCACGCACAGGCGTCTTCCAAAGAAAATCAACATCGACACTGAAATACAACACCGCCTGAGCTCTGCGAGTACAGCATTTTCCCGAATGAAGCAGAGAGTGTTTGAGGACCGGGACATCCGTAGGGAGACCAAGGGGCTTGTCTATAAAGCTATTGTCCTCCCAACCCTGCTATACACCTGTGAAACGTGGACTGTCTACAGACGTATACATTGACACTGAAACTCAACACCGCCTGAGCTCCGTGAGTTCAGCATTTTTCCAAAAAAAGCAGAGAGTGTTTGAGGACCGGGACATCTGTAGGGATACCAAGGTGCTTGTCTATAAAGCTATTGTCCTCCCAACCCTGCTATATGCCTGTGGAACGTGGACTGTCTACAGACGTAAACACTGACACTGAAACTCAACACCGCCTGAGCTCTGTGTGTGCAGCATTTTTCCAAATGAAGCAGAGAGTGTTTGAGGACCAGGACATCCGCAGGGATACCAAGGTGCTTGTCTATAAAGCTATTATCCTCCCAACCCTGCTATATGCCTGCGAAACATGGACTTTCTACAGACGTAAACATTGACAACACCGCCTGAGCTCTGTGAGTGCAGCATTTTCCCGAATGAAGCAGAGAGTTTTTGAGGACTGGGACATCCGTAGGGATACCAAGGTGCTTGTCTATAAAGCTATTGTCCTCCCAACCCTGCTATACACCTGTGAAACGTGGACTGTCTACAGACGTAAACATTGACACTGAAATTCAACACCGCCTGAGCTCCGGGAGTTCAGCATTTTTCCAAAAAAAGCAGAGAGTGTTTGAGGACCGGGACATCCGTAGGGATACCAAGGTGCTTGTCTATAAAGCTATTGTCCTCCCAACCCTGCTATATGCCTGTGGAACGTGGACTGTCTACAGACGTAAACATTGACACTGAAACTCAACACCGCCTGAGCTCTGTGTGTGCAGCATTTTTCCAAATGAAGCAGAGAGTGTTTGAGGACCAGGACATCCGCAGGGATACCAAGGTGCTTGTCTATAAAGCTATTGTCCTCCCAACCCTGCTATACGCATGTGAAACGTGGACTGTCTACAGACGTCACATGCAACTCCTGGAACAATTCCATCAGCGCTGCCTCCGGAAAATCCTGCAAATCTCTTGGGAAGACAAGCGGACAAACGTCAGCGTGCTGGAAGAAGCAAAGACCACCAGCATTGAAGAGATGATCCTCCGCCATCAACTCCGCTGGACCGGCCACTTTGTCCGAATGCCTGACCACCATCTCCCAAAGCAGTTGCTCTACTCCGAACTCAAGAACAGAAAATGGAATGTTGGTGGGCAGGAAAAGAGATTGAAAGATGGGCTCAAAGCCAACCTTAAAATCTCTGGCATAGACGCTGAGAGACTGGGAAGCCCTGGCCCTTGAGCGCTCCAGCTGGAGGTCAGCTGTGACCAGCAGTGCTGCAGAATTTGAGGAGGTACGAATGGAGGGCGAAAGAGAGAAACGTGCCAGGAGGAAGGCGCGTCAAGCCAACCCCGACTGGGACCGCCTTCCACTTGGAAGCCAATGCCCTCACTGTGGGAGAAGATGCAGGTCAAGAATAGGACTCCACAGCCACCTACGAATCCACAAGGAAACCCATCATGGAAGACCATCTTACTCGTCTAAGAGAAGAAGAGAATGATGCTGTAGTGGCTGCCTCCTGTTTGTAGGGCAGCAAAAGGAGGGTCTCTGCATAGCTTGGGGTTGGCCGATGGGCGCATGAGGAATGCTTTGCAGAAACAGAAGGAGCAATGCAGAGAAATCTCCCGGCTTGAGCCTCTCTCGGGCTCTCTGGATTGCAAATGCATTATCTGCGTCTCAGCCAGGCATTTGCTTCCACCTACAGGAAACGGGAGGCAAAGGCTAGCCAGCCGTGGGCTTAATCTGGTTTGCAAAGAGGAGCAGGAAAAGTCCTTCGTTGGCAAGTCTTAAAAGTGTGGACACTTGGACAATAATACAATAATGAACTCTATTTGTGCCCTGCCACCATCATCTCCCCGAGGGGACTCGGGGTAGCTCACAGAAGCACTCCAAGTGCCAGGCATGAAATAAACAATGCACAAGCATATAAATGACGACTATATGAGAGGAGATATGATAGCCATGTATAAATATGTGAGAGGAAGCCACAGGGAGGAGGAGGGAGCAAGCTTGTTTTCTGCTTCCTTGGAGACTAGGACGCAAGGGAACAATGGCTTCAAACTACAAGAGAGGAGATTCCATCTGAACATTAGGAAGAACTTCCTGACTGTGAGAGCCGTTCAGCAGTGGAACTCTCTGCCCCGGAGTGTGGTGGAGGCTCCTTATTTGGAGGCTTTTAAGCAGAGGCTGGATGGCCATCTGTCAGGAGTGCTTTGAATGCAATATTCCTGCTTCTTGGCAGAATGGGGTTGGACTGGATGGCCCATGAGGTCTCTTCCAACTCTTTGATTCTATGATTCTATGAGGGATAGGGCCTTCTCCATGGTGGCCCCCTGACTCTGGAACTCTCTCCCCAAGGACATCAGACAAGCTCCAACATTGGCAGTCTTTAGGAAGAGCTTGAAGACGTGGCTGTTCCAGTGTGCCTTTCCAGAATAGGAAATTCCAAGCACCATGTCCCTAAATGCACTTACTAGAGATTTAAGATTGTCTGCACACCGCACCTGTCTCCAAAAACCTATCCATTTCACTTGGTCATGTCCAGCATTTTTAAAATTTTTAATCAATACATTTGGCCCGGCCTTAGTTTTAAATGCATCGTGGTGTTATTGTCTAATGTTCACTGCTAGTCTTTAATGTTTATTGTTTTGTTTTATGAGTTTATGAGTTTATTTATTGTTGTATTTGTTATGCTGTTATTTTATTGATATGTTTGGCCTTGGCCTCTTGTAAGCCGCACCGAGTCCTTCGCGAGATGTTAGCGGGGTATAAATAAAGGTTTATTATTATTATTATTATTATTATTATTATTATTATTATTAGGTTCTTGTAGGTTTTTTCGGGCTATATGGCCATGTTCTAGAGGCATTTCTCCTGACGTTTCGCCTGCATCTATGGCAAGCATCCTCAGAGGGAGTGAGGTCTGTTGGAAATAGACTTAGCAGAGCATGCAAAAAGAATCTGCGAAGCCCACCTCCTCCAAGATGGACTGAACCACCTCAACTGGGCTCTCCAGGCCAATGGAGACTCCACCTCAGACATCAGAAGAGCTGCAAGACCACCGAGAAGAAGCCACGAGAGGCAAGACGAAGATCTACCCAGAGGAAAAGGGTTCCTGCCAGACATCAAGGGAACCACTGACCGCAGGGGGAAGCTGATGAGGAAACACAACATACAAACAATCTACAAACCCACCAAGAAAATCCAACCAATGCTCCGTTCAGCAAAGGACAAGAGGGACCCTCTCACCTCTGCAGGAGTCTATCATTGTATACCATGCAGCTGTGGACAAGAAGACTACATAGGGACCACCAAACGCAGCATTGCCCAGACACGCATCAAGGAACATGAAAGGCAAGGCAGACTCCTTCAACCAGAGAAGTCAGCCATAGCAGAGCACCTGATGAACCAGCCTGGACACAGCATATGATTTGAGAACACAGAAATGCTGGACCACTCTCACAACCACCATGTCAGGCTACAGAGAGAAGCCATTAAAATCCACAAGCATGTGGACAATTTCAACAGAAAGGAAGAGACCATGAAAATGAACAAAATCTGGCTACCAGTATTAAAAAACTCTAAAATTACAACAGCAAAACAGCAGAGAGGAAACAACCAGGCACATCTTAACACCTCTCAATAGGAGATTTTCCCAGGCTCAGCCAGGCCTTCAAATGCTAATGAAGGTGGTCAGCTGAAACCTTCACACCTAGCTCCAGCAGAGAAGAGCTCTTTCCTCCACCCCAGCCATTCCACAGATATATAAACCCATTTTCCTATTTCCAACAGACCTCACTACCTCTGAGGATGCTTGCCATAGATGCAGGCGAAACGTCAGGAGAAATGCCTCTAGAACATGGCCCTATAGCCCAAAAAAACCTACAATAACCTAGTGATTCCAGCCATGAAAGCCTTCGACAATACATTATTATTATTATTAATAATAATAATAATAATAATAATAATAATGCTCAAACATATAAACGATGACTATATACATTTGCAATTTATTATGTGACTTTGACGACATAAAACATCACATAATAGGACTGGGCTGTGGCACGCTTAGCTAATAGCCGGCTGCATTAAATCACAACTAACCAAGAGGTCATGAGTTCGAAGCCAGTCAGGGTTGGAATGAGCTCCCAACCATTAATAGTCTAGCTTGCTGTTGACCTATGCAGCCCAAAAGAGTGTTTATTTATTTATTTCTACCCCGCTCCTATCAGCCCGAAGGCAACTCAGAGCGGCGTACACAATCGGCACAATTCGGTGCCATACAAATACATACAATGATAAACAAAAAGTACCATTATAGTGCAATTAGACATAAGACAGTGCATCATAACAATATTAAAAACTAAAAACTATATCCTCTCATTCAAGTCCTTATCCGTTCCATCGTCTTGGGCCGTTCCTGGGTCATTTTCCAACTCAAGTTTGTCTATTTATTCCACAGCTGAGGGGCCACCACAGAGAAGGCCCTGTCTCTTGTCCCTGCCAGACGTGCTTGTGAAGCAGGCGGGATCAAGAGCAGGGCCTCCTCGGACGATCTCAAATTCCTGGAGGGCTCATAGGAAGAGATGTGTTCAGATAGATAGGCTTAAGCGGGGAGACTAATTTAACTAATTTACGATGCCATAAAACCTTCCAGCAGCGTGTGTAACAATGAGGAAGTACTCCATCAAGGACTCAAATGTCACAAGTGGACGGTGAAGCAACAGCTCCCCCTGTGGCCAGGATTGGACATACCCTCATGAAGCTGGAAAGCTGGAATGTTAAATAGCCCCTCTGTGTCCGTCTATATATATTGTATGTCTAATGACATTGAATTTTTACCATGTATGCGTGCATTGTAATCCGCCCTAATCCCCTGCAGGGTGAGAAGGGCGAAATATAAATACTGTAAATAAATAGATAATTTAAAAAAATCATAAAATGCATTTGATTAAAATGGCGTGATGGTTAACTGGCGATCAACAGGCCCCTGATTGATTTCCCGGCCCAGTTCTGGGTGTTGTTTGTGGCTTTATAAAGCTCTCTGCGTCTTGGGATTAAAGGGATTATGACAACAACAAAGAGAAGCAGAAACACAACCTAATTGGTGCCTTCTCTGGACTGTGAAGGCCTTCCCACGCGATCCGTTGAGGTGGCACGTCCTGACGAGACGCCACAAAAGCACCGCTCTGCATTGGAGACTGATTAATAATAACATGTATTCCATTCCTAAAGACTTCATAGCATTGAAATGGTGTCAGAATGCTTTCATTCTACAACAGGCATGGGCCAACTTGGGCCCTCCCTCCATGAGTTTTGGACATCCAACTCCCATAACGTGGGTATGCGGATGATCCCTTGATTGACTGAAGTGTCCAGTTCCAAGAGGACAAAGGAATGGGCCAACTTAGGCCCTCCCTCCAGGTTTTTTGGACTCCAACTCCCACAATGTGGGTATGCAGATGACCCCTTGATGGACTGAAGTGTCCAGTTCCAAGTGGACAAAGGCTTGGCCCAACTTCAGCCCTTGCTCCATGTGTTTAGGACTCAAACTCCCACAACATGGGCATGCAGATGATCCCTTGATGGACTGAAGTGTCCAGTTCCAAGAGGACAAAGGCATGGGCCAACTTGGGCCCTCTCTCCAGGTGTTTTGGACATCCAACTCCCACACGTGGGTATGCAGACGACCCCTTGATGGACTGAAGTGTCCAGTTCCAAGAGGACAATGACATGGGCCAGCTTTGGCCCTCCCTCCAGGTGTTTTGGACTCCAACTCCCACAATGTAGGTATGTAGATGACCCCTTGATTGACTGAAGTGTCCAGTTCCAAGAGGACAAAGGCATGGGCCAACTTGGGCCCTCCCTCCAGGTCTATTGGACATCCAACTCCCACAACATGGGTATGCAGATGTTCCCTTGATTGACTGAAGTGTCCAGTTCCAAGAGGACAAATGCATGGGCCAATTTGGGCCCTCCCTCCAGGTGTTTTGGACTCCAACTCCCACAACATGGGTATGCAGATGACCCCTTGATGGACTGAAGTGCCCAGTTCCAAGAGGACAATGACATGGGCCAACTTGGGCCCTCCCTCCAGTTGTTTTGGACTCCAACTCCGACAACATGGGTATGCAGATGTTCCCTTGATTGACTGAAGTGTCCAGTTCCAAGAGGACAAATGCATGGGCCAATTTGGGCCCTCCCTCCAGGTGTTTTGGACTCCAACTCCCATAATGTGGGCATGCAGATGATCCCTTGATTGACTGAAGTGTCCAGTTCCAAGAGGACAAAGGTTTGGCTCAACTTCAGCCCTTGCTCCATGTGTTTTGGACTTCAACTCCCACAACATGGGTGTGCAGGTGACCCCTTGATTGACTGAAGTGTCCAGTTCCAAGAGAACAAAGACTTGGCCCAACTTCAGCCCTTGCTCCATGTGTTTTGGACATCCAACTCCCATAACGTGATTATGCAGGTGATCTTAAGCGGCCGAGGGGGGAAAGGAAGGGGTCTGAGGCTGTTGGGAATGGTGGGAGTTGAAGTCCAAAGGACCTGCAGGACCCAAGTTGGCCCATGCCTGTCCCTACAGTGTAGATGCATCCTTAGTAAAGCTTCTCCAACATCTCAACATGCTACTTAAAGCCTTGGAGACTATAAGGCAAAACATTTCTGACTGTTTGTGTTTATATTGTGCTCTTGTATCCTAATATTTACTTTAAGATAATTGCCTGCCGCCTTTGCAATATTGTGTGTGTGTGTGTGTGTGTGTGTGTGTGTGTGTGTGTATATATATATATATATATATATATATATATATATATATATCGCGAGTTGTTGTTTCTAATTCCCTGATGTTGCGTGGTTTGGTTTTGTTGTTAACTCAGGTTCTTTTGGGTTTGAAATCCTCTTTTGTTTTGGGTGCAATTGTTTCCGCAACAGTATCATGTTTACATTCATTTCTAAATTTTGTTGAGTTGTCGCAATGATATCGTATTTCCATCCACTTCTTAATTTTGTTGTTTTGTGTGGTTTTTTCCCCCCTTAAGTTTTGTTTGTGTTTTGTAACCGGTTCGAACGCAACAACATCCTGGTGCAAAACTGCAAGAAAAAAAGAGTCTGTTCTTGAGTTGGATAGTTTTTAATTAATAATTGTTTGGCTCTCATTGCAAAATGACCCACGCTTGAAGAGGCTGGAATTCAGTGTTTCCCAAACTTCCTAATGCCATGACCCCTTAATACAGTTCCTCATGTTGTGGTGACCCCCAACCATAACATTGTTTTTGTTGCTACTTCACAACTGGAATTTTGCTACTGGTATGAATCCTCATGTAAATATCTGGTATGCAGGATGGATTTTCATTCACTGGACCAAATTTGGTGGGGATGTGCGGTGGGGGGTTGATTCTGTCATTTCTGAGTTGTAGTACCTGGGATTTATAGTTCACCTACAATCAAAGAGCAATATGAACTCTACCAATGATGGCATTGAGCCAATCTTGGCACACAAAACTCCCATGACCAACAGAAAATGCTGGAAGGGTATAGTGGGCATTGACCTTGAGTTTGAGAGTTGTTGTTCACCTACATCCAGAGAGCACTGTGGACTCAAACAATGATAGATTTGGCCCACACTTGACACAAAATACTCAATATGCCGAAATGTGAACACTGATGGAGTTTGGGGAAAATAGACCTTGGCATTTGGGAGTTGTAATTGCAGGGATTTATAGTTTACCTACAATCACAGAGCGCTCTGAACTCCACCAATTATGGAATGAACCAAACTTGACACACATAAGTCCCATGGCCAACAGAAAATACTGGAAGGGTTTGGTGGGCATTGACCTTGAGTTTGGCAGTTGTAGTTCACCTCCAACCAGAGAGCACTGTAGACTCAATCAGTGATGGATCTACATCAAATTTGGCATGAATACGCAATATGCCCAAATGTGAACACTGGTGGAGTTTGGGGGGAACCTTGATATTTGGGAGTTGTAATTGCAGGGATTTATAGTTTACCTACAATCACAGACTGCTCTGAACTCCACCAATTACAGAATTGAACCAGACTCGGCACACATAACTCTCATGGCCAACAGAAAATTCTGGAAGGGTTTGGTGGGCATTGACCTTGGGTTTTGGAGTTGTAGTTCACCTACCTCTAGAGACTGCAAGAAAGGCGATTCCACCTGAACATGAGGAAGAACTTCCTGACTGTGAGAGCCATTCAGCAGTGGAACTCTCTGCCCAAAACTGTGGTGGAGGCTCCTTCTTGGAAGCTTTTAAACAGAGGCTGTATGGCCATCCGTTGGGGGTGCTTTGAATGCAGTTTTCCTGCTTCTTGGCAGAATGGGGTTGGACTGGATGCCCCATGAGTTCTCTTCCAAATTTGGCAGGAATACTCAATATGCCCACATGTGAACACTGTTGGAGTTTGGGGAAAATAGACTTTGTCATTTGGGAGTTGTAGTTGCAGGGATGTATAGTTCACCTACAATCAAAGAGCATTCTGAACCCCACTAATGATTGAACTTGGCACTCAGAACCTCCATGCATTGAAGGGACTCGCTGGCGTGAGCCTCCCTCCAGCCTTGCATGCTCTCCCTCGCCCATACGTGTGCACCATGCTGCCATATGCCGAGCATGCCTGCTCTCCCCTCCTCGCTTGGAGTCACAGAAATAGCCCTCCTGTAATTCCATCTGGAAACTACAACTCCTAGGATTCTATTTACGTTGTTGTTTGCTCTCTCTCCAAGGGCTGGCGGGGAGACGGCAGGTTTTTGCAGTTGTCATGATTTCCTCCTCCTTGCATTTGCATGTGGGGAAAGCAAGCAACACACTGGCAGGGAAATTACCTTGGATTAATCAAGCCTCCCTCGCCAATTGCCCTCTCCGGAGGGAGGAGATGGGATAGTTAGCCCTCGGGGTCCCCCGCTGACGCTGCTGATGCTGCTGCTGCAGAGATGCTTCGGAGGAATGCCCTTTAGAGGCACTCAGCGCATTAAGCATGCCTCTCCCCCCAGGGTGGGGATCCTGGATGGATCTGCCTCGTTTCTTCCTCATTAATACAACGTTTGAAACCATGAGAATGAAATGCAGGCGCAGAACTAGCTCTTAGGTGAATCAATGCAGTTTGACCCCACTTTCACTGACGTGGCTCACGCCTGTGGACTCCTAGGGCTTGTAGTTGCAGAGCATTCGGGCCATGGCAGTTCAAGGGGGGTCGGACTGCATCCGTCTTACACTGTAGGATCATTGAATCATAGAATCCGAGGCCAGGAAGGGCCACTCAAGGGCCACGCGCACACAAAGATGCTAGGTAGATAGATAGTGTCCTAGAATGGATGGATGGATGGATGGATGGCTGTGTGGATGAATAGATAGATAGATAGATAGATAGATAGATAGATAGACAGACAGACAGACAGACAGACAGACAAAGATGGTAGGTAGATAGATAGAATCCTAGAATGGATGGATAGGCAGATGGATGAATGGATGGATGGGTGGGTTGGTGGGTGGGTGGGTGGATGGATGGATGGATGGATGGATAGATAGATAGATAGATAGATAGATAGATAGATAGATAGATAGACAGACAGACAGACAGACAGATGACACATCATATACAAAGATGGTAGTTAGATAGATAGTATCCTAGAATGGATGGGTGAATGGATGAATGGATGGGTGAATGGATGGGTGAAAGGATGAACAGATAGATAGATAGATAGATAGATAGATAGATAGATAGATAGATAGATAGATAGATAGATGACACATACACAAACATGGTAGGTAGATAGAATCCTAGAATGGATGGATGGGCAGATGGATGGATGGATGGATGGATGGATAGATAAGATAGATAGATAGCTAGATGGATGGATGGATGGATGGATGGATGGATGACACATATACAAAGATGGTAGGTAGATAGATAGAATCCCAGAATGGATGGATGGATGGATGGATAGATGACACATATACAAAGATGGTAAGTGGATAGATAGAATCCTAGAACTGATGGATGGGCAGACAGACAGACAGACGGACAGACGGATAGATAGTTGACACATACACAAAGATGGTAGGTAGATAGATAGAATCCTAGAATGGATGGATGGGCAGATGGATGAGCAGATGGATGGATGGATGGATAGTTCAATGCATAGATAGACAGTTGATCCATGGGTAGATGGACAGATATATAGGATGGATAGATAACTAGGTTAATGGACAGAGAGAGGGGGTTGATACATAGATAAGATGGGCAGTTGGATAGATAGAAATTTGGTACATGGGTAGATAGATAGATAGATTTATTTGATAACTGGATGAATAATGGATAAGTAGGTAAATGGACAGAGAGAGAGTTGATACATGGATGGATAGATAAATGATAGATAGATAGATAGATAGATAGATAGATAGATAGATAGATGAACACAATACATGGGTGGACGGAGAGGAAGGTGGATGGATGGACGGACGGATGGATGGATGGATAGATAGATAACACACACAAAGATGGAAGGTAGGTAGACAGATAGAATCCTCAAGTTGGAAGGAATGCCAGAGGCCATCCAATCCAAGGCCATTCTGTGAGGCAGGAAGACACCATCAAAGCCCTCCTGACAGAGGGCCACCCAGCCTCTGCTTCAAAGCCTCCAGAGGAGGAGGCTGTACCACTTGTGACAACAGAAGGAGGATCACACATCCATCTAGATCTGTATCTATATTGATAGAGAAGTGTAGGGAAGGAGGGCCAAGGAAATTGCGGGGGGATGCCATAATTTGGCCCTTTCCTCCATAGTGAAGGCCAGTTTGTTAGTGGTTTTGCGAGGCGGGAGCGTTTGGGGAGCCGGCTGTCATGGAAACGGGGCCCGGATGCGAAAACGGAGGGCTGCGGATGATGGAGAGCCTTCATTAGCCGCCTGTTCTTTAGGGAACGGCCAGATAAGCAAAAAAGGGACACTTGACGTATGAGAGCGGGAGCAGCGCTTATGGCTCTTTAATGCAAACGCCCAACGCGTCCGTACGAACCTCTCGATACACGAAGGGTGTGTGTTTGCAAAAATATCTCCGTTCCAATGTGCTGTTGCTCTCGGTTTGATTAAGAAGGCGTATTGAGAAATCACAAAGAGATTTGCATTTGGTTCTCGTCCTTCCAAGGGTCTCATTTCTGGGAACATGTTCGGTGAGAATAACCACAGCCACCCGCGTCTCCTCTTGGCTCAAAGCACAACACAACACAGTTGAAATGTGTATCGATCTATCTCTATATGTATGCTTGCCTGTTTGTACCACGGGTGAAGTGGCCCTCTGTGATGTCAACTGGATTGGCTGTTGCTAGGCAAAGTGGCCCTCTCTTGACGTCACTCGGAAAGAAAGGAAAAGAGGGGAAAGGAGGAGAGAGCCACAAAGAGAGCCGATGTTGCCATTGAGAGAGCTGGAGAAGGGAGAAAGCAGGTGAAGTGAGACACTGTGAGGTTGGCCTATTCAGAGCTGGAGAAGGGGTAAAGTAGGTGAAGTGGCCCTCTATGATGCCACTGGGAAAGAAAAGTGACATGTGCATGAAGGGAAGGGGAAAAGGAAGGAAAAAGCTGCCAAGAGAACTCATTGTTGCTATGGTGAGATTGTAAAGCAGGCCTTCTCAGAGCTGGAGAAGGGGGAAAGTAGGTGAAGTGGCTCTCTGTGATGCCACTGGGAAAGAAAAGTCACATGTGCATGAAGGGAAAAGGGAAAGGAAGGAAAGAGCTGCCAAGAGAACTCATTGTTGCTATGGTGAGATTGTAAAGCAGGCCTTCTCAGAGCTGGAGAAGGGGGAAAGTAGGTGAAGTGGCCCTCTATGATGCCACTGGGAAAGAAAAGTCACATGTGCATGAAGGGAAGGGGAAAACGAAGGAAAGAGCTGCCAAGAGAACTCATTGTTGCTATGGTGAGATTGTAAAGCAGGCATTCTCAGAGCTGGAGAAGGGAGAAAGTAGGCGATGTGAGACACTGTGAGGTTGGCCTGCTCAAAGCTGGAGAAGGGGGAAAGTAGGTGAAGTGGCCCTCTATGATGCCACTGGGAAAGAAAAGTCACATGTGCATGAAGGGAAGGGAAAAAGGAAGGACAGAGCTGCCAAGAGAACTCATAGTTGCTATGGAGAGATTGTAAAGCAGGCATTCTCAGAGCTAGGGAAGGGGGAAAGTAGGTGAAGTGGCCCTCTGTGATGCCACTGGGAAAGAAAAGTGGCATGTGCATGAAGGGAAAGGAAGGAAAGAGCCACAAAGAGAGCGCACTGTTGCCATGGAGAGATTGTAAAGCAGGCCTTCTCAGAGCTGGAGAAGGGAGAAAGTAGGTGAAGTGGCCCTCTATGATGCCACTGGGAAAGAAAAGTGACATGTGCATGAAGGGAAAGGGGAAAGTAAGGAAAGAGCTGCCAAGAGAACTCGTTGTTGCTATGGAGAGATTGTAAAGCAGGCCTTCTCAGAGCTGGAGAAGGGAGAAAGTAGGTGAAGTGGCCCTCTATGATACTTCTGGGAAAGAAAAGTTACATATGCATGAGGGGAGTGGAAAAAGGAAAGAAAGAGCTGCAAAAACAGCTCATTTTTGCCATGGAGAAATTATAAGGCACTCATTCTCAGAGCTGGAGATGGGAGAAAGTAGGTGAAGTGGCCCTCTGTGATGCCCCTGGGAAAGAAAAGTCACATGTACATGAGGGGAGTGAAAAAAAGGAAAGAAAGAACTGCAAAAACAGCTCATTTTTGCATGGAGAGATTATAAGGCATTCATTCTCAGAGCTGGAGAAGGGAGAAAGGAGGTAGGCGGCAGTCCCAGTGATACCTGAAATGTTGGGCATATACACTAGTGTGTGTATATGTGTGTATCTGTCTGTATATGCGTGTATGTAGATATGTATATGTATGAGGTGTGTGTGTGTGTGTGTGTGTGTGTGTGTATAAAGATTACAATACATATATGATTTACTTTGTCGCACAGGGTGGGCCAAAAGTCACAAAGAGTTCCAATATGTAACGACTCCATTATGTTTTGTTTTTAATGTATTGTATTGTATGCATCACATACTATACTCTCTCTATATATATGTGTGTGTGTGTGTGTGTGTGTGTGTGTAGGAAATGTACATTGCATTACAAATCTTATTATTATTATTATTATTATTATTATTATTATTCACAAAGTTATTGAAACCTGGGACGCCTTTGTGACTGTTTCGACCCACCCCGTCCTTGGTCCTTTTGCAGAAACCCTGTGTACTTAATTGTTCCTTTTTCTTTTCATTTGCAGGTAAGCCATGCGGACACTTAACCCAGTTTCGGTTCTGGAAGGGAGTAGCCGGTGCGAATTCTGACTTAGAGGTCGATCCCATTGGGCAAAGCGGCCCTTGGGCTTTGCTAAACTCTTCTCATGTTTTGACCCTGAATGTAAATGGCATCGCTGTGTTTCCTCGTGCAGTAAGGACCTTTCCTTTTGTCACAAAGGTTATGAAATCTCATTATTTCATTCTCAATCCCAGTAAATAATATAAACGTTTGGATAATTTGGAAATGCTTTAGATGTGTGTGTTGATGTCTTATGTTTTTGTGACTGAACCCATACTTTGGGCCTGTGTTGCGCTTGATCTCCCAGTAACCTTTCCTGAATCATTGGACAATATGCTAATGGGGTGCCAATAAGTAATTTGCATTTGCTGCATTGGTGAGTGATTTATTTCTTAACGCCTGGCCCAGGAGAGGCAGAATGAGCCTTAGCTTCCAATATTACATTAAGTGTTGAAATCGTCAATCGTGTTTCGTCCTGTGCTGGGTTACATAGAGATGTTTCCCGTCATCTCGCTGCCATGTTCTGGATGCCATGCAAATTCTTAATTTATAGAACTCTGCATTGTTGTGAACATGGAAACGTCTTACTATGTCTTTTGGTTATAGATTGTGGGTTAGAAACGACATTACACTTTTGTGGTGGAAATCTATATTCTTCTTCGTTATGCAGTGGTTGCGTTATGCCGCACTTTGGCTGAATATCGACATTGCGCAATTTATGATGGTATATATTATCTGAATATTGGCATTGTGCGATGGCCCAAAAAGCACCGTTGCGTGCAGAAAGGACCTTAGGGGTGATCCAAGCACGAGCAGAACTCCAAATTGCTGTTATTTCTGATATAGGCTGCTCCCGTGTTCGGTATTTACAAGACCATAACTGGGAATTACAGCCTCATAACTTTTGGGATTCGTGTTTATGAGTGTCAGTGATCACAACCTACTTGCTCAGCCAGGCAGGGCCCCAAACAAAAGGCATCCAACGCACTGCAAATCTGGGAGCTGGGAATTCATGTCTGCAGTACATTGAGATGGATGTCAGGGAGACCCCTTGGATCATTGGGATAGTCGTCCGGAAAGACCACTGGGACCATTGGGAAGGGTAGATGTGAAGATCCCTTGGGTATTGGGAGAGGTGTCTGGGGGGACCCTGTGGTCATTAGGTCATTGAGTGATGGGTGACTTGAGAGACCCCTTGGATCATTGAGGTGGATGTCTATAGAGATAGGTCATTGAGACAATCAGCTGGGGAGATCCCTTGAACCATCCAGATAGGTGACTGGAGAGACTCCTTGAATCATTAAGGTGGTTGTCTGGGGAGATGGGTCATTGAGACAATCAGTTGGGGAGATCCCTTGGGTGATGGGTGACTTGAGAGACCTCTTGGATCATTGAGGTGGTTGTCTGGGGAGATAGATCTTTGAGACAATCAGCTGGGGAGATCCCTTGGGTGATGGGTGACTTGAGAGACCCCTTGGATCATTGAGGTGGATTTCTGGGGAGATAGGTCATTGAGACAATCAGCTGGGGAGATCCCTTGGGTGATGGGTGACTTGAGAGACCCCTTGGATCATTGAGGTGGATTTCTGGGGAGATAGGTCATTGAGACAATCAGCTGGGGAGATCCCTTGGGTGATGGGTGACTTGAGAGACCTCTTTGATTATTGAGGTGGGTGTCTAGGGAGATAGGTCATTGAGACAATCAGCTGGGGAGATCCCTTGAATAATCCAGATAGGTGACTGGAGAGATCCCTTGGAACATTAAGGTGGGTGTCTGGGGAGATAGGTCATTGAAACAATCAGTTGGGGAGATCCCTTGAATCATTGAGACAATCAATTGGAGAAGTTCCATGGATCATTCAGATGGGTGACTGGATGGATGTCTGAGGAGATGGATTATTGAGACAGTCAATTGGGAAGATCCCTTGGATCATCCAGATGTTTGACTGGAGAGAGACCTTGGACCATTGAGATGGATGTCTGGAGAAATGGATCATTGAGACACTCATTTGGGGAGATCCCTTGGATCAATGGAGCTACAATGAAATGGGTTTTTAATATTTTTATTTTTAGTGTGTTTTAACCGGACTTTAGTATTTTATGATGCTTTTAGGTGTTGTTGTTTTGTCTATTAAGTTTAATTAGATTGTGTTATATTTTCAAATGTGTTTACCTTGATGTAATTGTATGTATGATTTCTGTCCGGCAACTGAATGTTTGCCTTACATGTTGGAAACCACCCTGAGTTTCTTTGGGGGGAGAAGGTAGTATACTACTACTGCTATTATTATTATTATTATTATTATTATTATTATTATTATTATTATTGAGACGTTCAGCTGGAGAGATCCCTTGGATCATCAAGATGGGTGAGACCCCTTGAACCATTAAGATGGATGTCTGAGGAGATGGATCATTGAGACAATCCAGTGGGGAGATTCCTTGGATCATTGAGGCAATCCAACAGGGAGATCCCTTGGCTCATTGAGACAATCCAACGAGGAGATCCCTTGGATCATTGAGATGGGTGGTTGGAGTGACCTTTTTAATCATTGAGATGGATGTCTGGGGAGATGGATCATTAAGACAATCAGTTGGAGAGATTCCTTGGATCATCGAGACAATCCAACGGGGAGATCCCTTGGATCATTGAGATGGGTGGTTGGAGTGACCTCTTTAATCATTGAGATGGATGTCTGGGGAGATGGATCATTGAGACAATCAGTTGGAGAGATTCCTTGGATCATTGAGACAATCCAACGGGGAGATCCCTTGGATCATTGAGGAAATCCAACAGGGAGATCCCTTGAATCATTGAGATGGGTGGTTGGAGCGACCTCTTTAATCATTGAGATTGATGTCTGGGGAGATGGATCATCGAGACAATCAGTTGGAGAGATTCCTTGGATCATTGAGATGGATAGCTGAGGAGACCCTTTTGGTCATTAAGATAGAGAGCTGGAGAGGCCCTTGGTGCAACCTCTCCTTGGGAGATGTTCCAACAGCATCACAGTTTCCCAATACACGATCTCATCATCATGCTGGTTCTGTTGTGCATCTCCCAACAGCCCCGCTTTTCAAACCAATCACCATACAATGTGACCCCCGCATATGCAGAATCAATATATATGGTTTCCTTCACCCACAGTTTCCATTATTTACTCAGGGGTCTTCCTGTACTTTTTTCATCCATCCCACAATAGGTTTCGCTGTTATCTGCAGTTTCACGTATCCACGCCAAGTCCAAGAATGCTTGCTTCCTTCACAGATGTGGGGTGTTAATGCTGCACTAAGTGGGGTGGAAATCTTATTTACAGTTTTGGGGCCTTGTCTGCTCAAATGAGAGCATTATCTTGGACAGATTAGAGAGATGGGCCAAAACTAACAAAATGAAGTTCAACAGTGACAAATGCAAGATGCTCCACTTAGGCAGAAAAAACGAAATGCAAAGATACAGAATGGGGAACTATGAGGCCTGGCTCGAGAGCAGGACGTGTGAAAAAGATCTTAGAGTCCTCGTGGGGAGGAAGTTAAACATGAGCCAACAATGTGATGCAGCAGGAAAAAATAGGCCAATGGGATTTTGGCCTACATCAAGAGGAGCATAGTGTCTAGATCCAGGGAAGTCCTGCTCCCCATGCTCTATTCCGCCTTGGTTAAACCACACCTGGAATATTGTGTCCAATTCTGGGCACCACAACTGAAGAGAGATATTGACAAGCTGGAATGTGTCCAGAGGAGAGCGACTAAAATGATGAAGGGTCTGGAGAACAAGCCCTATGAGGAGCGGCTTGGGGAGCTGGGCATGTTTAGCCTGAAGAAGAGAAGGCTGAGAGGAGACATGATGAGAGCCATGTATAAGTATGTGAGAGGAAGGCACAGGGAGGAGGAACGAGCAAGCTTCCTTTCTGCTTCCCTGGAGACTAGCACGCAAAGGAACAATGGCTTCAAACTACAAGAGAGGAGATTCCATCTGAACATGAGGAAGAACTTTCTGACTGTGAGAGCCGTTCAGCAGTGGAACTCTCTGCCCCGGAGGGAGTGTGGTGGAGGCTCCTTCTTTGGAAGCTTTGAAATAGAGGCTGGATGGCCATCTGTCGGGGGTGCTTTGAATGCAATATTCCTGCTTCTTGGCAGAATGGGGTTGGACTGGATGAGGGCCCAGGAGGTCTCTTCCAACTCTAGGATTCTATGATTCTATGATTCTGTGGAGGAACTGGAGATAGACTGGAGCCTCCTGTTGACTTTGGGGGGGGGGGCTTCCTGGAAAATGAGGATACCGGGGTGCGGGGGGGGGGCTTTGTTTCTCAGTGCCATTTGAGCGCATTGAAGGCAGTGCGGCCTCTCATACATAGACGGAGCTGCCAGGGACCCTTCAGAGGGGAGACGGATGGCTTTGGCGCCTGTAGATGCGCTGCCAATGAAGATGGATGGAGCCGTGTCTCCCTGCCAATCCTTCTCTTCAACGGGCGCTAATTAATGCCATTATTCCTTTAGCTTGTTTGCTTTTAAATACTCTTCTTTACCTTGTTGTTAACGGGCAGGCGAGACGGGAGAGCCGTTGGCTTGGCTTTCCTCTCCCTTTTTGCAAAGGGAAAAGATAGTGTTATGGGACATCCTGAATTGGGTGTCGCAGAGCCCGCCGTGGAAATGATCAGAGACGGGGGCTAAATATTGTGATTGCCGCTATTAGAGACCCTAAATTGGGTCTTCTTAGGTCCACATCACGGGAGCACGTAAGGAAGGAGACAGTCCCAAAAAAAGATCAAAAAACAAGGTTTATTTTAGTTTCTTCATGAAGAAGACGGACAGCCTGGCAGCATACGCAGATGCTACCCTTCCAGTGACTGCTGCGTCCCCTTGACTTTTTGACCACCGATATATAATCTCAAGTAAACAAGAACATTTTTTTTGTCATGGAAAGTACTCTCTTTCCAGCCCTCTCCCTTGACCTTTTGATGGAAAGTACCTTCTTGTACCTGCAGACTCTGCGCTTAACCACAACCTTTGAACTTAACCACAACACAACTTCCGACCTCTACATGTCACATCTTGTTTCTTAAAAACTTTCCGTGTTGCTCTTTTTCTACAGAGAAAGGGTATGTTTCTCTTTTGCTGTTAATTTCATTCAAAACTCCTTGCTTAGCATTTGCAAATTTCACTCAAAACTCTTTCACCACAAGTCAGGAAGAGGCCCTGATTTCCACGCCGGTGGCTTGGATAGCGATTCCTTTTCCTTGTTTGTGAAGGTACGCACCTTGCTTACTTCCCTGAGAGAGAACGGTCTCTCCCAGCGCAGCCTTTCCTGCGCATTCCCGTCCCCTTCCGTATCCACGTGGCTTTCCCTGGGGTCGTGGGCTGTGGGATTGGCGCCCTCCCTCCTCTCCCTCCCATGCTTCCGACGCCTGCTTTTCTGCAAAACCGAGGCTTAATCCTACTCCAGATAAACTTTGCAAGAGCAGAATCAGAGGCCGGCTGAATGCAGATGTCGGGTTTTAACAGCGGCCCACTAATTCCGCATCGCCACGTTCCCGGGAAGCGGCATTCGTGCATAAGCTTCCTATTATGGAGCATCTCATTGTTGTTGTTGTGTTTCTACCCTCTCCTTTTAATGCCTGAATATGGCTGGAGTGATGTAATATCAGCCTTGAGAACCAAAAAGATCTCTTTTCTTGAGATTCTCCATCAGAGAGAAGGTGGTAAGAAGGTCATTTTGTGTAGACCTGGGTTCAGTTCCTTGCTTGGACATTGGCTGGTTTGGATAGTAGGCTTGGGTAACCACGGAAAAATTTGGTTCTAAACTCGTTTTGTGTTTAGGGGGCCCTTGCGTTTCGTTTTTTTTAATAATTACGAAATTTTCCTTTAAATTTTTTTGAAATTTACGAAATTTTGTAAAATTACGAATCGATTTGTTAATGGCGGACGTGATTGCGCAATATGCTAAAAAACCCTCCAAATGGGGAGGAGGAACTTCTGAAGCTTCCCTCTCCCTCTGTTGTTGACTGTTGGTGTGATAAAACACACAACAACTATAAAACTTGCACCAGACATGCCAAAATCATAACGAAATAATTACAAAATAATTACGAAATAATTACGAAATAAATTGAAAAAATTGTTTCGAATCTTAATTACTCCTCACACTATTCCTACATGGCTCAATATTGGATCGTAAGCTAATTTAAATACGAATTAATAATGAATTACGAAATTAACGAACGAAACCGCCCAAGCCTATTGGATAGGTTTGGCTTAGGGCTGGCTTCAGAGAGGAACTGAGCTCTATATATATGTGTGTGTGTGTATCTATATAAATAAAAATGCAATGTTTAATGTATTGTCGAAGGCTTTCATGGCCGGAATCACCGGGTTGTTGTAGGTTTTTTGGGGCTATATGGCCATGTTCTAGAAGCATTCTCTCCTTACGTTTCGCCTGCATCTATGGCAAGCATCCTCAGAGGTAGAGGATGCTTGCCATAGATGCAGGCGAAATGTCAGGAGAGAATGCTTCTAGACCAAGTCAGGAAAAAATGTCTTTAGAACATGGCCATATAACCCCGAAAAAACCTACAACAACCCAATGTCATGTTCATTTGTGGGATTAACATAACTCAGAAAGCACTGGGCGAATTGACACTAAATTTGGACACAAGACACATACCAGGCCAACGAGTGACCATCACTCAGAAAAACACTGAAAAACAATAAAAAATAAAAATACATTACAATGCATGCGCAAAACCACACATATATACACATATACACACACATATGTACACACATGTATATACATACACAAAACACATATACACTGACTGGGCCACAGCAAGGCGTGGCAGGGAATGGCTAGTGTGTGTGTGTGTATATATATATATGTGTGTGTGTGTGTGTGAATATATACACATACATACATGCGCACATGCGCTCACACACACACAACATCCTAATGGTGCAAAAGCAAATATTTTATACACACACAGAGAGAAATGCTCATATATATTTATAAACACAACATCCAAATGGTTTAAGAACTCACACAAATACACACACACACACACACTTACACACATACACATACACAACATTCTAATGGCATATATTTTATATGCACACACACAGAAATTCTCATATATATTTATAAACAAGACATCCAAATGGTTTAAGAACTCACTCACACACACACACACACTTACACACATACACAACATTCTAATGGCATATATTTTACACACACACACAGAAATGCTCATATATATTTATCAACACAACATCCAAATGGTTTAAGAACTCACTCACACAAATATATATACACACACACTTACATGCATACACATACACAACATTCTAATGGCATATATTTTACACACACACACACAGAAATGCTCATATATATTTATCAACACAACATCCAAATGGTTTAAGAACTCACTCACACAAATATATATACACACACACTTACATGCATACACATACACAACATTCTAATGGCATATATTTTACACACACACACACAGAAATGCTCATATATATTTATCAACACAACATCCAAATGGTTTAAGAACTCACTCACACAAATATGTATATACACACACACACACTTACACGCATACACATACACAACATTCTAATGGCATATATTTTACACACACACACACAGAAATGCTCATATATATTTATCAACACAACATCCAAATGGTTTAAGAACTCACTCACACAAATATGTATATACACACACACACACTTACACGCATACACATACACAACATTCTAATGGCATATATTTTACACACACACACACAGAAATGCTCATATATATTTATCAACACAACATCCAAATGGTTTAAGAACTCAGTCACACAAATATATATACACACACATTTACACGCATACACATACACAACATTCTAATGGCATATATTTTATACACACATACACACATAGAAATGCACATATATATTTATCAAAACAACATCCAAATGGTTTAAGAACTCACTCACACAAAGTCGCTTCGATCCGCTCTGGGCTGGACGCCGCATTAGATGCAGTCTCTGTGGATGTGACACAAGCACCTGCTTGTCCGATTTTGTTGGATTCTTTTCAGTTTGTGAAACCCGAGGATGTGGACAAGATACTTGGAGGAATGAGACCCACCACGTCCATCCTAGACCCCTGCCCATCCTGGCTTCTGAAA
Source organism: Anolis sagrei (assembly GCF_037176765.1). Taxonomy (NCBI): domain Eukaryota; kingdom Metazoa; phylum Chordata; class Lepidosauria; order Squamata; family Anolidae; genus Anolis; species Anolis sagrei. The sequence goes on along the minus strand of NC_090027.1, from coordinate 44,972,808 downwards.
GAGGCCAGAGGGGGATTGGCCGAGTGGGTAACGGTGGTGGTTAATGCCTCCCTTCGGGAAGGCAAGATTCCAGCGAGCCTAAAACAGGCTGTTGTAAAGCCGCTGTTGAAGAAACCATCACTCGACCCCACTAAATTGGACAACTTTCGGCCTGTTTCCAATCTTCCCTTCTTGGGCAAAGTCATGGAAAGCGTGGTGGCCTCACAACTCCAGGTATTCTTGAGAGACACGGATATTCTGGATCCGGCACAGTCTGGTTTCAGACCGGGACATGGTACCGAGACGGTCTTGGTCGCCTTAGTGGATGATCTCCGCCGGGAGCTAGACAGGGGGAGTGTGTCCCTGTTGGTGCTCCTGGACCTCTCAGCGGCCTTCGATACCGTCGACCACGGTATTCTTCTGGGGCGCCTTGCAGAGATGGGTCTTGGGGGCACTGCTTTGCAGTGGCTCCGGTCATTTCTGGAGGGTCGTACTCAGAAGGTGTTGCTGGGGGACTCCTGTTCAACGCCACAGCCGTTGACCTGTGGCGTTCCTCAGGGCTCCATCTTGTCCCCCTTGTTGTTTAACATCTACATGAAGCCGCTGGGTGAGATCATCCGGAGTTTCGGGGTGCGGTGTCACCTGTACGCAGATGATGTCCAACTCTGTCACTCCTTCCCACCTGCTACTAAGGAGGCCGTCGAAGTCCTGAACCGGTGCCTGGCCGCTGTAATGGTCTGGATGAGGGCGAACAAACTGAAATTAAATCCAGACAAGACAGAGGTCCTCCTGGTCAGTCATAAGGCCGAGCAGGGTATAGGGTTACAACCTGTGCTGGACGGGGTCGCACTCCCCTTGAAGGCGCAGGTTCGCAGCTTGGGTGTGACCCTGGACTCATCGCTGAGCCTGGAGCCCCAGGTTTCAGCGGTGACCAGGGGAGCATTTGCACAGCTTCGGCTTGTGCGCCAGCTGCGCCCGTATCTTGGGAAGTCTGACTTGGCCACGGTGGTACACACTTTGGTCACATCCCGCCTCGACTACTGCAACGCTCTCTACGTGGGGCTGCCCTTGAAGACGGCCCGGAAGCTTCAGCTAGTTCAGCGCGCGGCAGCCATGTTGTTAACGGGGGCTGGACGCAGAGAGCATACAACGCCTCTGCTGTCCCAGCTCCACTGGCTGCCGATTTGCTACCGGGCCCAATTTAAGGTGCTGGTGTTATCCTACAAAGCCCTAAACGGTTCCGGCCCAAAATACCTTGCAGACCGCATCTCGGCCTACGAGCCCACGAGGGCCTTGAGATCATCCGGGGAGGCCCTCCTCTCGGTCCCGCCTGCCTCACAGGCACGTCTGGCGGGGACGAGGGAGCGGGCCTTCTCGGTGGTGGCCCCCCGGCTGTGGAACACTCTCCCTGCTGAAGTTAGACAGGCGCCCTCCTTGATGGCCTTTCGTAGGGGCCTAAAAACATGGCTCTTTGAACAGGCCTTCAATTGAGTGTAGTTAAATTGACAATGGAATGAACTAGGACTACGAATTTCGGCTATGACCCCAGGACTTGACGAAGCGGATTTTTAGTATAAGTATATGTTATGTTGTATCCGTCTGGTTTGTACTGTCTTTATTTACTGTACATTGTCTTCTTGTTGTTGTTGTTCACCGCCCCGAGTCGCCTCCGGGCTGAGAGGGGCGGTCAATAAGTGCAAGAAATAAATAAATAAATAAATAATATACACACACACACACTTACGCATACACATACACAACATTCTAATGGCATATATTTTATATGCACACACACAGAAATGCTCATATATGTGTGTGTGTGTGTGTGTGTGTGTGTGTATACACAACATCGAAATGGTTTAAGAACTCAGACAAATATATGTACACACGCACACACTTACACGCATATACACACAACATTCTAACGGCATATATTTTATATCCACACACAGAAATGCTCATATATATTTATAAACACAACATCGAAATGGTTTAAGAACTCACTCACACAAATATATGTATACTTACACACATACACATACACAAGATTCTAATGGCATATATTTTATACACACACAGAGAAATGCTCATATATATTTATCAACACAATATCCAAATGGTTTAAGAACTCACACAAATACACACACACAACATTCTAATGGCATATATTTATACGCACACGCACACACACAACATCAAAATGGTGTAAAACTTGTGTGTGTTTATGTACACACAACATCTGAATGCTGCAAAAGCTCCTATATATACAGTGTATGTACGTGTAATATAGATGGGCAGGTTGCCTACCTGTAATTGCGTTTCTTTGCGTGGTTCTCTGTGAATTCACACTAGTGGAGTATACTGCACACGCTCTCACAAAGCTTTGCAAACTGTATTCTTTCAATTTTTGGAAATTACTTGAAGACAACAACACCACCACCAGCAGCAACAACAACAACAATAGCAACGGGTGTGCAAGATGGGGGCCTTTCTTGACTTCTTTGGGCTTCTTCCCTTTGCCACCAAGGACTTTTCCAGTTGGCCAACTTTGCCTTCTGCCATTTTGGATTCCCAGATTCCTTTCCCAGTCATGGCTCCCATCAGCCAAGCCATACATAGAATCATAGAATCCTAGAATCAAAGAGTTGGAAGAGACCTCATGGGCCATCATCCAGTCCAACCCCATTCTGCCAAGAAGCAGGAATATTGCATTCAAATCACCCCTGACAGATGGCCAGCCAGCCTCTGCTTAAAAGCTCCCAAAGAAGGAGCCTCCACCACACTCCGAGGCAGAGAGTTCCACTGCTGAATGGCTCTCACAATCAGGAAGTTCTTCCTCATGTTCAGGTGGAATCTCCTCTCTTGTAGTCTGAAGCCATTGTTCCATTGCGTCCTAGTCTCCAAGGAAGCAGAAAGGAAGCTTGCTCCCTCCTCCTCCCTGTGGCTTCCTCTCACATATTTATACATGGCTATCATATCCCCTCTCAGCCTTCTCTTCTTCTGGCTAAACATGCCCGGCTCCTAAAGCCGCTCCTCATAGGGCTTGTTCTCCAGACCCTTGATCATTTTAGTTGCTCTCCTCTGGACACATTCCAGCTTGTCAATATCTCTCTTGAATTGTGGTGCCCAGAATTGGACACAATATTCCAGATGTGGTCTAACCAAGGCAGAATACAGCATGGGGAGCAGGACTTCCCTGGATCTAGACACTAGGCTCCTATTGATGCCTGAGGCCAACATCCCATTGGCTTTTTTTGCCGCCACATCACATTCCTGGCTCATGTTTACCTTCCTGTCCACGAGGACTCCAAGATCTTTTTCACACGTACTGCTCTCGAGCCAGGCATTGTCCCCCATTCTGTATCTTTGCATTTCGTTTTTTCTGCCAAAGTGGAGTATCTTGCATTTGTCACTGTTGAACTTCATTTTGTTAGTTTTGGCACTTGGGACCCTTGATTCCCGTCTAGAACAAGCGAAGGCAGGCCTGAACCTGGTCCGTTCTCATGGAGGATGCCTGTCTTTGGATGGACAGACTGACAGACGGATCGGCAGATCCATATATGAGGAGTTACAGGCTGAAAGGGGGAGTTCCGATCTGCGTACGGAAAATAAATTTTGCACCGAAAGCCGTGGAATTAGCTCAATCAACGTGGAAAGCCGTCATTAGAGCGCATCTGCATTATGCATTAAAAGCAGTGTTATGCATTTTTAAAAACATTCATTAAAAGCAAACATTAGCATAAAAACAAGGAGTAAATAGCCAAGCGAAGCCGTCACTCGGAGGAGGAGGAGGGAGTGATTAGCTTAATGAATACCAAAGGCCTTTGGAGGAAAGATGGCAAAACGAGAGCGGTTGAGCTTTCTGGGAGATCTAGTGCGGTGGGTGCGGCAGGAACCCTACAAGCACAAGCCATTTCCCATGAAATCCTTAGAGCACTATGCTTTCTGTGGAATCCTGGGATTTATAGCTCTGGGAGGCATTAGAAGATTGATAGGCTTCAACAGATGGGAAAGAAGGGATCAGGCCCTGGGATCTGGCAACCCTACACATTGGGGACTTTATTGCATTCGCCTAGGATCGTGTGGCAATTGCAGTGCGTTATTGGTGCAATTATTTCCCCAACTCGCTGCAATTGCATTATGCTGGTGCTTTGTGTCCAATTCTAAGCTGGAATGTGTCCAGAGGAGGGCAAATAAAATGATCAAGGGTCTGGAGAACAAGCCCTATGAGGAGCGGCTTAAGGAGCTGGGCATGTTTAGCCTGAAGAAGAGAAGGCTGAGAGGGGATATGATGAGAGCCATGTATAAATATGTGAGAGGAAGCCACAAGGAGGAGGGAGCAGATTGGGTCTGGAGAACAAGCCCTATGAGGAGCGGCTTAAGGAGCTGGGCATGTTTAGCCTGCAGAAGAGAAGGCTGAGAGGGGATATGATGAGAGCCATGTATAAATAGGTGAGAGGAAGCCACAGGGAGGAGGGAGCAGATTGGGTCTGGAGAACAAGCCCTATGAGGAGCGGCTTAAGGAGCTGGGCATGTTTAGCCTGAAGAAGAGAAGGCTGAGAGGGGATATGATGAGAGCCATGTATAAATATGTGAGAGGAAGCCACAGGGAGGAGGGAGCAGATTGGGTCTGGAGAACAAGCCCTATGAGGAGCGGCTTAAGGAGCTGGGCATGTTTAGCCTGAAGAAGAGAAGGCTGAGAGGAAACATGATGAGAGCCATGTATAAATAGGTGAGAGGAAGCCACAGGGAGGAGGAGGGAGCAAGCTTGTTTTCTGCTTCCATGGAGATTAGGACAAGGAGCAATGGCTTCAAACTACAAGGGAGGAGATTCCATCTGCACGTGAGGAAGAACTTCCTGACTGTGAGAGCCGTTCAGCAGTGGAACTCTCTGCCTTCCCCGGAGTGTGGTGGAGGCTCCTTCTTTGGAAGCTTTGAAACAGAGGCTGGGTGGCCATCTGTCAGGGGTGATTTGAATGCAATATTCCTGCTTCTTGGCAGAAGGGGGTTGGACTGGATGATGGCCCAGGAGGTCTCTTCCAACTCTAGGATTCTAGGATTCTTTGGAGATGTGAATTCCCACTATTTTCTGCACAGCCTCACTCTCTTGAAAAATCCTGCAAATCTCTTGGAAAGAAGGCTTTCATGGCCGGAATTACTTTGTTGTTGTGGGTTTTTCGGGATGTATGTATGTATGTATGATCGTGTGGCAATTGCAGTGCGTTATTGGTGCAATTATTTCCCCAACTCGCTGCAATTGCGTTATGCTCGTGCTGTGGGGATGAGAATTCCCACTATTTTCTGCCCAGCCTCACTCTTTTTGAAAAATCCTGCAAATCTCTTGAGAAGAAGACAGGCGGACAAAGTATTGTCGAAGGCTTTCATGGCTGGAATTACTTTGTTTTTGGAGTTTTTTTCGGGCTGTTTGACCATGTAAGCGTTGAGAGAAAATGCTTCTAGAATATCTCCATATTTATTTATTTATTTGTTTACATCATTTCTACCCCGCCCTTCTCATCCCCGGGGGGGGGGGGGGGGGAGGGGGGATTCAGGGCGGCTTACATGGGCAACAATTCAATGCCATAATATCAGTTCAACAACATAAAATCAAATACATAGAACATTAAACAATAACATTAATTAAAATCACATATTCATATACTAACATAGTCGCCTAATCAAAATCACATATCCGTTTCCAGTTGTCATGATCCTATGGTCTGGTTCAGTGTCTAAAGTGCTGCTATGTCCACTAGCTGAAAGCCTGGCTCTAGATGCGGGGAATGATGCCGTGGATGTAGCGTGTCTGGATTTCAGGAAGGCCTTCGTTTGACAAGGTCCCCCACGACCTTCTGGCAAGTAAACCAGTCCAAGGTGGGTGAGGCAAAACTACGGTGAGGTGGATCTGGAATTGGTTAAATGGACGAACCCAGAGGGTGATTCTCCCCAAGGCTTCCTCCTCTTCATCCTGGAAAGAAGGGACGAGCGGAGGGCCACAAGCAGGGTTCTGTCCGGGCCCGGTCCTCTTCAGGATCTTCATTCATGACTTAGATGAAGGGCGAGAAAGCAGGATCATCAAGTTTGCAGACAACACCAAATTGGGAGGGAGAGACAAGACTCCAGAGGACAGGAGCAGGATTCAGAAGATTAGAGAGATTATGGACCAAAACTAACACAATGAAGTTCAATGGGGACAAATGCAAGAGACTCCACTTAGGCAGGAAAAATGAAATGCAAAGAGACAGAATGGGGGACGATGAGCCCTGGCTCGAGAGCAGGACATGTGAAAAAGATCTTGGAGTCCTCGTGGGGAGGAAGGTAAACATGAGCCAGGAATGGGATGTGGCGGCAAAAAAAGCCAATGGGATTTTGGCCTGCATCAATAGAAGCCTAGTGTCTAGATCCAGGGAAGTCATGCTCCCCATGCTCTATTTCGCCTTGGTTAGACCACACCTGGAATATTGTGTCCAATTCTGGGCACCACAATTGAAGAGAGATATTGACTCTAAGCTGGAATGTGTCCAGAGGAGACAAAAAAGGCCAATGGGATGTTGGCCTGCATCAATAGGAGCAGAGTGTTTAGATCTAGGGAAGTCATGCTCCCCATGCTCTATTCCGCTTTGGTTAGACCACTTTACCTGGAATATTGTGTTCAATTCTGGGCACCACAATTCAAGAGAGATATTGACACTAAGCTGGAATGTGTCCAGAGGAGAGCGACTCAAATGATCAAGGGTCTGGAGAACAAGCCCTATGAGGAGCGGTCACTTAAGGACTCTGTCCTTGGAAGATAACCAGGCCACCAAAGATCGCCTCTGCATGGGAGGACCCCTTCTTTGGAGATCCCATTTGCAGCTTCCGTGGCCACCCGTGTCTCTGGGCCTCCGAGGCAAAACGGAGGCTGTTGGCAAGAGGGAAGGCAGGGCTTCCACCTCGTCATAGCCGTTGGGATCCTTTCCGTTCCCTCTGCTTTTCCTGCTTGTGTTTTGCAAGCGGTGCGTTCCTTGCAAATGAGAACGGGAGCTGAAAGCAGTTGGCCCGATGCCCGCCTGACCCTTGGGCCTTTCGCTCTCAGCAGGCTTTCTTGTCTGCTATGTTGGCCTTTCATGCCAAGAACAATCCCCCCATTATGTGCCTTTCTTCCCCCTTTTTCTGTAATAATTTCCATTTTTGGAGGCTTTGGGGTGGCGCATTCCCCCTCCTGCGCCTCTTGCCCTTGAAGGATCCGTGAATCATCTCCCCAATCTGGAGTTTTCTGGGCATCGTGTGACAATTTCCAAAAAATGGCATAAAAGTGAAATGGGGACCTGACCTTTTCTCTCTCTTTTGGAGGATATTATTGTCGAAAGCGCGAGGGCTTTGTGCGATCTTTCCTTGGGAACATTTTCGATGTGGAGGAGCTCCGCTTCTCTCCCCGTGGTGACCCTTTGCACCGCTCCTTCTTGGCGCACGGAGAGGCTTTAATAGATTGCCAAGAATAGTGACAGAGTCGAAATAGCTGAACTAATATTGCTCTCCAGCCTTACTTTCTAAAAAGGAAAGAAAGTTCCTGAGAAGGCACTTGCTTTCATAGAATCCTAGAATCCAAGAGTTGGAAGAGACCTCCTGGACCATCCAGTCCAACCACATTCTGCCAAGAAGCAGGAATATTGCATTCAAATCACCCCTGACAGATGGCCATCCAGCCTCTGTTTCAAAGCTTCCAAAGAAGGAGCCTCCACCACACTTCGGGGCAGAGAGTTCCACTGCTGAACGGCTCTCACAGTCAGGAAGTTCTTCCTCGTGTTCAGATGGAATCTCCTCTCTTGTAGTTGGAAGCCATTGTCCCATTGCGTCCTAGTCTCCAGGGAAGCAGAAAGGAAGCTTGCTCCCTCCTCCTCCCTGTGGCTTCCTCTCACATATTTATACATGGCCCTCATCATATCTCCTCTCAGCCTTCTCTTCTTCAGGCTAAACATGCCCAGCTCCTTAAGCCGCTCCTCATAGGGCTTGTTCTCCATACCCTTGATCCTTTTAGTCGCCCTCCTCTGGACACATTCCAGCTTGTCAATATTTCTCTTGACTTGTGGTGCCCAGAATTGGACACAATATTCCAGGTAAAGTGGTCTAACCAAAGTGGAATAGAGCATGGGGAGCAGGACTTCCCTAGATCTAGACTCTAGGCTCCTATTGATGCAGGCCAAAATCCCATTGGCTTTTTGTGCTGCCACATCACATTCCTGGCTCATGTTCACCTTCCTCTCCACGAGGACTCCAAGATCTTTTCCACATGTACTGCTCTTGAGCCAGGCCTCTTCGTCCCCCATTCTGTCTCTTTGCATTTCGTTTTTCCTGCCAAAGTGGAGTCACTTGCATTTGTCCCTGTTGAACTTCATTTTGTGAGTTTTGGCCCATCATCTCTCTAATCTGTCAAGATCCCTTTGAATCCTGCTCCTGTCCTCTGGAGACTTGGCACTCCCTCCCAATTTGGTGTTGTCTGCAAACTTGATGATCCTGCCTTCTAGCTCTTCATCTAAGCCATTTATGGAGAGGACCGGGCCCAGGACTGAACCCTGCGGATGGCACTCCACTTGTCACTTCTTTCCAGGATGAAGAGGAAGCATTGGGGAGAATCACCCTCTGGGTTCGTCCATTTAACCAATTCCAGATCCACCTCACTGTAGTTTTGCCTCGCCCACATTGGACTAGTTTCCTTGCCAGAAGGTCATGGGGGACCTTGTCAAAGAAGGCCTTCCTGAAATCCAGACACACTCCACCCACGGCATCATTCCCCGCATCTACCCAGCTTGTAACTCGTATCGAAAAAAGAGATCAGATGAGCCTGGCGTGACTTGTCTGACTTTTTTTTCTTTTACTCCAAGCTTCGCCAGGAAGCATTAATTCGTCATCCAGAACCCCACTTTTCAGTTCAATATAACATTTTTCATGCAAATTTCCTGGAATTAAGAAAGGTCTCACCTAAAACTTGTGCGCCAGCTGCGCCCGTACCTTGGGAAGTCTGACTTGGCCATGGTAGTCCACACTCTGGTTACATCCTGTTTAGACTACTGCAACGCTCTCTACGTGGGGTTGCCTTTGAAGACAGCTCGGAAGCTCCAACTAGTCCAACGCTTGGCAGCCATGATTTTAACAGGAGCGGAGCGCAGGGAGCATACAACCCCCCTGTTGCGCCAACTCCACTGGCTACCGATCTGCTACCGGGCTCAATTCAAAGTGCTGGCGTTGGCCTTTAAAGCCCTAAACGGTTCCGGCCCAAGCTACCTATCTGACCGCATCTCTGCCTATGAACCCACCAGGAGTTTGAGATCTTCCGGGGAGACCCTGCTCTCGATCCCGCCTGCTTCTCAAGCTCGGCTGGCGGGGACGAGAGATAGGGCCTTCTCGGTGGTGACTCCTCGGCTGTGGAACGCCCTTCCTACGGACATTAGACTAGCACCATCTCTAATGGTATTCCGCAAAAAGGTGAAGACCTGGATGTTTGTGCAGGCGTTTGAGTAATTTAGTGCAATCTGGTAATGGAACATAGGAATGGAACAATGGACGACGAACCTGGACTACGCTTGGATGATGAGAAGATTGGGTGTGGTTGTTTTTTGTCATAATTGTGCATTGTAATTGCTTATTGGTAATTTATGGATAATGTGTTAAGTCAATTGTTCTATGTTGCATGGAACCACTGCTGTTTCTACTGTTTTTACTGTTTGTGAACCACCGTGAGTCGCCTTCGGGCTTGAGATACAGCCGTATAGAAGCAAAGTAAGTAAGTAAATAATAATAAATAAAACATCCCGGCGTGGTTCCCTTCCTTGGGTTACTTTCCAACACCTTTTTTTATCCTGGAAATACTGTCGATACTGTCGTTCTCGTGATACAGTCGTGTTGATTTTGTTTACTTGTGTTTTGTAGAATTTGAATTGCAAACAAGAGAATAGTAAGATGATTCCGTTTCTAGTATTTATGTCAATTTGAACTTGGAGAGTGAGCAACCTTTTCGTGCTTTGAAGAAGCAAATGAGCAGAAGATTGCAGCCTCCGTTTGAGATCATAATCTATATAAATAAAAATGTGAGAAAAGCGGTATATCAATGCTGTAAATAAATAAATAAATGTTTAACATTCCAGCTTTTCATGAGGGCATTCTGGCCACCAGGGGAGCTGTCGCTTCACCGTCCATTTGTGACACTGATGAAGTACTTCCTCATTCTTTGCATGCTTGCTGGAGATTTTTATGGCGCCGTAAATTACTTAAATTAGCCTCCCCACATAAGTGGTACTTAAATTTCCTACTTGACATATGCAACTGTCTTTCGGGCAGCAAAGGTCGACAACAAGCTACACAAATTGGCCGGCCGCTCACTCCGACCTGGGCAGGCTTCGAACTCATGACCTTTCGGTCAGTAGTGATCTTAATGCAGCCGTGGCTGTGCCACAGTCCTTAGCAAAACAAACTGCACCTCTCAAGATAGCTTACTTATTTAGGTAATCCCTCGTTTTCCGAGGAGGATTGCCTTCCGGTATTTTTGTGGGTCCATATGTGGCTGTGGAGCCGTATTCTTGCTCTGCATCTTCTTCCGCAGTGAGGGCATTGGTTTCCAGGTGGAAGGCGGTCTCGGTCGGGGTTGGCTTGACGCGCCGTCCTCTTGGCACATTTCTCTCTTTCACTCTCCATTCGTGCCTCTTCAAATTCTGCAGCACTGCTGGTCACAGCTGACCTCCAGCTGGAACGCTCAAGGGCCAGGTCTTCCCAGTTCTCAGTGTCTATGCCAGAGTTTTTAAGGTTGGCTTTGAGCCCATCTTTCAATCTCTTTTCCTGTCCAACAATATTCCGTTTTCCGTTCTTGAGTTCCAAGTAGGGTAACTGCTTTGGGAGATGGTGGTCGGGCATCCAGACAACGTGGCTGGTCCATCAGAGTTGATGTTGGAGGACCATCGCTTCAATGCTGGTGGTCTTTGCTTCTTCTTCCAGCACGCTGATGTTTGTCCGCTTGTCTTCCCAAGAGATTTGCAGGATTTTCTGGAGGCAATGCTGGTGGAATCGTTCCAGGAGTTGCATGTGATGTCTGTAGACAGTCCACGTCTCGCAGGCATATAGTAGGGTTGGGAGGGGAATAGCTTTATAGACAAGCACCTTGGTATCCCTACGGATGTCCCGGTCCTCAAACACTCTCTGCTTCATTCGGAAAAATGCTGCGCTCTCAGAGCTCAGGTGGTGTTGTATTTCAGTGTTGATGTTGACTTTGGTGGAGAGGTGGCTGCCAAGGTAACGAAAATGATCAACATTTTCTAATGTTACACCATTAAGCTGTATCGCTGGCATTGGAGAGGGATTGGCTGGTGACTGCTGGAACAGCACCTTGGTTTTTTCGATGTTCAGTGACAGGCCGAGCTTCTCGTATGCTTCTGCGAAGGTGTTTAGAGTGGCTTGTAGATGTTCTTCTGAATGCGCACAGATGACGTTGTCATCAGCATACTGGAGTTCTATAACAGATGTTATAGAAGGTAGCATTGAGCCTTGAAACCGCGTTTATTCCGGAGTGTAGATGCACCCACTGTTGCAAAACAAACTGCATCTCTCAAGATAGCATTGAGCCTTGAAACCGCATTTATTCCGGAGTGCAGATGCACCCGCTGTTGCAAAACAAACTGCATCTCTCAAGATAGCATTGAACCTTGAAACCGCATTTATTCCGGAGTGTAGATGCACCCACTGTTTGTTTCCCTCTTTTACCACAACAAAAACAACAACAACATCCCGTCTCCCTCCCAAACCCGGTGTGAATCGATAGGAAGAGGGGATGCGGAGCGTGTTAAAATGCGTCCGCTTGCCTCGCCTAATATATGATCCTCCTTAAGTCCTCCTAATGCAGCAGCGTGAGGCTAACTTCCTTTGACATCCGCGCCGTGCATTACTCACTCCATCAATCGATCAGCGCTCTGCCCTGCACCGCGTATTGATGGACAACTTAAATACTTCTTCTCTCTCTCTCATATATATATGTATGGAAAAAAGGCAAAGCATGGTTAATTAAGCAATGCACTCTGCAAGTTGGAGGCTCGGCATCTTTCATAAAGAACCAGTAAGGGATTCGGAGGGGAAAAAAAGAGGGAAAGTGCATTAACCAAATTAAAACTCTTGTGTGCCTCTGGCTTCGTCACCACGGAGCTTCGGCTTTTATGGGCTTCATTACAGGCAGAGCAGAGTCCCTCTTAATCAAAACACAGGGCTGGAAAAAGGCCGCCGATTTAAGACTCCGCTCCGGTTGATTGGATATCAATATAGAACGGCGGCTGATTGAGCCACTCCATTCCGGCCCGGTCCCTCTTTCGCCGCCAGGAACCTCATCGAAATGCCATTATCGTAATGAAGGGCTTGGAGAGCATTGCTGATGCGTCCAAAGGCAAGCCAGGAGACCCAGGCCTTGGCTGGTCCGGCTTCGTGTCCGGCAGCTTCTCTCAATATTATTTATTTATTATTGATTTGCAGCATTTCTATTCTGCCCTTATTTTTATTTTATTTATTTCGTGTGCTTATACCCCGCCCTTCTCAACCCCCGAGGGGGGACTCAGGGCGGCTTACAAAAGGCACATCTTGGTGCCTACACAAATACAGTAACATATAAAACCAGTAATTAAATAGTCAACAATTAAAACACTTAAAAACAACAGTATATCACACAATCAATAGCCAATCCCAGACACAGCGTTCACCAACTCAGAGTTCATATTTCGTTCCACCTTGTCCAACTCCTATCCATCATCAGTCCCTTATTCAACTGCCAGAGTGCCCAAACGCCTGGTCCCACATCCACGTCTTCAATCTCTTTCTGAATGAAAGGAGGGATGTTGCTGATCTGATATCCCCGGGGAGTGAATTCCATAGGTGAGGGGCCACCACTGAGAAGGCCCTGCTCCTCGTCCCCGCCAATCTCACTTGTGACAGAGGCGGGGTCGAGAGCAGGACCTCCCCAGAGGATCTCAGACTCCGAGATGGGACGTAAAGGGAGATGCGTTCGGACAGATACGCTGGGCCGGAAACCTTCTCCTCACCCCGCAGGGGACTCAGGGTGGATTACAGTGTACACATACATGGCAAACATTCAATGCCAATTTTTGACATACAAACATATACAGACATACACAGACACTATTTAACTATTTCTGGCCGCCAGGGGAGCTGTCGCTTTCATCGTCCTTCTGCGACACTGATGAAGCACTTCCGCATTCCCCGCATGCTTCCCCGCTGGAGTCTTCTTTATGGCCTCATAAATCAGTTAATTTAGCCTCCCCACACTTTAAGGTGGTACCTAATTTTCCTACTTGACAGATGCAACTGTCTTTCAGGTTGCAAAGGTCGACAACAGGCTACACACAATTGGTTGGAAACCCACTCCAACCCAGGCTGGCTTCGAACGCATGACCTTTTGGTCAGAGTGATCTTAATGCAGCTGACACTCAGCCTGCTGCGCCACAATCCCGGTGCGTTATGTAACTAAATTTGGAAAAATAATATTCTGTTCCTGGTTTGAAAGTGTTATTTCCTGTTTAATTGTGTGGTCCTTACTTTGAAAGTAGTTGTTCAACTCCACATTTTGTGACACAAACTAGGTTGAATTGGGTGAGACTCGATGAGGAGATATTTATTCAAAAACTATGGCAAAATATGCTGCTGCAGAATCAACGTTTTGGCAGTGTAATACACTTTGCCCATGTTCTCATGATAGAACCTATTAGGAAATGATGTTTATATCCCAGGAACAAAATGTTGTTGTTAAATGTATGCAGATTAGGTTCAACTCATGGTAACCCTAGGACAGGAATGGGCCAACTTGGGCCCTCCAGGTCCTTTGGACTTCAACTCCCAACATTCCCAACAGCCTCAGGCCCTTTCCTTTCCCCCCTCAGCCGCTTAAGCGGCTGAGGGGAGAAAGGAAGGGTCCTGAGGCTGTTGGGAATGGTGGGAGATGAAGTCCAAAGGACCTGCAGGACCAAAGTTGGACCATGCCTTTGTCCTCTTGGAACTGGACACTTCAGTCAAATCAGGGGTTCATCTGCATACCTATGTCGTGGGAGTTGGAGTCCAAAACACATGGAGCAGATGCTGAAGTTGGGCCAAGCCTTTGTCCTCTTGGAACTGGACACTTCAGTCAATCAAGGGATCATCTGCATACCCATGTTGTGGGAGTTGGAGTCCAAAACACCTGGAGGGAGGGCCCAAGTTGGCCCATGCCTTTGTCCTCTTGGAACTGGACACTTCAGTCAACCAAAGGATCATCTGCATACCCACGTTGTGGGATTTTGAGTCCAAAACACATGGAGCAAGGGCTGAAGTTGGGCCAAGCCTTTGTCCTCTTGGAACTGGACACTTCAGTCTATGAAGGGATCATCTGCATACCCACATGGTGGGAGTTGGAGTCCAGAACACCTGGAGGGAGGGCCCAAGTTGGGCCAAGCCTTTGTCCTTTTGGAAGTGGACACTTCAGTCAACCAAAGGATCATCAGCATACCCACGTTGTGGGATTTTGAGTCCAAAACACACGGAGCAAGGGCTGAAGTTGGGCCAAGCCTTTGTCCTCTTGGAACTGGACACTTCAGTCAATCAAGGGATCATCTGCATACCCATGTTGTGGGAGTTGGAGTCCAGAACACCTGGAGGGAGGGCCTAACCAGCAGATGATCCGTTGATTGATTGAAGTGTCCAGTTCCAAGAGGACAAAAGCTTGGGTCAACTTGGTCCCTTCCTCCATGTTTTTTGGACTTCAACTCCCATAACATGGGTATGGAGATAACCCCTTGATTGACTGAAGGGTCAAGTTCCAAGAGGACAAAGGCTTGGTCCAATTTTGGCATTGTAGGTGTTTGGACTTCAACTCCCATAATATGGGTATGAAGATAATCCCTTGATTGACTGAAGTGTCCAGTTCCAAGAGGACAAAAGCATGGGTCAACTTGGGCCCTTCCTCCATGTGTTTTGGACTTCATCTCCCACAACGTGGATATGCAGATGATCCCTTCATTGACTGAAGTGTCCAGTTCCAAGAGGACAAAGGCATGGGCTGTTAGGAATTGTGGGAATTGCAGTCCAAAACACCTGGAGGGCCCAAGTTTGCCCGGGCCTGGTATATACGGTTATGGGACTATTCACAAAACCGAAAACAAAACAGCATTACGAAAAGAATTCCTAACTGGGCAACATAATAGTGGAGTGTCGTTTTCCAGCTTCAAAACACACATAAAAACAAACAAAATGTTCACTTTGTTTTGCGCTTGGATTTCTTGAGAACCTGAAGACAAGAGCCCAGCCAAGAGAGCCAGACCCACTGAAGTCCAAAGTATGGAAATGGAAACTAGGATAACAATAATAATGCATTTCGTTTGAAGGTCTTGCGAAGGGAGCTTTTTGCAGAAAATATCCCAAAGATCCTTCGTGTCCTTCGCTCTCGGCATTGCTTTGTGTGTGTGTTGAGGGCAGAGAGGCTCTTATCCGGCCCAGAGATGTCTTACAAAAGCTTTCACCTTGGATTTGCAAGATATCCTCGGTCTTCTGACCAAATCTGCAGGGATATTATGCGCAAATTGCCCGGTTAGAATAATCAACGCAGGGCTCCGCTTCATGTCAAACATGCCCAAAACAGGGAGGGAAAGAAACCTTTGTCTGCCAGGAGATAAAACTTAAGTAAATAACGTTTTCCATCAACTCTAAATGAAGAATGACAGTTCACTTTCCTAATCACCCTCCCGGCTGCAGGGCTCGCTTTTATTTTCCCAGGCTCCTGACCCGGGGTTACCATGGCAACTCCGAAATCCTACCTTATCGGGCTCTTCCATTGACGTTCCTCCCGGCTTGCTTCCCCTTTTGTGAATTAAACCCATTGCGGCCTTCTGTTCTCAAAATTAAGAACTCCTTGGGATTATCTCACGGAAACAAGGATCGAAATGCTTTGATCGAAAGGTCCCATGCGGGCACTCACAGGGAAGCAAACGCATGGATCACGCCCATTGGAAAGGACTTCTCCAACGGACCAATGCCCTCCCAAAGATGGACATGAAGCACAGCATGGGCAAGGAGGGTTGGAAACCAAACATCTCTGTGAGGAACGGATAAGGGAATGGGGATTGCCTAGCTTGGAAAAGAGAAGGCTCACTAATGCTTCCTCTTCATCTTGGAAAGAAGTGACAAGTGGAGTGCCGCAGGGTTCCGTCCTGGGCCCGGTCCTGTTCAACATCTTTATTGATGACTTAGATGAAGGGCTAGAAGGCAGGATCATCAAGTTTGCAGACGACACCAAATTGGGAGGGATAGCCAATACTCCAGAGGACAGGAGCAGAATTCAAAACGATCTTGACAGATTAGAGAGATGGGCCAAAACTAACAAAATGAAGTTCAACAGTGACAAATGCAAGATACTCCACTTTGGCAGAAAAAATGAAATGCAAAGATACAGAATGGGGGACAAGGCCTGGCTCGAGAGCAGTACGTGTGAAAAAGATCTTGGAGTCCTCGTGGACAACAAGTTAAACATGAGCCAACAATGTGATGTGGCGGCAAAAAAAGCCAATGGGATTTTGGCCTGCATCAACAGGAGCATAGTGTCTAGATCTAAGGAAGTGAAGCTCCCCATGCTCTATTCCGCTTTGGTTAGACCACTTTACCTGGAATATTGTGTCCAATTCTGGGCACCACAATTCAAGAGAGATATTGACAAGCTGGAATGTGTCCAGAAGAGGGCGACTAAAATGATAAAAGGTCTGGAGAACAAGCCCTATGAGGAGCGGCTTAGGGAACTGGGGATGTTTAGCCTGAAGAAGAGAAGGCTGAGAGGAGATATGATAGCCATGTATAAATATGTGAGAGGAAGCCACAGGGAGGAGGAGGGAGCAAGCTTCCTTTCTGCTTCCCTGGAGACTAGGACGTAATGGAGTCATGGCTTCAAACTACAAAAGAGGAGATTCCATCTGAACATTAGGAAGAACTTCCTGACTGTGAGAGCCGTTCAGCAGTAGAACTCTCTGCCCCGGAGGGAGTGTGGTGGAGGCTCCTTAATTGGAAGCTTTTAAGCAGAGGCTGGATGGCCATTTGTCAGGGGTGATTTGAATGCAATATTCCTGCTTCTTGGCAGGGGGTTGGACTGGATGGCCCATGAGGTCTCTTCCAATTTTTGATTCTATGATTCTATGATTTTAAGGTTGAGTTAGGACGTGATCATCGCATTTAAATATCTGATGGGATGTTGATGTTGAGGAGGAAGGGCCAAGCTTGATTCCTGCTGCTTCGGAGACTGGAGGATGATTAATGTCACAAAAAGAGCTTCCACCATAACATTAAGAAGACTTGTCGAAGGCTTTCATGGCTGGAATCACTTGGTTCTTGTGGGTTTTTTCGGGCTATAGGGCCATGTTCTAGAGGCATTTCTCCTGACGTTTCGCCTGCATCTATGGCAAGCATCCTCAGAGGTAGTGAGGATGGTCACCTCACTACCTCTGAGGATGCAGGCGAAACGTCAGGAGAAATGCCTCTAGAACCGTGTTTCTCAACCTGGGGGTCAGGACCCCTGGAGGGGTCGCGAGGGGGTGTCAGAGGGGTCACCAAAGACCACCAGAAAACACAGTATTTTCTGTTGGTCATGGTGTTCTGTGTGGGAAGTTTGGCCCAATTCAATCCTTGGCAGGGTTCGAATGCTCTTTGATTGTAGGTGAACTATAAATCCCAGCAACTACAAGTCCAAAATGTCTATTTCCCCCAAACTCTACTAGTGTTTACATTTGGGCATACTGAGAATTCATGCAAAGTTTGGTCCAGATCCATCATTGTTTGAGTCTACAGTTCTCTCTGAATGTAGGTAAACTCCAACTCCCAAAACTCAAGGTCAGTGCCCACCAAACCCTTCTAGTATTTTCTGTTGGTCATGGGAATTCTGTATGCCAAGTTTGATTCAGTTCCATCATTGGTGGAGTCCAGAATGCTCTTTGATTGTAGGTGAACTATACATCCCATATACAATTACAACTCCCACAGGACAAAATCAATACCCTCCCCCAATCTGTTACTATTCATAACAGCAGCAAAATGAGTTATGAAGTAGCAATGAAACTAATTTTATGGTTGGGGGTCACCATAACATGAGGAAGCATATTAAGGGATCGTGGCATTAGGAAAGTTGAGAACCAGTGCTCTAGAACATGGCCCTATAGCCCGAAAAAACCCACAAGAACCTATTAAGAAGACTGTCCTGAGAGTAAGAGTGGTTTGGCAGTGGAATACGCTTCTTTGGAGATCTCCTCCTCCAGAGATTTTCAAGCAGAAGCTGGATGGATGTCTGCTGGATTATTTGTGCCTTCCTGAATGGGAGAATGGGGTTGGGTGGCCCTCGTTTGTAGACTCCAATCTGAGGAGTCTACAAAAACAGGAAGACTACACTCCAGATGGATAGATGGACCAAACCACGAATGTCCTGAACCTGAAAGACCCAAACAAGGCTGCCTGGAGTCCTCTCTTCTTCTAGGGCAGGCATGGGCCAACTTGGGCCCTACGGGTGTTTTGGACTTCGACTCCCACCATTCCTAAAGGCCTCAGGTATTATTTTGCCCGGTTATGAATTTTTTTTGTAATGCTGTTTTGTTTTCGGTTTTGTAAGTAGTCCCATATATATATATATATATATATATATATATATATATATATATATATATATATATATTAGGCCTGGGTAACAACGCAAAAATTTGTTTCTAAAATCGATTTGTAATTGGGGTGTTTTTTTGTTTCGATATTTAAAATAATTACAAAATTTTCCCCAAAAAAAGTTCGGTATTTACGAAATTTCGTAAATATTTACAAAACATTTTGTAAAGATGGCGCCCTTTTTTTTCAATATTTTTTAAATATTTTTTAAATTTAATTATTAATTTAGTAGAATAGGGAGGAGAAATTATTATTGAGGGAAGGCAGGCACTCACTCTGGCGGGCCCTCTCGCTCGCCGCTCGCTCGCCGCTCGCCCTCTCGCTCGCCCTCTCGCCCTCTCGCTAGGATGGGTTCCTTCCAGGAGGGGCTCTTTTTCCCAGGCTGCCAAACTACAACTCCCAGGATGCTACAGCATTGAGCCAATGAAAGAAAGAGAAGGAGACCTCCCTCTCGCCCTCTCACTTGCCCTCTCACTCGCCCTCTCGCTCGCCGCTCGCCCTCGCCCTCTCGCTCGCCCTCTCGCTCGCCGCTCGCCCTCGCCCTCTCGCTCGCCGCTCGCCCTCTCACTCGCCCTCTCGCTCGCCGCTCGCCCTCTCGCTCGCCGCTCGCCCTCGCCCTCTCGCTCGCCTCTCGCCCTCTCCCTCGCCCTCTCACTTGCTCAGCCGGCGCCGAGAGAGGAGAGCTCCCAGCAAGCCAGGCGGCCATCTTACGTATTTCCGAAATGGACGGAAATACAAAATTTTTTGGCGCCTGCCGTTTCGATATTTAAAAACACTTCCAGGTTTAAAAATAAGTTTTGTAATCGTTTCGTAATTCAAAAATTAACAAATTTTTTAACGAATTACGAATTAACGAAACGAATTGACCAGCCCTAGTATATATATATATGGTTATATATACCAGGCCTGGGCAAACTTGGGCCCTCCAGGTGTTTTGGACTGCAACTTCCACCATTCCCATGAAGCTGTACCTGACGCTCAGGTGTTCTTGTAGTCCTTTCTATGGATTTCCCCCCAAAATCCTCGTATCTGGCGGTGTGGATTTGCGTACGTCTGTGTCCCGGTGTGCATTTCAAGGAAACCCATACGAATCCGTTCTCAGATCATTACGGCAAAAAAAAGAGAGAGAGGCTTCTTTGTGGAAACATGGCTAATTCGACCTCAGCGGGGCTCCTTGCTTCACGTCCTTAATTCCATCTCTAATGCGGCTTCAAAGTCATTTACCTGGGGCAGGAGTTAAGGCGGGCGGGCCTGTAATTGGCTAGATCCTGGCAGGCAGGGTGCGTAATCGGCTGCCTTGGTGTCGAAGGGGTGAGTGGAGAGATGCCTCTTCCAGGTGAGGAAGGGAGTCATCACCTGAATCAGGGGAAAGCTTTTTCCTTGGGGAAGGCTGGGTTGAGCCGTCCGTGAGAGCACAGGCCTTTGGCCCTCCACTCTTGGGTTCCAGGATCTTGGTTGATATCCGTCTATATATAAATAAACATGCAATGTTCGTTTGTGGGATTAACATAACTCAAAAATCACTGGGCGAATTGACACCAAATTTGGACACAATGCACCTATCAGGCCAACGAGTGACCATCACGCATAAAAACACTGGAAAACACAGCAGAAGGGACTTAAAAGGCCAAAAAACCAAAAGTTTCATGCACAAAACCACATATATACATATATACACAAATATATAAACGTACACACACATATATACACACAAAACACATATACACAGACTGGGCCACAGCAACACATGGCAGGGGACAGCTAGTAATATATAACTAATGTATCTACCTGACCTTGCTCCAGTGTCGGGGGGGCCTCCACCCCCTTGATTTCACTCTTTCTTTCCCTGTCTTTTCTCTTCCATTTTTCTTCTTTTCATCTCCCTCCTTCCTTTTGCTCCTCCCTTCTTTTGCTCTTTCCATTCCTTTCCCCTTTCTCGCTTCTCCAGCTCCGAGAAGGCCTCACAAGGTCTCTATGGCTTTCTCAACAACAAGTCATGCCAGACTCAACTTATCTCTTCTTTTCGATAGCATCACAAGCTTGGTAGATGCAGGGAATGCTGTGGATGGAGCCTGCCTGGATTCTAGCAAGCCCTTCATCAAGGCCCCCCATGACCTTCTGGCAAGGAAACTAGTCCCATGTGGTCTAGGCAAAACTATAGTGAGGTGGATCTATAATTGGTTAGGTAAACGAATCCAAAGGATGCTCCTCTCCAGTGGTTCCTCTTCATCTTGGAAAGAAGTGACTAATGGAGTGCCCTAAAGAGGCCTTGGTCCTGGGCCCAGTTCTGTTCAATATTTCTTATTGATGACTTAGGTGAGGGCCAAAGGGCATGCTGATCCAGTTTGCAAATGATACCCTATTAGGAGGGATAGGTAATACTCCGGAATACTGCATCAGGTCTCTTCCAACTCTATGAATTTGTGATTCATAGAATCATAGAATCCAAGAGTTGGAAGAGACCTCCTGGGCCATCCAGTCCAACCCCATCCTGCCAAGAAGCAGGACAATCGCATTCAAAGCACCCCTGACAGATGGCCATCCAGCCTCTGTTTAAAAGCTTCCAAAGAAGGAGCCTCCACCACACTCCCTCCGGGGCAGAGAGTTCCACTGCTGAATGGCTCTCAGAGTCAGGAAGTTCTTCGTCACTTTCAGATGGAATCTCCTCTCTTGTAGTTTGAAGCCATGGCTCCATTGCGTCCTAGTCTCCAGGGAAGCAGAAAACAAGCCTGCTCCCTCCTCCCTGTGGCTTCCTCTCACATATTTATCCACAGCTATCATATCTCCTCTCAGCCTTCTCTTCTTCAGGTGAAACATGCCCGGCTCCTTAAGCCGCTCCTCATAGGACTTGTTCTCCAGACCCTTGATCATTTGAGTCGCCCTCTTCTGGACACATTCCAGCTTGTCAACATCTCTCTTGAATTGTGGTGCCCAGAATTGGACACAATGTGATTCCAGGTGTGGTCTAACCAAGGCGGAATAGAGCATGGGGAGCATGACTTCCCTAGATCTAGACACTAGGCTCCTATTGATGCAGGCCAAAATCCCATTGGCTTTTTTTGCCGCCACATCACATTCCTGGCTCATGTTCCCCTTCCTACCCATGAAGACTCCAAGATCGTTTTCACACGTCCTGCTCTCGAGCCAGGCCTCATCGTCCCCCATTCTGTCTCTTTGCATTTCCTTTTTTCTGCCAAAGTGGAGTATCTTGCATTTGTCACTGTTGAACTTCCTTTTGTTAGTTTTGGCCCATCATCTCTCTAATGTGTCAAGATCGTTTTGAATGCTGCTCCTGTCCTCTGGAATATTGGCCATCCGTCCCAATTTGGTGTTGTCTGCAAACTTGATGATCATGCCTTCTAGATTCCAGTATACTTCGATTTTTGGAGAGAGAGAGAGAAAGATGGGTAAGAAAATGGTACCTTCTGGCGTTTGGTTCCTGGACTCAAGACGGTGGTGTGCAATACCAGAGTAAAATGGTTTCCCTTATAGAAAATGGCACAAAATCAAGATTGGCTTTTGGGGAAAAAACTTCCTTTTGCATATTCTCAGATGTAGATCCCATGGATATTGAGAGTTGGCCCATTTGGGCATTCGTCTATTGTTGTTGCCGTTCATTTGGCGGAAAACGAAAAGCCCGTTAGCAGTTGAAAGTCAAGATCCAGATTACACACTGTACCAAAATTTGAAAAAGATTTTGTTCCTGGCTGGAAAGGGTTATTTCTTGTTTAATTGTGCGGTCCTGGCTTTGAAAGTAATTGTTCTACTCCATATACGTTGTATTTGTGGCTGCCACAAAGTAGGTTGAAGTGGTCGAAACTCACAGAATCCTAGAGTTGGAAGAGACCTGGTGGGTCGTCCAGTCCAACCCCATTCGGCCAAGAAGCAGGAAAATCACATTCAAATCACCCTAGGAGATATTCAGTTTTTAAAAAAACTATTGCAAAATGTGCTATTGCAGGATGTCTCTCAAAATCAAAGTTTGAGCAATTTAATAAACCTTTGTCAATGTTTTTATGATAGAACCAGTTAGGAAATGACATTGATAACCCAGGAACAAAAACCATGATGCATAGAGTTATCAGAAATTGGGGAACCAGAGTGTTTGCAGAAAATTAGCCTGGATTCAGGAATAGGGCCAAGTCTCTGTCTTGGCTTGAATGCCTCTCATGGAGCAAGTGGTCAATGTTGTGTCCATCAACCGCAGAGCATTCACTGCCCGTCTTTCCAAGAAGTCTATTGTTTGATGGAAAGAGTTTGAGAAACACCAACAATAGAGCTTCAGGCATGTCTTCTCTCTCCCCAAACAGTTTGGTCCTGCTGATACGATGGTTTCCACACCTTGGTCCTCCAGATACTTTGGACTTTAGATCCCAGAACTCTTGTTTGTTGGCCAAATGGACTCAGACTTGTGGGAGCTGAGGCTCAGCAGTTTGGGAACCTTCAAGGGAGAGTCAACTCTTGTCTTTGACTAGTTCTCCCATCTCCATGTTGCTTTCAAACCATATCTTTTTCACGTTACTTTGGTTTGGATGCCTCTCATGGAGGAAGTGGTCAATGTTATATCTGTTGGCCTCAGAGCATTCACTCCACATCTTTCCAAGAGGTCTATTATTTGGTGGAAACAGTTGAAGAAACATCAACAGAGCTTCAGGCATGTCTTTTCTCTCCCCAAACACCTTGGTCCTTCAGATGCTTTGGACTTTAGATCCCAGAACTATCTGTTGGCCAAGTGGGCTCTGCCTTGTGGAAGCTGAGGTCCAAAAGTTTGAGAACCTTCAATGAAGACTCAACTCTTGCCTTTGACCAGTGCTCCCAGCTCCATGTTGTTTTCGTACCATATCCTTTTCACATTTCTCAGTGTCTTCCGATCATACAGTGATGGTTCCTCTTCCAAAACATCATCAAGGAGAATATCTCTCCCCAAACACTTTGGTCCTGCTGATACAATGGTTCCCACACCTTGGTCCTTCAGATGCTTTGGACTTTAGATCCCAGAACTATCTGTTGGCCAAGTGGGCTCAGGCTTGTGGAAGCTGAGGCCCAGAAGTTTGAGAACCTTCAGTGGAGACTCAACTCAGTGCTCCCAGCTCCATGTTGTTTTTGTACCATATCCTTTTCATATTTCTTTGGTTTGGATGCCTCTCATGGAGGGAGTGGTCAACGTTATGTCTGTTGGCCTCAGAGCATTCACTGCCAGTCTTTCCAAGAGGTCTATTATTTGGTGGAAACACCCAACAACAGAACTTCAGGCATGTCTTCTTTCTCCCCCAAACACTTTGGTCCTTCAAGGGAGAGTCAACTCTTGTCTTTGACCAGTGCTCCCGGCTCCATGTTGTTTTTGTACCATATCCTTTTCATATATCTTTGATTTGGATGCCTCTCATGGAGAGAGTGGTTAACGTTATGTCTGTTGGCCTCAGAGCATTCACTGTCTGTCTTTCCAAGACAGTGGAAACAGTTTATTTGGTGGAAACAGTTGAAGAAACATCAACAGAGCTTCAGTCATGTCTTATCTGTCCCCAAACACCTTGTTTCAGCTGATACAATAGTTCCCACACCTTGGTCCTTCAGATGCTTTGGACTTTAGATCCCAGAATTATCTGTTGGCCAAGTGGGCTCGGACTTGTGGAAGCTGAGGCCCAAAAGTTTGAGAACCTGCAATGGAGACTCAACTCTTGCCTTTGACCAGTTCTTCCAGCTCCATGTTGTTTTTGTACCATATCCTTTTCATGTTTCTTTGGTTTGGATGCCTCTCATGGAGGAAGTGAATAAAATAAAGTGAAGTGAAGTGGTCAACGTTATGTCTGTTGGCCTCCGAGCATTCGCTCCCCATCTTTCCAAGAGGTCTATTATTTGGTGGAAACAGTTGAAGAAACATCAACAGAGCTTCAGGCATGTCTTTTTTCTCCCCAAACACTTTGATCCTGCTGATACAATGGTTCCCACACCTTGGTCCTTCAGATGCTTTGGACTTTAGATCCCAGAACTATCTGTTGGCCAAGTGGGCTCAGACTTGAGGAAGCTGAGGCCCACAAGTTTGAGAACCTTCAGTGGAGACTCAACTCTTGTCTTTGACCAGTGCTCCCAGCTCCATGTTGTTTTCGTACCATATCCTTTTCACATTTCTCAGTGTCCTCCGATCATCCATCGATGGTTCCTCTTCCAAAACAACATTGAGGAGAATAATTCTTCCTCCCCAGTGACCCCCAATCTGTGCGCCTTGCTGTCCCCTTCCTTCTGCAAATGGTAGGAAAAGGTGAAGGAGCCTGGGCTCGCCGGCAGATTTATTTCCATGATTCGGAAGAAGGGGAAATCTCATCCGCCGGTAACTCACTCCAGACAGATTCACACATTATGAACAGCGAGTTATTTTTTGCCCATTTAAATCATCCGACATGTTTCTCTTTTCTCTATTTATAGCTTAATTTTAACCTGGATAAAATGGAAACGGTTCCATTTTTTCCAGCAGAAAGGCACTTAAGCGAGCTAATCGGAAATCCCCGTTTTCAATCAGGAGGGAATTATGATGGGTTTTATAGAGGAGATTACCCCTTAACATGCCTCCTTTTTGTCTGATTTAGCTTGCCTAACTGCACTCCGCCAGTGTTTAAATATTAAGCCAAATGTTATTTCCTTCCATGGTTGGTAAAACATTTCCAAACCAGAGCGGGGAGGAGTGGGGGGGCAGGCGGGGGCCATTTCGGATTTCTATTTTCATATGAATGAGGATCCCGATTTGAAGGGAAATTGTCAGGCGCCCCTTTCCGCGCTCTTCCTCACCTCTATCAGGGAGACCGATTACAGGGTTGAGAGCCGTTCTCGGAGGCCAGCCTTCTGCTCAACGAGGCCCAACCTCCGCGGGAAATAGGTCAATCCGCCAAAGCGGGCAGGACTGTGACACCGAATTTACAAAATAATACCGTCCTGAAAGAAGGCGCATCGCAATCCACTCGAGCCTTTTCTTCCCTTAAACAAAACATTAGGAGAGATGACCGACCATGACATCGCAAGGCTTTTGCCATTCATTTATTCATAATATCGTCCCTCACCAAGTCCCGGCCTTTGGAACTGTTTCTAGAGGCTTCGCATCTCTGTTGGCTTCTTGCTAATGATTCCCCAACTCCATAACACCTGAGGAATGCCAACAGTTGCATTCCAGATGTTTGAGATGGCACCCATAGTTGAGGAGGGGAAGGTTTTCCAACCTTGTCTGAAACAGATGGCATTCCATCATGGCATCTTATCCTGATTTTTGGAAAATCTGTTCAACTCCAGAGCATTGGACATATTGGCAAATGTAAGCTTGTAAGGAAAGTCCACCATCGTGTGTATTGTTCCAAAATTTCCAAGGAGTGAAAGGAGATTCCATCTGAACATGAGGAAGAAATTCCTGACTGTGAGAGCCGTTCAGCAGTGGAACTCTCTGCCCCGAAGTGTGGTGAAGGCTCCTTCTTTGGAAGCTTTGAAACAGAGGCTGGATGGCCATCTGTCATCTGGATCTAAAGTCCAAAGCATCTGAAGGACCAAGGTGTGGGAACCATTGTATCAGCAGGAGCTAAGTCTCAGAGCTAATTAAATTTTCCTGCTTCTTGGCAGAATGGGGTTGGACTGGATGATGGCCCAGGAGGTCTCTTCCAACTCTTGGATTCTGTGATTCTATGATTCTATGACCTGTCCTCTTTGGAAGCTTGAAGAGATGGACCTGTCCAAAACTCTCAGTTGAAAAGGTTTCTGTCCAGAGGGGTCATTGATCCACCTTGGATCATGGTGCCACTCATTTAGGAATTGAATAATCTTCATGCCAAGACCAAGTAGTCATTATGAAAGAGATCCCATGTTGTGCCGACTTCTACCTGTATGTTTTTGAGGCCGAAAGTGGGACTACCAGCATCATCTTCTGGATCCAAAGCCCACCCCACCTATAGACTTGTAAACAGTGTGAGGTCCATATTAGGAGTATACTCTGGTCCTAAGCCATATAGGACTTTATAGGTCATGCTCAGGACTTGGAAATGTGTCCAGAAATAAACCATTAAGCTTTTTAACAAGAAAGCTATATTCTCCCTATAGCCTAGTGGTTCTCAATCTGTGGATCCCCGGGTGTTTTGGCCTACAACACCCAGAAATCCCACCCAGTTTACCACCTGTTTGGATTTCTGGGAGTTGAAGGCCAAAACATCTGGGGACCCACAGGTTGAGAACCACTGCTGCAACCAGTCATGATTTTGGATGCATCATTTCCAAAGGCAGCCCACATGAAATGCATTGCAGTAATCCAAAATGAGATCTAACCAGAAGATGTTCACCATAGTTAGTCCTAAAGATCTCAAAGAATGGGTCCACCAAGGGAGCTTCTGGTGTGTCTTCTCTCCCCCCAAATATGGAACTCCAGATCTTGGTAATGCAATGGTTCCTGAACCAAAGCCAGTCTGAACATCTCAAAGAACGTGCAGAAGGCATCCATAGCTTCAAACCCCTTGGAGCAAGCCGATTTGACTTAGAGGGGTGCTAGAGTTTCCCTTTGGAGGCCCTCAAAGGTTACGTCTATGGGGGGATCCTTGTATTTAGGGCAGATGACTCAGGATCCTGAGGTTCTCTTGACGTCCTCTCTCCTCTGTGTTGCCGGCAGCTCATTCAAGCACGCGGTTCATTTAGCATTTGTTCGGAAGAGAATGTTCCCTTTCTCTCCGAAGCGCCTATGAAGTCTCAGAGCTAATTAAATGGGGGTGCGGAGAGAGGGGGGGGAGACGTGATTTCCCCTTCTTCAGCCCTCTTCCCAAGCGCTGTCTCGTTGTCTTCCTCTTAGCAATCTGATAGAGTCGGGCCTGACAGGTCCTGGGCTGCGATCTGGATGTCTCTTCTCTCTTCTCTCGGCCTGAAAGACGAACGTTGAACGCACTGCGCATTAAGGACTGCTCATTTACATCCATCCCAGGAATTGCCCAGACTGACAGCCCGGCACATTTGCTTTTTCCAAGGCTTGCAGTCAAGAGGCTGGGCCAAATGCTTTGGGTTTTGCAAGCATCGCATTTAGCGGATGTGTGGGGAATGTTTGTCAAGCTCCAGAACCCAAGAGGCAACCCATTTATGACCGTGGAGGGACACCAGCGTGCTGTGAAATCACGAAGTTAGAAGGAACCAGAAAAAAAGAGGGAGATCTGGATCCATTTCTGGTGCCTTTTGTATACTGACGTGTAAAAGTATCTGATGCGCCGGGCAGAGCGATTGTCTCGTCTGCCGCCATCAACCCCGCCTCCCCTTCTCATAATCAATTATTCATGAACATATGGAGCTAAATTTGCTCACAAGATGGGGCGACTTGTTGACTCCAGAAGGAAAGTTTTCTGAGCAAGAGCAGCCCATCTGTCTTCCGAGTGGTAATTAAGCCAGACAGTCACCTCTTGCCCAAAATGCGGGGAGGGAGGTTTCATGGGGATGGGTGGAGAGAGAGAGAGAGACCGCGCTGGCATGGAAGCCCACCCACCAACAAAGGCCAGACAGATACATGTGTGTGTCCAGACACAACCACATGGCTTATGTTGTTGTGTGACCCACAAAGTTGTGGATGGAGCTCTCACACTTCATTGTGACCATTGAGTATTTTGCTCTTGGAAGATTCCAGGTGGAAGAGGTATCCCAGAATTGGCTTTGGAGGGCTTCCACCTCTCCCAGGTGATTGGTTGTGTTCTCAGACCTTCTCAGGGGGAAGTCATCAAGACGGCTACAGCAGGTGTGTAATTTTGCTATTGTGAATTCTAAGGAAGCTTAAGGAAGCTTCTTCTCCATTCCTTGTGAGGATGTGTGCCTTCCAGTGGCCTTCACTCCCAAGCCAGCTCATGATTTGGTATGGGTTGCATTCTGGATCGTACATCTCAGCCACAGACTCTCAAGAACCACCTCCAAGAAGAGAGAGAAGGGACCATGCTATCCCCTTTCTTGTCTGTTTTGTACCCTCTCTCCACAACCCTCTATCCATCCATCATGGTATCCAGAAAGGTAGAGTAATGGTGGTGGTGGTGGTGGTGGTGGTGATGATGATGATGATGATGATGATGATGATGATGATGATAATAATATCTTGTTTGTTGTGACATACTGTGGTTTTGTGTCAGTAAACTAATAACAACAACAACAACAAATTACCTGCCTCTCCTTGCAGCTCAAGGCGGGGGTGCAATGACTGTGGAATTGTTTAAGCAGTTATCTGGACATCTGAAATACTCCAAAATCCAAAGTTGTCCACATGGATGGTTGAGATGCTTACGCCTTTGCCTTCAGATGGTTCAAGGTGCACACGCTTTATTTCATGCACAAACCATTGAAATTATTCTGCATAAAATCACCTTTGGGCTATAGGCACGAGGTGTATATGAAACATCGACGAATTCTGTCTTTAGATTCGAGTCCCATCTCCTACCTACCTCGCTTAGGTAAATGCAAATATTTCAAAATCTGAAATCCAAACACTTCTGGTGCCGAGGATTGTAGATGAGGGAGCCTCAACCTGTATAGTGTATGGGAAGTTGGGCCTTCAGCTGACCAGGAATGGTGCATGAGGAAGCATGATGTGGTTGGGTCTTCTGTTGACAAGGGATTGAGGGGCATGTGAACTTGGGATGTGATGAAGGAGAAACCATGATGGACGTTGGAGTGACTGAGCTGGTGCCTTCATCCATCATTATAGTCCATTGTGGATCACATGTCTTCACATCCTTCTGGTTTCGCATTTGGATCTCCTTCCAAGACTTCAATTAATGGAGAAGGTTCAGTGAAGGAGAAACTGTCATGGATGCAGGAGAAGCAGAGCTGGTGCCTTCATCCAGCAGTGGAACTCTGTTCCCCGGATTGTGGTGGAGGCTCCTTCTTTGGCTGGATGGCCATCTGTCAGGGGTGATTTGAATGCAGTATTCCTGCTTCTTGGCAGAATGGGGTTGGACTGGATGGCCCATGAGGTCTCTTCCAACTCTTTGATTCTATGATTAGAAAAGGGCTCTCCACAGAATCTCTATGACCTATCCTTGTTTCCACAAAAAGCCAAATTTTTCAAAATCCTATTACAGTATGTAACCAAATTTGAAAAAAAAAATCTGTTCCTGGTTTGGAAGTGTTATTTCCCATTTAATTGTGTGGTATTTCCTTTGAAAGTAGTTGTTCTGCTCCAGAAATGTCGTTTTTGTGGCTGCCACAAACTAAGTTGAATTGGTTGAAACTTCATGAGATATTCATCAAAAAACAGGAGCAAAATGTGCTACAGGACGTCAAAGTTTTTGCAGTTTAATCAACTTTTTCCATGTTTGTATGATAGAACAAATTAGGAAATGAGCTGTTCAGCAGTGGAACTCTCTGCCCCGGAGTGTGGTGGAGGCTCCTTCTTTGGAAGCTTTTAAGCAGAGGCTGGATGGCCATCTGTCAGGGGTGATTTGAATGCAACACTCCTGCTTCTTGGCAGAATGGGGTTGGACTGGATGATGGCCCAGGAGGTCTCTTCCAACTCTTGGATTCTATGATTCTATGACATTTCTAACCCCGGAACAAAACTTGTGTTACAGTGTGTTATAGTCCATTGTGGAGCACACGTCTTCACATCCTTCTGGTTTTGCCTTTGGATTTACGTTGACTCCTTCCAAGACTTCAACGCATGGAGAAGGTATTGGAAGAAGATACGTGTTCATTAAAAGTAGGAAACGGAGAAATGTGGGAAGATGGAACAGAAAAATTTGGGGATGCAGTCGTTGGACGCAATGGCTGCCAAGTTCACCTTGAAGGCATCTTAGGTGGCATCAGCCTCAGGCAAGTAGCATAGGCTTGGCTCTGCCAGACGGGCGAAAGTTTTGGGTGATGAGGAGAGTATTTTGCTTGGTGAAGATGCCACGATGGTATCGGCCTGTGTTTAATTCATGAAGGGCAAAGGGAGGCGGGGGAGAGATCCGTTTGCTGGTTGTTCTCTTTGTCGAGGAAAGGGCACAACGCTGGGCGCTTCGGGGAGGCTTTCTGAGCAGCAAGCGCCTGTTTGCTGGGAATTAGAATGACTCTATCTGATTTTCTTTCATTCGTGACCTTTAGAGATGCCGCTTTTAGATTGATAAGCGGGTGGGTGCTTTTAGTAACCCAATCCCAAATTTGTTTCGTATATTAGTCTCTCGTCGCTTTCAGACCCAGCTCGCATGCCTTCCACAAAAGGCTTCTTTTCCTGGAGGAAAGGAGGCAACGATGGTATCTTATCTGCGGCACAAAAGGAAAAATTGGAGTTTCTTTGGGTTAAATTAGGGGTGTGAAAAATATGCATCGCGATAATTTGTCTTTAGAAGCCTTTTTCGCCAGGAACCGCCCTCCTGGTGCCTCCGCTCCTTTCTTCGTTGGGCTTTCATCTCGCACGCTCCGGCTAAAAAAAATGCAGTTTGCAAAACCAATTTTACTATTACATCTTAAGAGAGTTGACAAAAATCAGATGGACAAAATGCATTGAGATCCGCAAACACAGTGCAGAGTTCTTTCCCATCACCCATGAATGCAGTGAGGGATTGTAATTGTTTGTTTGACTGGTTATCTTTGTGCCGTTCACATAGTTTTATATTAATGATGCATTTGAGTTGCATGTGCAGCTGCAACTTGCTCAAACTATGCAGCAGGTCAGCAAAAAATGATGTAATCATAGAATCATAGAATCAAAGAGTTGGAAGAGACCTCATGGGCCATCCAGTCCACCCCCATTCTGCCAAGAAGCAGGAATATTGCATTCAAAGCACCCCTGACAGATGGCCATCCAGCCTCTGCTTAAAAGCTTCCAAAGAAGGAGCCTCCACCACACTCCGGGGCAGAGAGTTCCACTGCTGAACAGCTCTTATAGAATCCTAGAATCAAAGAGTTGGAAGAGACCTCCTGGACCATCATCCAGTCCAACCCCATTCTGCCAAGAAGCAGGAATATTGCATTCAAATCACCCCTGACAGATGGCCATCCAGCCTCTGCTTAAAAGCTTCCAAAGAAGGAGCCTCCACCACACTCCGGGGCAGAGAGTTCCACTGCTGAACAGCTCTTATAGAATCCTAGAATCAAAGAGTTGGAAGAGACCTCCTGGACCATCATCCAGTCCAACCCCATTCTGCCAAGAAGCAGGAATATTGCATTCAAAGCACCCCTGACAGATGGCCATCCAGCCTCTGCTTAAAAGCTTCCAAAGAAGGAGCCTCCACCACACTCCGGGGCAGAGAGTTCCACTGCTGAACAGCTCTTATAGAATCCTAGAATCAAAGAGTTGGAAGAGACCTCCTGGACCATCATCCAGTCCAACCCCATTCTGCCAAGAAGCAGGAATATTGCATTCAAATCACCCCTGACAGATGGCCATCCAGCCTCTGCTTAAAAGCTTCCAAAGAAGGAGCCTCCACCACACTCCGGGGCAGAGAGTTCCACTGCTGAACAGCTCTTATAGAATCCTAGAATCAAAGAGTTGGAAGAGACCTCCTGGACCATCATCCAGTCCAACCCCATTCTGCCAAGAAGCAGGAATATTGCATTCAAAGCACCCCTGACAGATGGCCATCCAGCCTCTGCTTAAAAGCTTCCAAAGAAGGAGCCTCCACCACACTCCGGGGCAGAGAGTTCCACTGCTGAACAGCTCTTATAGAATCCTAGAATCAAAGAGTTGGAAGAGACCTCCTGGACCATCATCCAGTCCAACCCCATTCTGCCAAGAAGCAGGAATATTGCATTCAAATCACCCCTGACAAATGGCCATCCAGCCTCTGCTTAAAAGCTTCCAAAGAAGGAGCCTCCACCACACTCCGGGGCAGAGAGTTCCACTGCTGAACGGCTCTCACAGTCAGGAAGTTCTTCCTAATGTTCAGATGGAATCTCCTCTCTTGTAGTTTGAAGCCATTGTTCCGCGTCCTAGTCTCCAAGGAAGCAGAAAACAAGCTTGCTCCCTCCTCCCTGTGGCTTCCTCTCACATATTTATACATGGCTATCATATCTCCTCTCAGCCTTCTCTTCTTCAGGCTAAACATGCTCAGTTCCCTAAGCCGCTCCTCATAGGGCTTGTTCTCCAGACCCTTGATCATTTTAGTCGCCCTTGCAAACAGTCAGTTCTACTCTTAGTTTTTTTCCATTATGATAGTTTACATACCCCTATGAACCACCGTGGAGATTAAGATCTTCTGGAGAGGCCCTGCTCTCGGTCCCACCACCATCACAGATGCGTTTGGCGGGGACGAGAGACAGGTGTAAGACTGTAGGTTTTATATAGCAATATTAAATGATCACTCACAAGCCGGTTTTGCTTTGAAATGAATATATTGCTTGTATCTCTGCAGCAAAGAAAGACACTACTGACTTGTTCCCACCACCACTTCCTTTTATACACCCTTCCTGCCCATCTCCCACTCCTCACTGTTTCCTTATTAGACCTCGTTGCTTCACAAGTTCCAATACAAGGTTTCCTGACAACAGGGCCTTCTCAGTGATTGTCCCTCGGCTATGGAACTCCCTTTCTAATGAGAGCAGGTCAGCCCTGTCCCTCTTGTCCTTCAGAAGGATGACAAAAACGTGGCTGTGAGATCGAGCCGTTGGGACTGTGCAATGAGGCAGCAAGAGGAACCCTTAGTATGCCAACCAAATTCAATATGGTTGTTAAGACAGTTTTAATTAGAGGATTTCAACATCAAGATAAGTGATTTTAATGCTTTTGTATGTGTATGGTCTAATATGTTTCGGCATTGAATGTTTGCTGTTTATATGTTGTGCTCCGCCCTGAGTCCCCTGAGTTGGGATGGGAAGGGTGGAATATCAATGCTTTAAATAAATAATGAATAAATATCTTGTGTACTCAAGTATCATAGAATCCTAGAATCCTAGAGTTGGAAGAGACCTCCTGGGCCATCATCCAGTCCAACCCCATTCTGCCAAGAAGCAGGAATATTGCATTCAAATCACCCCCGACAGATGGCCATCCAGCCTCTGCTTAAAAGCTTCCAAAGAAGGAGCCTCCACCACACTCCGGGGCAGAGAGTTCCACTGCTGAACGGCTCTCACAGTCATGTTCAGGTGGAATCTCCTTTCTTGTAGTTTGAAGCCATTGTTCCCTGGCGTCCTAGTCTCCAGGGAAGCAGTAAACAAGCTTGCTCCCTCCTCCTCCCTGTGGCTTCCTCTCACATATTTATACATGGCTATCATCTCTCCTCTCAGCCTTCTCTTCTTCAGGCTAAACATGCCCAGCTCCTTAAGCCGCTCCTCATAGGACTTGTTCTCCGGACCCTTGATCCTTTTAGTCGCCCTCTTCTGGACATATTCCAGCTTAGAGTCAATATCTCCCTTGAATTGTGGTGCCCAGAATTGGACACAATTCAATTCTGTGATCTAACCAAAGCGGAATAGAGCATGGGGAGCATGACTTCCCTGGATCTAGACACTAGGCTCCTCTTGATGCAGGCCAAAATCCCATTGGCTTTTTTTGCGGCAAAGATACACAATGGAGGTGATGACTTGCTCGAGAGCAGGACATGTGGAAAAGATCCTTGTTGACAAGAAGGGGAACATGAGCCAGCAATGTCATGTGGCAGCTAAACAAGCCCATGGGGTTTTGGCCTGCATCAAGAGGAGTCAGTGGTTCTCAACCTGGGGTCCCCAGATGTTTTTGGCCTACAACTCCCAGAAATCCTAGCCAGTTTACCAGCTTTTAGGATTTCTGGGAGTTGAAGGCCAAAAACATCTGGGGACCCCAGGTTGAGAACCACTGGTCTAGATCCAAGGGAAGTCATGCTACCCTTCTATTCTATTCTGCCTTGGTCAGAACACTTACCTGGAATCACACTGTGTCCAATTCTGGGCACTGCAATGGAAGGGAGAGGTTTGACTCTAAGTTGGAATGTGTCCAGAGGAAAGGGGCAAGACTCAAAGGGTCAAGGGTCTGGAGAACAAGCCCTATGAGGAGAGACTTGAAAGAGCTGGGCTTGTTTAGCCTGCAGAAGAGAAGGCTGAGAGGAGGCATGAGGAGGGCCAGGGATCAAGAGGTGACGCCGGGGAAGTCATCGGGAGGAAGAAGCAGGCTTCCTTTCTGCTGTCCTGGAGACTAGGACGCAATGGAGCAATGGCTCCAACGAAAGCAAGGAGATTCCACCTGAATATGAGGAAGAACTTCCTGACTGTGAGGAGAGCTGTTCAGCAGTGGAACTCTCTCTGTCCTTGAGGGAGTGTGGTGGAGACCTTCTTTGGAGGCCTTTAAGCAGACTAGGACACGAAACAATGGCTTCAAACTACAAGATTCCATCTGAACATGAAGAAGAACTTCCTGACTGTGAGAGCCGTTCAGCAGTGGAACTCTCTGGTGGTGGAGGCTCCTTCTTTGGAAGCTTTGAAGCAGAGGCTGGATGGCCATCTGTCAGGGGTGATTTGAATGCAATATTCCTGCTTCTTGGCAGAATGGGGTTGGACTGGATGGCCCAGGAGGTCTCAGCCAACTCTTGGATTCTAGGATTGTATGATTCTATGACACCTTTAAGTAGAGGCTGGATGGCCATCTGTTGGGGGTGTTTTGAATGCAATTTTCCTGCTTCTTGGCAGAATGGGGTTGGACTGGATGGCCCAACAGATCTCTTCCAACTCTAGGATTCTATGAAATGTTAATCATGAATTAACCATGGGTCAATGTGAAGATTGAACCTTCACTCCGTCCATGAAGAACCTAAAAGATGGACCAACACCTTCTACTTTCTCCATCAACATCAATGCTTTCTCCTCTCTAAAGAATGACCCTCAGCTTACCTGTAAGTCTCATCAGAATCCATAATTTTGGCCCCCAAACCTTCCCCAGACTTATACACGAGATCGTATCTATAGTATTATTATTTACTTATTTAGAGCTTTTGTACCCGGTCTTCTCGACCTCCGAGGAGGGACTCAGGCCGGCTAACAACAGAAAATCAATATACAAATAAACTAAAGCATAATAACATCATAGTACATGAATACATTAAAACACATTAAAATACAGATCAAGAATTACATAAATCCAATTCGTCAAGGTAAATCACAAATTCACTACCTTGTGATCAACAGTTGTGATCAACAGTTATTGATTCGATCATCAATATGAGAATGCTAAGTTCCAGAGCCAAGATTTTACTATCTTTCTGAAAGTCAGGAGGGAGGGGGCAGATCTAATCTCCAATGGGAGAGAGTTCTACAGCCGAGGGGCCACCACCGAGAAGGCCCTGTCCCTCATCCCCACCAGACGCACTTGCGAAGGTGATGGGACCAAGAGCAGAGCCCCTCCAGAAGATCTTAACAACCTTGATGGTTCGTAGGGGAGAAACCGTTCAGACAGGTAAACTGGGCCGGAGTTGTTTAGGGATTTATAGGTCAGCACCAGCACTGCTCAAACTTCCGTACAGTGGCCCTTATTTCTCATGCCAGTAAGGTAATGCTCAAGATCCTGCAAGGAAGACTCCAGCAATACATGGAACGAGAGTTGCCAGATGTTCAAGCTGGGTTTAGAAAAGGTAGAGGAACGAGAGACCAAATTGCCAATATCCGCTGGATAATGGAGAAAGGCAGGGAGTTTCAGAAAAACATCTACTTCTGCTTCATTAACTATTCTAAAGCTTTTGACTGTGTGGATCATAATAAATTGTGGCAAGTTCTTGGTGGGATGGGCATCCCAAGCCCCCTTCCCTCTCTCCTGAGGAATCTGTACAAGGACCAAGGAGCAACAGTCAGAACTGACCACGGAACAGGAGACTGGTTCAAGATTGGGAAAGGCGTCCGGCAAGGCTGCATCCTCTCACCCAACCTCTTTAACGTGTATGCAGAACACATCATGCGAGGATGTGCAGGGCTTGAGGAATGCAAAGCTGGGGTGGAAATGGCTGGAAGAAACATTAACAACCTCAGATATGCAGATGACACCACTCTGATGGCCGAAAGCGAGGAGGAGCTGAGGAGCCTTCTCATCAAGGTGAAAGAAGAAAGCGCAAAAGCCGGGTTGCAGCTAAACGTCAAAAAAACCAAGATCATGGCAACAAGAATGATTGACAACTGGGAAATAGAGGGAGAAACCGTGGAGGCTGTGACAGACTTTGTATTTCTAGGTGCAAAGATTACTGCAGATGCAGACTGCGGCCAGGAAATCAGAAGACGCTTCCTTCTTGGGAGGAGAGCAATGTCCAATCTCGATAAAATAGTGAAGAGTAGAGACATCAGACTGGCAACAAAGATCCATTGCCTAGTCAAAGCCATGGTATTCCCTGTAGTCACCTACGGATGTGAGAGCTGGACCTTAGGGAAGGCTGAGCGAAGGAAGAGAGATGCTTTTGAGCTGTGGTGTTGGAGGAAAGTGCTGAGAGTGCCTTGGACTGCGAGAAGGTCCAACCAGTCCATCCTCCAGGAAATAAAGCCCGACTGCTCACTGGAGGGAAAGATACTGGAGACAAAGTTGAAGTACTTTGGCCACATCATGAGGAGACAGGAAAACCTAGAGAAGACAGTTATGCTGGGGAAAGTGGAAGGAAAAAGGAAGAGGGGCCGACCAAGGGCAAGATGGATGGATGGCATCCTTGAAGTGACTGGACTGACCTTGAGGGAGCTGGGGGTGGTAACGGCCGACAGGGAGCTCTGGCGTGGGCTGGTCCATGAGGTCACGAAGAGTCGGAGACGACTGAACGAATGAACAACAACAACAACACCAGCACTTTGAATTGTGCTTGGAAGCCGATTGGCAGCCTATGGAGTTGGCGCAACAGAGGAGTATTATGCTCCCTGTACCCCGCTCCTGTTAGTAATCTGGCTGCCGCTCGTTGGACTAATTGCAGCTTCCAGGCAGTCTTCAGAGGCAACCCCATGCAGAGAGCGTTGCAGTAGTACAGTATATGTTGTTAAAATGTGGTCACGTAGGCTATTGCAAAACATGAGTATGGTTCACTTGCATATTGGAGACCTTCACCACGCAGTTGGTGTCCCATTGAATCTGGAACGTTTGCCACAAATCTCCGGGCTCCCTTTCTTCTGTTTCGATGGCTCAATTACGCGTCCCGCTTGAAGGCCAGTCTGTCCCAAACCTTCGGAGACAAGAGCAAATGGAGTTGTCACGGGACCGAAAATGATGGAGACGACGCGGTGCGTTTCCGTATCGATTCCACGAGGGAGATTGAGAAATGATTCAGCATTGTTTGGTGTTGACAGAGGCTTTTCCGAGTCTCTTTTCAATTAAGCGAACCGAACTGTACGCGAAGGCTTCCATTATTCATGAAATAGACGCTTTTGGTTTTGATTAATCTCTTTTTTGAGCCGTCTTCATCATTTGCTCTTTTCTTCCGCTGGCAGTTTGGAAGTGAAGTCACCTTCTCGGTATCTTTCCTGTTGTTGTGCTGTTGGGTCTCAGGTCGAGAATCACTGGCCAAGATGGGAACCCACTTTGGACTCAGATGTTTTTTTTATCATGTCAGGAGCAAACCAAAACAGTTGTATTGCATTAAAAAACAGACAAACAAACAAACAAAACACAACATTTGCAAGCTTGGTAGTTGATTAGATGTCCTTTGACCAGTATCTGGCCCCTTGGAGTGCTTCCGGTGTTGCCGCAAGGAGGTCCTCCCTGGTGCATCATGTGGCAAGGCTCAGGGTGCATTGCAGCAGGTGGTCAGTGGTTTGCTCTTCTCCACACTCGCATGTCGTGGATTCCACTTTGTGGCCCCATTTCTGAAGGTTGGTTCTGCATCTTGTGGTGCCAGAGTGCAGTCTGTTCAGCGCCTTCCACGTCACCTCGTCTTCTGTGTGCCCAGGGGGGAGTCTCTCATTGGGTATCAGCCATTGGTTGAGGT
The DNA here is from genome assembly GCF_037176765.1 of Anolis sagrei. Taxonomy (NCBI): domain Eukaryota; kingdom Metazoa; phylum Chordata; class Lepidosauria; order Squamata; family Anolidae; genus Anolis; species Anolis sagrei. The sequence goes on along the minus strand of NC_090027.1, from coordinate 44,934,337 downwards.
TCTGGGTTTAAGCCTGCCACTTTTGTACTCTCGCTTGCTGAGGTGTTCTGGTGAGTGTCTCTGTAGATCTTAGAAAACTATTTCTTGATTTAAGTCGTTGACGTGCTGGCTGATGTCACTGCCAGATGTCACTGCCTTGATCCTTTCACTATTCGCTGCTACTTCCCGGTGGATGTCAGGTGGTGCTAAGCAGTGTAATTTCTCCCGTGGTGTAGGGCGCAGACACCCCGTGATAATGCGGCATGTCTCATTAAGAGCCACATCCACTGTTTGAGTGTGGTGAGATGTGTTCCACACTGGGCATGCGTACTCAGCAGCAGAGTAGCATAGCGCAAGGGCAGATGTCTTCACTGTGTCTGGTTGTGATCCCCAGGTTGTGCCAGTCAGCTTTTGTATGATGTTGTTTCTAGCACCCACTTTTTGCTTGATGTTCAGGCAGTGCTTCTTGTAAGTCCAAAGTGACTCTTCCCAGGTATTTGGGTGTGCTGCAATGCTCCCGTGGGATTCCTTCCCAGGTAATAATCCTAGGAGCTCGGGATGCTTCTTTGTTCTTGAGATGAAAGGCACATGTCTGTGTTTTAGATGGATTAGGAATCAGCTGGTGTTCCCTGTAATAGGCAGTAAGAGCACCTAGAGCTTCGGAGAGCTTCTGTTCTACCATCTCAAAGCTCCCTGCTTGAGCGGTGATGGCACGATCATCAGCATAGATGAAGCTCTCTGTCCCTTCTGGCAGTGGCTGGTCATTTGTGTAGATGTTGAACATGGATGGAGCAAGCACGCTCCCCTGAGGCAGGCCATTCTTCTGTTTCCGCCAGAGACGACTCAGATGGTGAAACAACCTGAAATATTTGGATCTCTTCACTTCAGAGGGAATGGTAGGGTTGCACGATTGACTTTAAGAAAAGATGATTTTCCTCTGGGATCAAGCTCATAAATGGGCCAAACATTCAACCAATCCTCCCTTCCATCACCTTTGTTTAACCACATATACTGTAGATATCTTGTGGCTTTCCTATGTTTACAAAGGTTGTCAAACACCAAATATGGTTGCTAAAAGGTGGGCAAGATTGATGTAACCAGGCATGGGCAAACTTCAACCTTCCAGGTGTTTTTGGACTCCAACTCCTGTTAGGAATGGTGGGAGTTGGAGTCCAAAACACCTGGAGAGTCGAAGTTTGCCCGTACCTGGTGTAACCTGTATGGAATCCCATGTGGTTGAGTTGTATATAGAAAGACCTCTGGATCCAAATGTCAGCTGGTGAGGAACCTCAACAGTAAGCCATCGGCAACCACAGGAAACCAAGGCTTCAAAGTGGTTCATCCTCTTCCTCCCATGTTTATCCTCCTGGCAGGATGGCATCCCAGAATGCCCTGCGCCCGCCCTCGAGAAAACCAAAGTGCTGTTCCAGCAGGCACCAGCCACCCCCTCCCCAATGCCAGAGATACAGCTTAATGGTGTAGCATTAGAAAATGTGGACCATTTCCGCTCCCTTGGCAGCCACCTCTCCACCAAAGTCAACATCGACGCCAAAATACAACACCGGCTGAGCTCTGCAAGTGCAGCATTTTCCAGAATGAAGCAGAGAGTGTTTGAGGAACTAGACATCCGTAGGGATACCAAGGGGCTTGTCCATGAAGCTATTGTCCTCTCAACCCTTCTATACGCCTGTGAGACGTGGACTGTCTACAGATGTCACATGCAACTCCTGGAACGATTCCATCAGCACTACCTCCAGAAAATCCTGCAAATCTCTTGGGAAGACAAGCGGACAAACGTCAGTGTGCTGGAAGAATCAAAGACCACCAGCACTGAAGCGATGGTCCTCCAACATCAACTCTGCTGGGCCGGCCGCATTGTCCGAATTCCTGACCACCGTCTCCCAAAGCAGTTGCTCTACTCTGAACTCAAGAATGGAAAACGGAATGTTGGAGGACAGGAAAAGAGATTTAAAGATGGGCTCAAAGCCAACCTTAAAAACTCTGGCATCAACACTGAGAACTGGGAAGCCCTGGCCCTTGAGCGCTCCAGCTGGAGGTCAGCTGTGACCAGCAGTGCTGCAGAATTCGAGGAGGCACGAGTGGAGGGTGAAAGAGAGAAACGTGGCAGGAGGAAGGCGCATCAAGCCAACCCTGACTGGGACCGCCTTCTACCTGGAAACCAATGCCTTCACTGCGGGAGAAGATGCGGGTCAAGAAGAGGGCTCCGCAGCCACCTACGGATCCACAAGGAAACCCACAATGGAAGACCATCTTACTCGTCCAAGGAGGGATCGCCTAAGTAAGTAAGTAAGCGCCCTCCCTCCACCCATTCTGCCTCATCGTAGTGTTTCCATTGCTGCATTAAAGCAAAGACCAATTTGCTTTTTCTGCCTCTTTATTGATAGCGGTGCTGATTTGTGGCTCTGGTCGGAAACTTGATTACATTAAGTGGCTCCTGGCAGTTTGCAGATGCAATGAGTGACAGCTTTAATTCTGCGCATGGCTTCGCCTCCCCTTCCCTTGCGCAATGTCCCGCCTCCGCATGGGTTGGTCCCGTCCATGTTTGGACTCAGGTTATTTCCCTAAGGAACTCTTTCTTTCTTTCTTGTTGCCCTCTTTCCCTGAAAACCACCAGGTCAGATGACACAGAGAAGCCATTGAAATCCACAAGAAGCAGGTGGACAATTTCAACAGGAAGGAGGAAACCATGAAAATGAACAGTATTAAAAAAAACTCTAAAATTACAACAGCCAAACAACAGAGAGGAAACAAACAAGGACATCTAATCACCTCTCAACAAAAGATTGCCCCAGGCACTGCCAGGCCATCAAATGTTAATCAAGGTGGTCAGTTGAAACATTCCCACCTAGCTCCAGCAGACAAGGGTTCTTTGTCCCACCCTGGTCTTTCCACAGATATATAAATCCCTTTTCCTAGTTCCAACAGACCTCACAACCTCTGAGGATGCTTGCCATAGATGCAGGCGAAACATCAGGAGAGAATGCCTCTAGAACATGGCCATAAAGGTAGAAAAAACCTACAACAAGGACATCTAATCACCTCTCCACAAAAGATTGCTCCAGGCACTGTCAGGCCATTATATGCTAATCAAGGTGGTCATTGGAAACATTCCCACCAATCTCCAGCAGACAAGAGTCCTTTGTCCCACCCTGGTCATGCCACAGTTATATAGTTCCAACAAACCTCGCTACCTCTGAGGATGCTTGCCATAGATGCAGGCGAAACGTCAGGAGTGAATGCCTCTAGACCATGGCCATATAGCCTGAAAAAAACCTACAACAACCCAGTGATTCCAGCCACGAAAGCCTTCGACAATACATGTGGACAATGTCAACAGAAAGGAGGAAACCATGAAAACGAACAAAATCTGGCTACCAGTATTAAAAAAACTCTAAATTTACAACAGCAAAACAACAGAGAAGAAACAATCAGGGACATCTAATCACCTCTCAACAAAAGATTGTCCTAGGCACCAACAAGCCGCAACAAACAACTGCCATCAATGGCCATCAAATGCTAATCAAGGTGGTCAGTTGAAACATTCACACCTCACTCCAGCAGACAAGGGTTCTGGTCATTCCACGGATATATAAACCCAGTTTTCCTAGATGTATTTATTTATTTGTTTGTTTGTTTGTTATTCGAACTTCTATGCGGCCACTCCCCTGGGGCTCAGAGCGGCTTACAAGAATGGCTAAAATCAAACCCATTTTAAAAACAATTTAAAACAATTTAAACACAATCAGAGATCAAAGGCCCGTCAAAATAGGTATGTCTGACATGCCCTGCGGAAAGCTAATAAATCCCGCAAGGCACGGACTTCGGGTGGCAGAGTATTCCAGAACGATGGTGCCACTGCTGTGAAGGCTCTGCGCCTAGTTGCTGTTAGGCGCAAAGTCTTGACACTGGGGACTTCCAATAGATCTTGGTCCTCGGAGTGGAGGGGTCTCTGGGGTTGGGAGGGGGTGAGGCCGTCCCTCAGGTACATTGGCCCCAGACCATGCACGACCTTCAAGGTGAGTCCCATCCCTTTGAAAGCGATCCGATGCTCAATGGGTCACCAATGCAGCTGTAGTAAGATTGGTGTAATGTGGCATCTCATCGGAATTCCCGCAAGAAGCTGAGCAGCTGCGTTTTGTACCAGCTTGAGCTTCTGGATCACCGACAGAGGAAGGCCAATGTAGAGGGCGTTACAGTAGTCCAGTCTTGAGATGACCGTGGCCTGGATCACCGTAGCCAGGTCGTCCCTGGACAGGGATGGGCCAGCCGTCTAGCCTGACGCAGGTGAAAGAAGGCGGTTCTGCTCACGGCGGAGAGAGACCTGGGCCTCCATCGTCAGAAAGAGAGGGTCCAAAAGGACTCCCAGACTCTTGACTAATGAGGACGGGCGTAGCGCCTTGCCATCCAGGGTAGGAAGCTGGATGTCCCCACTGCCCGGTCGACCCAGCCATAGGATCTCCGTCTTTGCTGGACTCACCCTCAACCTGCTGGCACGCAGCCATCCAGTCTCGGCCTGGAGGCACTGATGGAAACAATCAGGTGCAGAGTCCGGTCGGCCTTCCATCTTCAGCACCAGCTGAGTGTCATCAGCGTACCGGTCACACTCCAGCCCAAAACCTCGGACCAGCTGAGCAAGTGGTTGCATCTAGATATTAAACAACAGAGGGGAGAGAACAGTTCCAACAGACCTCACTGCCTCTGGGGATGCTTGCCACAGATGCAGGCGAAACGTCAGGAGAGAATGCCTCTAGAACATGGCCATATAGCCTGGAAAAACCTACAACAACCCAGTGATTCCGGCCATGAAAGCCTTCGACAATACAATTGCAACCTTCTTGTGTTTTATGTAAACAGAAAAATAATGCATGCAATGGGATTTTACCATATCTTGGGACTAAGAGAGAAAACCAAGTTGGTATCCCAAGCTTTCACCGGCTTAAGTCTTCTTCTTCGGACACAAGGCTTAGTCTGTGAAGGGTGAGGAGACCAGCTTCGTTTGCAGGTCCCTTTGCATACTGATCTTCCAGAGTGACACAGCTCGGTCTTTGGATAGAGAAGTCATGCATTCACTTCTTCGTGTCGGAACGTGCTTTTGCATTCACCGGTCTACAGAAAAGTCTTGCCAGCTTCTGCTCAAGGACTCTTGGGATCCGCGCAGCAGACAATCTAAATTCTTGATCTTGAGCTAGATTTGTCAAACCAGCCCTTCTTGAGCCTTTCCCACTCCTTCCCTCGTCCAGTTGGATTCCAGGAATTGGCTTTTCATCTCATTTTGAGATCCGGACAGGAGTTAGCGACTCTCGGTTGCCACGTGTTCGGACTCTTCCTGCAGAGAAGAAAGAAGCCTGGGCCACAACGTTCTCTTCTCGATGCATTTCCTTGCCGTCAAAGTTTGTCCCTTCGGTTCAAGGCACTTCCTTTCAGATGCAGGGACCCAAAGGGATATCGTCCACACTGAATCATGAATTAGAAGAGACCTCATGGGCCATCGGTCCAATTCCATTCGGCCAAGAAGCAGGAAAATTGCATTCAAAGCACCCCTGAGAGATGGCCATCCAACATCTGTTTCAAAGCCTCCAAAGAAGGAGCCTCCACCACACTCCGGGGCAGAGAGTTCCACTGCTGAATGGCTCTCATGCTCAGGAAGTTCTTCCTCATGTTCAGATGGAATCTCCTTAAGCTCTGTTCCCTTCAAAGCACCCCCGACAGATGGCCATCCAGCCTCTTTTTCAAAGCTTCCAAAAAAGGAGCCTCCACCACACTCTAGGGCAGAGAGTTCCACTGCTGAACGGCTCTCACAGTCAGGAAGTTCTTCCTCATGTTCAGATGGAATCTCCTTAAGCTCTATTCCCTTCAAAGCACCCCAGAAAAATGGCCATCCAGCCTCTGTTTCAAAGCTTCCAAAGAAGGAGCCTCCACTACACTCCGGTGCAGAGAGTTCCACTGCTGAACGGCTCTCATGCTCAGGAAGTTCTTCCTCATGTTCAGATGGAATCTCCTTAAGCTCTATTCCCTTCAAAGCACCCCCGACAGATGGCCATCCAGCTTCTGTTTAAAAGCTTCCAAAGAAGGAGCCTCCACCACACTCCAGGGCAGAGAGTTCCGCTCCTGAACGGCTCTCATGCTCAGGAAGTTCTTCCTCATGTTCAGATGGAATCTCCTTAAGCTCTATTCCCTTCAAAGCACCCCTGACAGATGGTGTAACATAAGGAAATGTGGATCATTTCCACTCCCTTGGCAGCCACCTCTCCACAAAAGTCACAATTGTTACGGAAATACAACACCGCCTGAGCTCTGCGAGTGCAACTTTTTTCCCGAATGAAACAGAGAGTGTTTAAGAACCAGGACATCTGTAGGGAGACCAAGGGGCTTGTTTATAAAACTATTGTCATCCCAACTCCACGTCTCGCAGGCATAAAGCAGGGTTTGGAGGACAATAACTTTAGAAACAAGCCCCTTGGTCTCCCTATGGATGTCCCAGTCCTCAAACACTCTCTGCTTCATTCAGAAGAATGCTGCACTCACAGAGCTCAGGCGGTGTTGAATTTCAGTCTCAATGTTTACGTCTGTAGACAGTCCACGTTTCGCAGGCATATAGCAGGGTTGGGAGGACAATAGCTTTATAAACAAGCCCCTTGGCCTCCCTATGGATGTCCCGACCCTCAAAACACAGTATATTATGTTGGTCATGGGGGTTCTGTGTAGGAAGTTTGGCCGAATTGTATCACTGGTGGGCTTCAGAATGCTCTTTGATTGCAGGTGAACTATAAATTCCAGCAACTCCAACTCCCACACGTCAAGGTCTATTTCCCCAAATTCCACCAGTGCTCTCATTTGGACAATAGAATATTTGTGACAAGTTTGGTACAGATACATCATTGTTTGAGTTCGCAGTGCTCTCTGGATGTAGGTGAACTACAGCTTCCAAACTCAGCATGCTAATATTTGTCCGTTTGTCTTCCGAAGAGATTTGCAGGATTTTCCGGAGGCAGTGCTGATGGAATTGGTCCAGGAGTTGCTTGTGACGTCTGTAGACAGTCCACGTCTCGCAGGCATATAGCAGCGTTGGGAGGAGAATAGCTTTATAGACAAGCCCATTGGTCTCCCTATGGATGTCCCAGTCCTCAAACAATCTCTGCTTCATTCAGAAGAACGCTGCACTCGCAGAGCTCAGGCAGTGTTGAATTTCAGTGTCAATGTTTACGCCTGTAGACTGTCCATGTCTCGCAGGCATACAGCAGGGTTGGGAAGACAATAGCTTTATAAACAAGCCCCTTGGTCTCCCTACGGATGTCCCGGTCCTCAAACACTCTCTGCTTCATTCAGAAGAACACTGCACTCGAAGAGCTCAGGCAGTGTTGAATTTCAGTGTCAATGTTTACGTCTGTAGACAGTCCACGTCTCGCAGGCATACAGCAGGGTTGGGAAGACAATAGCTTTGGTCTCTCTACGGATGTCCTAGTCCTTAAACACTCTCTGCTTCATTCAGAAGAAGTCTGCACTCGCAGAGCTCAGGCGGTGTTGTATTTCAGTGTCAATGTTGACTTTGGTGGAGAGGTGGCTGCCAAGGGAGCGGAAATGGTCCACATTTTCTAATGTTATACTGTTAAGCTGTATTTCTGGCATTGGGGAGGGATTGGCTGGTGACTTTGGCTGGAAGAGCACTTTGGTTTTCTCGATGTTCAATGACAGGCTGAGCTTCTCATATGCTTCTGCAAGGGTGTTTAGAGTGGCTTGCAGGTCTTCTTCTGAATGTGCACAGACAACGTTGTCATCATCATACTGGAGTTCTATAACATAACAACGTTATCATCATACTGGAGTTCCAAGCTTCTTGTATGCACACAACTGTTCCTGCAGGTCTGACGTTAAGGCGATCTGGGATCGTTACCGTGTAATGGGCTCGTTTTGAGCCTCTTTCCGGCCCCCTTGCCTTTCCCCACCAGTTCTTGGGTTTGAGGCTGGGTGGGGGGCCCATTCCCCGCCTTATCTCCCCCTAATTCCCGTTGCCTTGCCAATGACTTTGGCTTTCTAAGTGCTGGAGATACTTTAAACACGTGCGCAAATGCCGAGCGCCGCGCACTAAATGTCAAACGGATTGAGAGAAAATGTCTCCGTAATTTTTACAATCGCCATTCCTTAACCTGTAAGAGGGAGGACTAATAATAAACACTTTCGGATTCATTATGTATTCACTCGGCACAGCCCGCTCAGAAAGAAAAGAAGATAAAACACATCAGTTTATATCTGGGGTTTTTTCTCCCTCTCCCGTCCTTCCTTCCTTCGTTCGTTCGTTGGTTCGTCTTAAAGCCGTGAGTCAGAGAGCTTGAAATTAAATACAGTTAATGCAGATAAGTAATCTGCGACTGTTCTTGTTCATGAAATGGATAACTCTCTCTGTCTGTTTCTTGAATGCGGCGTGGTTGAGGGAATGGGAATAAATTGAAAACTTCTGCTAATAAGCTCAGTGAAGGGTTTTTTAATGTCTCTCCGATGGGTAAAAATGGGAAATATTGAACTTCAAACAGACGAGTTGCCATTATCTCCTAATGCACACACACACACACACACACACACACATATATATATATATATATATATATATATACATATACATATACATACACACACACACACACACACACACACATACATACACACATACATACACACACACACATACATACACACACACACACACCTACTAGCTGTACCCGCCACACTTTGCTGTGGCCAACCTTACCTCTTTCTCTCCTTCTTTCCCTTCTTCCTTCACTCCCTCTATCCTTCCTTCCCATCTTTCCTTCTCTTCTTCCTTCCTTCTCTATCTCTTTCCTTCCTTTCTCCTTTTTCTTTCTCTTCTGCTGTCTCTCTTTTCTTCCTTCTCTCTTTCCTTCTTTCCTTCCCTCCCTCTTTCTCTACATCTCCCCCCTTTTTTCTTTCCTTCTCTCCTTCCTTCCTTCTCTAACTTTCCTTCCTTCCTCCTTTTTCTTTCCCTCCCCTTTTCTCTCCTTCCTTCCTTCTCTAACTTTCCTTCCTTCTCTTTTTGCTTCCATGCTTCCTTCTCCCTTTCCTTCTTTCCTTCCCTCTCTCTTTCTCTACATCTTCCCCCCTTCCTTCGCTCCCTCTTTCCTTCCTTCTTTCCCTTTTTTCTTTCCTTCTCTCCTTCCTTCCTTCTCTAACTTTCCTTCCTTCTCCCTTTTTCTTTCTCTCCCTCTTTTTCTCCTTCCTTCCTTCCTTCTCTCTTTGCTTCCATACTTCCTTCTCTTTTCTTCTTCTTTCTTTCCCTCCGTCTTTCTTTTCTCTTTCTTTCTTCTTTCTTTCTTTCTCTCTTTTCTCCCCTGCCCTCCCTCTTTCTTCCCTTTTTTCTGTATTGTCAGTTAGCTTTTCATCATTTAGCTTTTGGGGACTTTTAAAGTCCCTTCTGCTGTGTTTTTCAGTGTTTTTATGAGTGAAGGACATACATTGGACTGTTAGGTGTCTTGTGTTCAAATTTGGTGTCAATTCCTCCAGTGGTTTTTGAGTTCTGTTAATCCCACAAACAAACATGACATTTATATTTATATTTATATTTATATAGGTAGGTAGGTAGGTAGGTAGGTAGGTAGATAGATAGATAGATAGATAGATAGATAGATAGATAGATAGATATCTCAAAATCTAGGTCCTTCCATCTCCTCGGCTTGAGTCTCTCCAGCAGCGTCTCTCTCTCCTCCTTGGCTCGATCTCCCACTTGGAGAAGGGTGGCTTATGTTTCCTTTTGCAGTCCTAGACTGTTTCCCCCAAAAGTGTGAAGATACGTGGGGGGAACTGTGTTGGTCTGTTGGTAGCACACGCAAGAGCTTTGCCGCACTTGGAAAAGACTAACATCTGTGATGCGCTGAAGTGTCAAGAGATCACTTGGCGGTTGGTAGGATTTGGCCAAGAAAACTGTTTGGTGGATACGTACAGATGGAACCGTTCCTCCCAAACGTTTCAGTGTGCGCCAACATTGGGGTTTCTCTCCAATCTTTAGTTCACCCACAACTATTCGTTTAGGATCAATATTGTACAGTTTGTTGTTGTTGTTGTTTGTAGTTGTTGTGATCAACTGACCCATCACCACTTGACCCCTTTGAAAAGTATTGTCAATTGAAAAGTATTGTCAAAGGCTTTCATGGCTGGAATCACTGGGTTGCTGTAGATTTTTTGGGCTGCATGGCCATGTTCTAGAAGCATTCTTTCCTAACGTTTCGCCTGCATCTGTGGCAAGCATCCTCACACCTCACAACCTCTGAGGATGCCTGTCATAGATGCAGGCAAAACAACAGGAGATAATGCTTCTAGAACATGGCCATACAGCCTGGTGGATGGACCTTATCTCAGTGGAGGTCTTTCTTTATGCAACGACTGAAGAACCATCATTTGGAGATGGTCCACCTCTCTTTTTCCTAAATCAAGTACAAGGTGAAACCAGTTGCCCAGGAGGTGGATGGACCTTATCTCAGTGGAGGTCTTTCTTTATGCAACGACTGGAGAACCATCATTTGGAGATGGTCCACCTCTCTTTTTCCTAAATCAAGTACAAGGTGAAACCAGTTGCCCAGGAGGTGGATGGACCTTATCTCAGTGGAGGTCTTTCTTTATGCAACGACTGGAGAACCATCATTTGGAGATGGTCCACCTCTCTTTTTCCTAAATCAAGTACAAGGTGAAACCAGTTGCCCAGGAGGTGGATGGACCTTATCTCAGTGGAGGTCTTTCTTTATGCAACGACTGGAGAACCATCATTTGGAGATGGTCCATCTCTCTTCTCCCTAAATCAAGTACAAGGTGAAACCAGTTACCCAGGAGGTGGATGGACCTTATCTCAGTGGAGGTCTTTCTTTATGCAACGATTGGAGAACCATCATTTGGAGATGGTCCGTCTCTCTTTTTCCTAAATCAAGTACAAGGTGAAACCAGTTACCCAGGAGGTGGATGGACCTTATCTCAGTGGAGGTCTTTCTTTATGCAACGACTGGAGAACCATCATTTGGAGATGGTCCACCTCTCTTTTTCTTAAATCAAGTACAAGGTGAAACCAGTTACCCAGGAGGTGGATGGACCTTATCTCAGTGGAGGTCTTTCTTTATGCAATGACTGCAGAACCATCATTTGGAGATGGTCCACCTCTCTTCTTCCTAAATCAAGTACAAGGCGAAACCAGTTATGCAGGAGGTGAATGGACCTTATCTCAGTGGAGACCTTTCTTTATCCAACGACTGGAGAACCATCATTTGGAGATGGTCCACCTCTCTTCTTCCTAAATCAAGTACAAGGTGAAACCAGTTACCCAGGAGGTGGATGGACCTTATCTCAGTGGGGGTTTTTCTTTATGCAACGACTGGAGAACCATCATTTGGAGATGGTCCACCTCTCTTCTCCCTAAATCAAGTACAAGGTGAAACCAGTTACCCAGGAGGTGGATGGACCTTATCTCAGTGGAGGTCTTTCTTTATGCAACGATTGGAGAACCATCATTTGGAGATGGTCCGTCTCTCTTTTTCCTAAATCAAGTACAAGGTGAAACCAGTTACCCAGGAGGTGGATGGACCTTATCTCAGTGGAGGTCTTTCTTTATGCAACGATTGGAGAACCATCATTTGGAGATGGTCCGTCTCTCTTTTTCCTAAATCAAGTACAAGGTGAAACCAGTTACCCAGGAGGTGGATGGACCTTATCTCAGTGGAGGTCTTTCTTTATGCAACGATTGGAGAACCATCATTTGGAGATGGTCCGTCTCTCTTTTTCCTAAATCAAGTACAAGGTGAAACCAGTTACCCAGGAGGTGGATGGACCTTATCTCAGTGGAGGTCTTTCTTTATGCAACGATTGGAGAACCATCATTTGGAGATGGTCCGTCTCTCTTTTTCCTAAATCAAGTACAAGGTGAAACCAGTTACCCAGGAGGTGGATGGACCTTATCTCAGTGGAGGTCTTTCTTTATGCAACGATTGGAGAACCATCATTTGGAGATGGTCCGTCTCTCTTTTTCCTAAATCAAGTACAAGGTGAAACCAGTTACCCAGGAGGTGGATGGACCTTATCTCAGTGGAGGTCTTTCTTTATGCAACGATTGGAGAACCATCATTTGGAGATGGTCCGTCTCTCTTTTTCCTAAATCAAGTACAAGGTGAAACCAGTTACCCAGGAGGTGGATGGACCTTATCTCAGTGGAGGTCTTTCTTTATGCAATGATTGGAGAACCATCATTTGGAGATGGTCCGTCTCTCTTTTTCCTAAATCAAGTACAAGGTGAAACCAGTTACCCAGGAGGTGGATGGACCTTATCTCAGTGGAGGTCTTTCTTTATGCAACGATTGGAGAACCATCATTTGGAGATGGTCCGTCTCTCTTTTTCCTAAATCAAGTACAAGGTGAAACCAGTTACCCAGGAGGTGGATGGACCTTATCTCAGTGGAGGTCTTTCTTTATGCAACGATTGGAGAACCATCATTTGGAGATGGTCCGTCTCTCTTTTTCCTAAATCAAGGTTGAACTACCAAGAGTTGAAGATCATCTGGGGTTGGACTGGATGGCCCATGAGGTCTCTTCCAACTCTTTGATTCTATGATTCTATGATTCTTGGTAGTTTACAGCCTGAATTGTGTCCATAGGCATACGAGGTTCTCCAACTCTCATTGACCCCATACAACAGAGGAACGTGAACCGTGAACACATGTTTACGTGTACCATTCTGTCTCCTCCACTATTTTCTGCAATGAAGTAAAGTGAACAATGTTATAAGCTATTTTGCAGTCTAAAAATCATGCCTCGTCTTAACTGTATCCGTTGGTCTTGCTTTGAGGACTAGGTGACCCTGGAAAGATGTTGGAGTGAAAGTTGGACAACAAAAGTAAAGCGTAACAATGCCTGGACTCCCTTTGCCTGAACTTGCTCAACAAACTCCAGCAAACAGATAATTTCATCCCCCGCCTGCCGCCCAGACTTCTCTATTTGCGGAGCTGTGGAGAAGGGCATGACAGGTGTTAATCATCCAGAAACATTGGCGGATGGCGATGTTAACACCGGGGCCACGCTTGCTTTCGGTTATTTACTCCTTTTATGATTATTTGTGGAGAAGTTGCACAAAGCGTCCAGGGCAAAGGCACGGAGTAAATAATGCCTCTCTGGCCCGGCTGCTTTGTTCTTCAAGGGACAAACCTCCCTGGGCGATAACTATCAGATTGAGCCAGGGTGAGAGAGGCAGAGCTCGGAGAAGCGGGATGTGACGCGGTGGGGAACGGAGGCTTAAAAGCTCATGGTTTAAGTACCTCTGGGGTAGCCTTGAGTTTTTCTCTCCCCTCTTCAAAACAAGACAGAATAGAGACAGGATTGTCAGTAAAAACTCCTTCTTCGCTCAGGTCAACAGACACCGGTCCACTTTCGGCATTTCTCTCTCTTTTAAAAAACAGGGACCGCTGACGCCCCCAGAAAAATCCCAAAATGAACACCTCTAGCTATGAGGATGATATTGGAACACAGTAAATGCCTAGGTATTCTTTTAAACTAAGTTTCTTGATTGCTGAAGTTTGGTTCCAACTCAACTCCAGCCCCAAAGTGAGGTCTTCCATCATGGATTTCCAAAGTTCTGTCATCTTGGATGTTGGTGGCATTGAGGAGAAATGTATGCAAATATGAGTAGAGGACACCAGTTGGCTTCCAGTTTTATTAGAAGCATCTCCAAGATTTTGGATTTCTGAGGTTCCATCATCTTGGATGTTAATGGCTTTCAGGGGCAATGCATCCAAATACATATGCTGGAGATCTGTGACTTCCAGGTTTTTTAAAAGCAGCTCTTATTTGTTGGCTTCTGCTCCCCTCCTTTCCCTCATCCAGGACCCAATGGGATAGTGAAGAGCATCATTTCAGCCACTATGTCCAGAGGTTAGCACGAGAGGATTCAGCCTACTTTGAAGGACAACCCTATAAAACAGAAGCCAACGCTGAAATCCCTTTGAAGAGGCAACATTTAATTGACCAGATGGACACAGAGGACTATGTGTTGCATTGCTTGACTCTGGCTCCTTGACCCCTCTTTGAACAGGGCGGATCACAGTTCATATACTTGGCAAACATCCAGTGCTGTTTTGTATAGACAATACACAGACAGACAGACAACAGAAGGAGGTGGTTTGTTTTGATTCAGTGTCCGGCTGTTTTTGATGCCATGGAAGGTTGGGCTTGAGTCCAGGAGGTGCTGTTGCTCTATCCTCTTTGACGAAGAGCCGTCAGGACTTCCTCCTTCCTTTTGGTCACCCAACATTTTCTGATCTTCTCTCTTTATGACGTCGTAAAATACCTCCCCTGCTTTTTAGCGGTATCTAATTTCTCTAATTACAGCTAAAGCTGTTTTCGAATTGCTTCGGTAAACAATGAGCTAGTGTGTCATTTGGCATCTCACACCAAACCCGGGGTTCGAACTTGCAACCTTTTGGTTGATATATCTTACAATTGCTGACGATTTACCAGCTGTGCTAAACCTCCAGCCCTGGAAGTAATCTTATTACTTCCAGGAGAAGTTGGTCATAGGATCTGGGAAACTGTTGTGACTCAGTTTGATTCTGAGTCTGAAACTGAACTTTGTGGGTCTTGTGAGCCAGAGTTCCCTGATGAAGAGGATGATGGGATTCAGATTTCTGTTGTGCCTGCTTCAGACAGTGCAGCAGGAGAAACATCAAGTCAGTTCTCAGGGGAAAAGAATGTCAGGGGGATAGATAACGGCCAGGTGGAGTTGTCTTTGCCTCCCCACAGTGATCTAGTCCAGCTGGACCAAGATAAAGAGAGCCTTGAAGATAGTGAACTAATGAGCAGGCAAGAACACTTAGAATTAAGGGTTCAGAGGAGCTCTCGCTTAGCTGGTAAGCGAGAAGCCAAGTCAACCAAGGGTCATCGCAATGCGTTCATGATTGCGAAGGGTATTTAGCCTTCTGGTTGACAAACGGGAGTTGTCAGTTCAATGTGGCTCTTCCCATGCAAACTCCTATGGATGAACCTTGGCTTTAAGCAGCTCGCTTTTGGCTTCTTGAATCTGGGATTTTGGGTCTTGTGTTTCACTGTTTTACCATGGACTCTTGTTTGATCATTGCCTGAAGGATTATGCTTCATGTTTTTGCCTTTGGCTCTTGGAAACTGTGGTTTTGCATTTGAGCCTTTGTCCTGCTTATGGAACATTTGGTGTTTGGGAGCAAGATGAAACTACTCTGAGTTGCAACAGAAACCTATAGATTACAAGAGAGATGTTCTCTCTAGGAAACTCTCCATCCTCCAGTGAAACTCTCCAACCTCCAGCAGAAGTTGACCACAGCATCGTCCTGGAGGAACCATTGGTTCCTAGAGAGAAAATGTCACTCAGATCCGTGAAACTGCAAAAAAGCCAACTTTGCCAGTGTGAAGGGCTGATTGTACTCCTTGACGCTTAAAGGCGTCTGTTGAATACATTGAAGACAAAGTTGTATTTCAGATTTGGATGACTCTTGGATCAAGAGCCAAATCATCCATGCTTGGAAGATGACCAAAGCAGGGTTAGGCTTTTGTGAGGTGAGCACAGTCCAAAGGTTTATTATACTCCTGAAAAACTGGCCGTGGTTTGGTTTCATAGGGACGCAGGCATCGTCTCCAAAGATTGTCTCCAAGTTCTCCAAAATATGGGGAAGGGAAACCCCACTGGAGGAAAGAGTGGGAGAAGAGGGACTGCCACCATTTTTTGGACTCTTACGTCCTTATCACAGTAGTTTGGCCCAGGTGTCATTATGACAAACACATTGCCGTATATCTAGGAAAATTAGGTGTGTGTAAATCAATGAAGGCATTGGAGAGGACAAAAAAAATTGCCACCCTTGTTGTTTCAAAACATTTTAACTTGGGTGTGCCTCTTTTCTGTTTTGGTTGCTAACCCATTGCAATGGAGAGAAAGAAAACTCTCTGGGAAAACAAAGAGTTGATCCAAATACTGTAGTTGGTACAAACCTGCAATAGAAATCATTCTCCGACTTTGGTGTCCCCATTTCATGTTTAAATTGATGGGTGTTCCACCGCTGGAATTGGTTGCCGGTGAGTAGGGAATAATACCAGTGATTCCCTTGTGCAAGAAAGAGATTATCCTCTGACGTTGTCATCTCCTTCATGCCAGGCTTTCCTTGACTTGCAATGAGGAGGAGGAGGAGGAGGTTGCTACGGCGTTCTCTTTTCTGTTTTCACCTTGATGTTGAAATAACACGGAGCTTACCATCACCTCAGGCATTCAGGATCAAACAGCATTTGTAGTCACAAAACAATCTGGGCATTTCTGGTCTAAGTAAACCAGGTTTTTTCACACTTTTTCAGCCATGGAGCCCTTTTGGAAGCAAAAGTTTCTCATGGAGTCCCAAGAAATGTTATATATTATATATAATGTATATACGAGGGTTATCCGGAAAGTAAGGTGACAAGGCACATAGCTCTTATGGGGAATTTTCAAAGGGGAAGCTGGTATCACCGCCGTGTAGTGGGAGGCCAGTGGAAGTGAACGAGCAGTGCCAGCCATTAGTAGCTCATCGACTGGCGTTGTGGGGAAAGTTAGAGATGAGCGTTATCATTTCTTTCTATTTTTCTACTTTTCTATACCAACCATATATTCCCCCTCTTTTATTGTATCTAAAAAAAACTCTAATAATATATATATATATATATATATATATATATATATATATATATATATTAAAAAACAATCTGGGCATTTCTGGTCTGCCTAAAGCAAGGGTTTTCACACTTTTTCAACCATGGGGCTCTTTTTGAAGCAAAAGTTTTTCATGGAGCTCCAAGAAATGTTATATATTATATTACATATAATGTATATACGAGGGTTATCCAGAAAGTAAGCTTACATGGAGCTCTTATGGGGAATTTTTGCAGGGGAAGTTGGTATCCAAGCCAGCGGAAGCGAATGAGCAGTGCCAGCCGTTAGTAGCTCATCGACTGGCATTGTGGGGAAGGTTAGAGGTGAGCATTATCATTCCATTTCCCTCCAAATGCAAAGTTCACACTGTAATACGCTATGTAAATGCTAAGGGTATGAACACTGCTGCGATTCATTGCAAAATCGTTTCAGTTTATGGAGAGGACATAATGTCAAGACAGCATGTGGCAAAATAGTACGGAATATATTGTGAGACTGTGAAGAAACTTTGCAGAGCTCTCTAAAACAAATATCGTGGATGCTGATGGTGGGAGTCTATCTCCTTCATGAAAATATGTGTCTGCATACCACTCATGCAACACAAGAGTGGTTGACTTCCTTTGGTTGGGATGTTTGAAGCCACCCCTCTCACCGCCCTGATCTCGCACCTAGGAACTATCATCTGTTCACTAATTTGAAGGAACAACTGGGTGGGAAGCAGTTTTCTGATGACGATGAGGTGAAAATTGTGTTGAACTGGCTGAAAAAGGCAGCGGGGTACTTCTATGACAAAGGCATCAAAAAACTCGTTGCACGGATGATAAAATGTATTGAACGGAAAGGTGATTATGTGGAAAAAATAATGTAATACCTATGCTACAAACCATGTAAATTTTATTAAAATCCTGAGTCCCTCTTTGGAGGTTGAGATAGGACGGGATATAAAAGCCCGAAATAATAATAATAATAATAATAATCATCATCATCATCTTGGGAAGTGTCCGACATGTGATCCAATCCAACAGCCAGCAGAGTGTCTGCTGTGGACTCATCTTGTTGTGTTTCAAAAAATAATCTTTGTATTTTTTTAAAAAATCTTGTAACCTTACTATCTTACTTTCTGGATATCCCTCGTATATCATGTATAAGCAAACTTTTAGACACAGGGGCCGCATTGCATTTTAAAATCTGGTCAATGAACCAGGCAGATAGATGGAAAATATTTGTGTGAACTAATTGAAAAAAATGAACAAAATGCTTTGCACACTGCACATATCTTGTTTGTAATCCAAAAAAAGAAAGAAAAGAAAAGAAAGAACAATGCAAAATGCTTAGGGAGGAAAAGAGGAGGAGGAGGAGGATGAGAAAAGCACGAAACCCCTTAATTTGCTTCATGGAGCCCTCAGGGTTCCACGGAGCACAGTTTAAGAACCACTGACATGAACCAACGATAGCTCAAAATCTGCTTATGCGCCCCAGTTCCTTGAAGGCTAATGCCTTGCGTCCTGTGGTTTAGGTGGACAGACTCGAGGGCCACATCGCTCCATGCATCCCCGTCTTTTCTTCAAGCCACCAATCCTTCCATCGTTGCAGGGTGTCGCCATTTCGGTGCTGTATTGGCGCAAAGCAAATGCCCACATTGCTTTCCCAAAATTTGGGTGTGCATGGTATTCGTGCCATATAGTAATCTTAGTGCTGAGCTAAAGCAAAAGGGGAAGCTTTGGCGTTCTACCACTTTTGTTTTTAGAGAAGGGATTCTAAATGTGCAGCAACCGTAATGCGCATCCAGATGACAAAGCATGCACACACTTTTGGTCGCTGCGCAGTACATTTGCCAGCAAATCCTTTTTTTGGTTTTGGTGTTTTGAAAATGGAGGTGCGCGTTAGATTCGATGGCGCACGAGACTCGAGTCCCTCCGGCCGTCCTTTCCCTCGCTGCTTCGTTCCGAGCGGTGAGAGGAAATTAACATTTCAGTCAAGGAGATGAGAATATGAAATGATGTGAAGGATTTTCTGATTATTATTATTTTTTTGCCGTGGCGTTTTGCCTTTCAGCGTGTGGTTTTTTTCTCTCTCTCAAAGAGAAGTCTCTTGCTGCTGCAGCCGCTTCTTTCTTCTTCTTTCGTGCTTTTTTTCCCCCATTTTCTGGAGGCAATGTTTTGATAAATGTTGATGAGTTTATAACTGTAAAACCAAATGACATTTCTCGCGTGGCACATGTTTTACCCGCTGCATAATTATATCTAATGGTGGCGCCTGCGAAAAAAAAGGCATTTCCCATATACTTTGGCTTAAAACAGCCATTTAAACCTCTGGGCTTAACACATTTCTTCGAATGCAAACATAAAAGCTTAATTAAAAATTGAACACGGTTTGGTGTATCATGTCTGCAAAAAGAAACCATTGGTTTTGGCTTTGTGGCGCAGGGACTGAGTCAAACCAGGAGCATCTATGGTCCCAATGTGGAAGAGGGCACAGACAGATATGTGTGTGTGTGTGTGTTTGTGTGTGTTTGTGTGTTTGTGCATGTATGTGTGTGTGTGTGTGTGTGTGTATAGATAGATAGATAGATAGATAGATAGATAGATAGATAGATATAATGTTCGTTTGTGGGATTAACATAACTCAAAACACCACTGGACAAATTGACACCAAATTTGGACACAATACACTTATCAGGCCAAAAAGTGACCATCACTCATGAAAACATTGAAAAACACATCAGAAAAGACTTAAAAAGCCAAAAAACAAAAATTACATTACAACACATGCGCAAAACCACATATACACACATTCACAAATATATACGCACACATATGCACACACAAAACACATATACACAGACTGGGCAACAGCAATGTGTGGCAGGGGATGGCTAGTGTGTGTGTGTGTGTATCTCCAGAGGAAGGCAACTAAAATGATCCAGGGTCTGGAGAACAACCCCAATGAAGAGTGGCTTAAAGAGCTGGGCATGTTTAGCCTGAAGAAGAGAAGGCTGAGAGGGGACGTGATGAGGGTCATGCCCTGGAGACTAGGACACAATGGAGGAATGGCTTCAAACTACAAAAAAGGAGATTCCACCTCAACATGAGGAAGAACTTCCTGACCGTGAGAGCCGTTCAGCAGTGGAACTCTCTGCCCTGGAGTGTGGTGGAGGCTCCTCCTTTGGAGGCTTTGAAGCAGAGGCTGGATGGCCATCTGTCGGGGGTGCTTTGAATGCAATATTCCTGCTTCTTGGCAGAATGGGATTGGACTGGATGATGGCCCATGAGGTCTCTTCCAACTCTAGGATTCTATGGTTCTAAGTGGCATTGATGGCAGACAGATCAATCTGAAAGTCTTTGGGGGTGCAAACCAGTGCTGTCTGGAACCGCATCCCACAGAAAGCAGAATTCCTTGCCAGTTTCAGTGGTTGTTTGTTAGTATGTTGGGACATACACACCCAAAAGTAGACAGATGTGTGGTGCAATCACACTGGGTATAATGGAATGCATTAGAACTCCGTTGCTGGAGATGTATGAGGCATTGGCTCCGTATTGTGCATGCAGAACAATGAGTGATGGGATACGCAGAATACTCACATAGGCATGGTAAGGTTATGGATGCCCCCAGTGACATGTGGTGTTGGTGGTGCCATGTTCCCCTTTTGCACATCTTTGTTGTCCCTCGTAATTGAGAGGCAGGAGCGACCAGCGTGTGGGTGTTCCTCCTTTGTCAACTCGGCGCTCCTTTTTGATGCCTTCCCCCAGCGTTGCGATAGTGAAGCCGAGGAAGAAGGGACACAGTGCGCAAGTGAATAGATTAATATGTAAAGGCGCCTGCATCGATCTCTCCCCCGCATTTATAACTCCGGCGGTGGCACTTGGAGGACTAAATCAACATTTCCCTGTCCCCTCTAAAATAATAAATACAGCAAAGTAGCTTTGTGTTGCCTTTATCAGAGGTATAAATCAGGACAGTTGGTGTCGCAACAACTGCTTAGAACTTATGGATGCCTTGGCCTTTCGGTGGCTATTCATCATTGCCATGAATGATGCGCTATCCAGATGAGCACTTGCTAGTGTTTGCTTGTGTCAGCCGTTCATCCCTTCCTAGCAGCTGCATGCCTTTCCATAGGTGTCTGGTCCTAGGAGTGAGATGTGGTTCTTGGATCCCGCATTGAAATAACCTTCTTCCTTCTGGTCTATTTTCACAATGGAGGGGTGGGCATTGTAACTGCTGTTTTTGGTCTCAGGTTGGCAGCATGCATGTCTTTGTTGGTGGTATCTATCCATCTTCCTTTTGGCCTTTGTCCACGTGGTCGCCATCCTGAAATCTCCAAATGCAGTGCTACAGTATCTATCATCTATCTATCTATTCATCCATCCATCCATCTATCCCTCCATCTATGTATCTTTCTTTCTTTCTCTCCATCCACCCATCCATCCGTCCCTCCATCTATCTATTCATCCATGCGTCCTTCCATCCATCCATCCATCCATCCATCCTTCCATCCATCCTTCCATCCATCCATCCATCCATCCATCCATCCATCCATCCATCCCTCTATCTATCTATCTATCTATCTATCTATCTTTCTTTCTTTCTTTCTATCCATCCATCCATCCATCCATCCATCCACCCACCCATCCTTCTTATTTCTAAGCTATTTTCCCAATGGAGGGGTCAGCATTGTGACTGTTGTTTCCACTGGGTTTTGTTTTGGGCCTCCTCAAGTCCCAGGTTGGTAGCATGCATGTCTTCGTTGGTGGTGTCCATCCATCTTTCCTTTGGCCTTTGTCCACGTGGTCACCATCCTGAAATCTCCAAATGCAGTGCTACAGTATCTATCTATCCATCCATCCATCCATCCATCCATCTCTCCATCTATGTATGTATGTATGTATGTATGTATGTATGTATCAATCTGTCTGTCTGTCTATCTATCTATCTATCCATCCATCCGCCCATCCATCCCTCCATCTATGTATGTATCTTTCTATCTATCTATCTATCTATCTATCTATCTATCTATCTATCTATCTATCTATCTATCGACCTATCATTCTATCTATCTATCTATCTATCTATCTATCTATCTATCTATCTATCTATCCATCTACCCATCCATCCCTCTATCTATTCATCCATCCATCCATCCGTCTTTCTTCTTCTTCTTCTTTCTAAGCTATTTTCCCAATGGAGGGGTCAGCAGGCCTTTGTTTTGGGCCTCCTCAAGTCTCAGGTTGGCAGCATGCATGCCTTCATTGATGGTGTCCATCCATCTTTCCTTTGTCCATGTGGTAACCGTCCTGCACTCTCCAGATGCAGTGCTGTTTGTGCTCCTGATGATGGTTCTCTCCTTGCTTCCTGCATTTTCTTGCTGATTGCTTTTATTCTTTGACGGGTAGATGTTATCATTTGGCACATGGTCAAGGAGTATCAAGCCAAGTGACTATCTTAGCATTTCCATTTCCATTGTGTTAAGCATAGGAATAACCTCCAACCTGGTTTTCACCAGTTTGGAAAAAGAATTGGGTGCCCAATGAGGTAGACTTACAGTCATGGAAATAGTTTGCCTCCAGTCATTGTAATAAACGAAGCTCTTGCATTGCAACATAACAATTAGATGGAGAATTTGTAAGCTAGGATGTCTTATCTTTCAAGGTCTTAGAGGAAAATAGCTTTGAGGTTGCGGCTCTTCTTCTTCCTATGGTTTCACCGTATACTGTCGCTTTTTGTAATTATGCTGTTGTGATCCTATTTGCTGCCAACCATCAGTGATTCCAAGAATCGAGGAATAGGGGCAGTATCACTAGAGAATGATTTATGTTTCAAGAGATGTTGCATTTTGCAGATGCACTTGTGCAGTCCTGTTCAATGCAATCACATTTGTGTAATTGCAGAAGGCGACAGTGCTTTGATTTTTGGTTGTTTTATTTCTGGTTGCACTTTACGGCATTGAATGTTTGCCGCTGTTTGCTGTGAACCGCCCTGAGTCCCCATGGAGAGATAGGGTGGGATATAAATAAAGCTCTTCTAAGTTTATTGCCACTCTTGCCTTTCAGAATTGCTCTATTGCGATCTTGTGTGAAAGCAGTTTTGTCTGAATGGTTTCATCAGTCCATTCGGAACTGGTCCCAGAGAACTGGATGCTACAAAGGGTTGTCATTCTCATCATCGTCGTAATCATTTCTGTTGGGGTTCGGCAGCAAGATACTGGGGATTCCTCGGAGGACAAAGGGGATGATGGGTTTCTCATTGACGTGTCTGTATGTATTCAGGGTGATTTGCAGACCTCAGATCAGTGAGAAGTGCCAGCAGTTTCAGAGACAGGAGGAAAGATTGACTGTGAGAGCCGTTCAGCAGTGGAACTCTCTGCCCCAGAGTGTGGTGGAGGCTCCTTCTTTGGAAGCTTTTAAAGAGACGCTGGATGGACATCTGTCAGGGGTGATTTGAATGCAATATTCCTGCATTCTTGGCATTCTTGGTAGAATGGGGTTGGACTGGATGGCCCAGGAGGTCTCTTCCAACTCTAGGATTCTGTGATTCTATTACTGTTTCACTTGGGAATCAGCCTTCAGGGCCTTCTGCGGATTCAGATGGGAAGTTTTCCCGTGATATCAGATTAGGCCTCAGCATGGAGGGAGTCAAGGATAGATTAATTAGGATTCAGAAAGACCCAAGTCTCAAAGGCATGACCTCATGGATTCCTGATTGAGCCTGAGCTTAAATCAAGTGATGTTTACTTGTGTCTTCAGAGTAGACAACATTGCCGTAGAATCAAGTCCCTGTTTCAGCTGTCCTGCTCCTGAATTAAATCTCTTGTGTTTGCCTATGTTCCTAATTAGTTTTTTTTTCCTTGGACAAGTTCCTGCTTTCATGCTTACAGATTTATGCCTATGCTTTTCACTTCCTGGATTCCATGTAGCTTGCTATTTTGGACTATTGATCTTTTGTATATATGGACTACTGCTATTTCTTAGCACCTTTTCTACTGCTTTTTGGGAAATGCCCTTTCCACACATTGGTACAGGCTTTGCAAATAAATTGCTGTAGTTAGTAACTCCTGGACTCCTGCGTGGTGCTGGGTGACAAAGTGTCCCATGCCTGGAGTGCAACCATTTATATTTCACCTTTCCTCCAGGATTGAGAGTCAAAGCTTGAATGCCTAACAATGCCTGAATCCCAGCCTTTGCTGGTAAAGATTTCCTAATGATTTCCTAATGAACTGGATGCTACAAAAGGTTGTCATTATCATCATCATCATCCCCATCATCATTTCTGTTGGGGTTCAGCAGCAAGATGCTCGGGATTCCTCGGAGGATGAAGGGGATGATGGGTTTCCCATTGATGTGTCTGTATGCATTCAGAGTGATTTGCAGACCTTAGATCAGGGAGAAGTGCCAGCAGTTGCAGAGACAGGAGGAAATACTGTTTCGCTTGGGAATCAGCCTTCAGGGCCTTCTGCGGATTCAGATGGGAAGTTTTCCCGTGATATCAGATTAGGCCTCAGCACGGAGGGAGTCAAGGATAGATTAATTAGGCATTCAGAAAGACCCAGGTCTCAAAGGCATGACCTCATGGATTCTTGGTCGGGCCTGAGCTTAAATTAAGTGATGTTTACTTGTGTCTTCAGAGTAGACAACATTGCCATAGAATCAAGTCCCTGTTTCAGCTGTCCTGCTCCTGAATTAAATCTCTTGTGTTTGCCTATGTTCCTAATTAGTTTTTTTTCCCTTGGACAAGTTCCTGCTTTCATGCTTACAGATTTATGCCTATGCTTTTCACTTCCTGGATTCCATGTAGCTTGCTATTTTGGACTATTGATCTTTTGTATATATGGACTACTGCTATTTCTTAGCACCTTTTCTACTGCTTTTTGGGAAATGCCCTTTTTCCACATTTGTACAGGCTTTGCAAATAAATTGCTGTAGTTAGTAACTCCTGGACTCCTGCGTGGTGCTGGGTGACAAAGTGTCCCATGCCTGGAGTGCAACCATTGATATTTCACCTTTCCTCCAGGATTGAGAGTCAAAGTTGAATGCCTAACAATGCCTGAATCCCAGCCTTTGCTGGTAAAGATTTCCTAATGATTTCCTAATGAACTGGATGCTACAAAAGGTTGTCATTATCATCATCATCATCATCCCCATCATCATTTCTGTTGGGGTTCAGCAGCAAGATGCTCGGGATTCCTCGGAGGACGAAGGGGATGATGGGTTTCCCATTGATGTGTCTGTATGTATTCAGAGTGATTTGCAGACCTCAGATCAGGGAGAAGTGCCAGCAGTTGCAGAGACCGGAGGAAAGACTGTTTCGCTTGGGAATCAGCCTTCAGGGCCTTCTGCGGATTCAAATGGGAAGTTTTCCCGTGATATCAGATTTGGCCTCAGCACGGAGGGAGTCAAGGATAGATTAATTAGGCATTCAGAAAGACCCAGGTCTCAAAGGCATGACCTCATGGATTCCTGATTGAGCCTGAGCTTAAATCAAGTGATGTTTACTTGTGTCTTCAGAGTAGACAACATTGCCATAGAATCAAGTCCCTGTTTCAGCTGTCCTGCTCCTGAATTAAATCTCTTGTGTTTGCCTATGTTCCTAATTAGTTTTTGCCTTGGAAAAGTTCCTGCTTTCATGCTTACGGATTTATGCCTATGCTTGTCACTTCCTGGATTCCATGTAGCTTGCTATTTTGGACTATTGATCTTTTGTATATATGGACTACTGCTATTTCTTAGCACCTTTTCTACTGCTTTTTGGGAAATGCCCTTTTTCCACATTTGTACAGGCTTTGCAAATAAATTGCTGTAGTTAGTAACTCCTGGACTCCTGCGTGGTGCTGGGTGAAAAAGTGTCCCATGCCTGGAGTGCAACCATTGATATTTCACCTTTCCTCCAGGATTGAGAGTCAAAGTTGAATGCCTAACAATGCCTGAATCTCAGCCTTCGCTGGTAAAGATTTCCTAATGGTTTCCTAATGAACTGGATGCTACAGAAGGTTGTCATTATCATCATCATCATCATCCCCATCATCATTTCTGTTGGGGTTCAGCAGCAAGATGCTGGGGATTCCTCGGAGGATGAAGGGGATGATGGGTTTCCCATTGACGTGTCTGTATCTCTTCAGGGTGATTTGCAGACCTCAGATCAGGGAGAAGTGCCAGCAGTTGCAGAGACAGGAGGAAAGACTGTTTCACTTGGGATTCAGCCTTCAGGGCCTTCTGTGGATTCAGATGGGAAGTTTTCCCGTGATATCAGATTAGGCCTCAGCACGGAGGGAGTCAAGGATAGATTAATTGGGCATTCAGAAAGACCCAGGTCTCCAAGGCATGACCTCATGGATTCTTGATCGAGCCTGAGCTTAAATTAAGTGATGTTTACTTGTGTCTTCAGAGTAGACAACATTGCCATAGAATCAAGTCCCTGTTTCAGCTGTCCTGCTCCTGAACTAAGTCTCCGGTGTTTGCCTATGTTCCTAATTAGTTTTTGCCATGGAAAAGTTCCTGCTTTCATGCTTATGAATTTATGCCTATGCTTTTCACTTCCTGGATTCCATGTAGCTTGCTATTTTGGACTATTGATCTTTTGTATATATGGACTAGAGCTATTTCTTAGCACCTTTTCTACTGTAGTTAGTAACTCCTGGACTCTGCATGGTGCTGGGTGAAAAAGTGTCCCATGCCTTTATATTTCACCTTTCCTCCAGGATTGAGAGTCAAAGTTGAATGCCTAACAATACCTGAATCCCAGCCTTCGCTGGTAAAGGTTTCCTAATGATTTTGCGCATATTCCCACTTGGTGATTGTCGTCCTCTTCCTCTCCTTCCTTGTTCTCCTCCTCCTCATCTTTGTTGATGTAAGGAAAAAGGGTCTCCCGTACAGCTCTCGCGTGGGGTCTCTTGTGGCATTTCCGATCTCCGAGTTGTGCTTTATTGCGATTGTACTTGAAATGCTTCTGTTTTTGTTTCTCTTCTTTTGAAGCGATAATGGAGTATTGACAGAATGGAAGACTTTTATAGGCAATCTCTACCTGGAGGCAGATAAAGGAGGAGGAGAGCCCCTTCTTCCCTCCTCCCCTCTCTCCCCTTCCTTCCTTCCTTCGTTCTTTTATTATTATTATTTAAGACAGGCTTCTTGTTTTATCAGTATTCAATCTTGTATCGTCATCTGAAATAAAGATATTTGGGTTTTCGCGAGATTGGGATGCTGCAGAGGATGTTCTGTCAGGAACATCTGTCAAACTTATGAATGTTAAAAGTGTTCAAGAAATGGCTTACATTGGTGAATGTATAAATTAGCTTGTTACAGCCCGGAGTGGCAATGTTTTCAATTTCAGATAGCGGGGTGGGAATAGGCCTTTCTCCCTCCCGTTCGGGAAGAATCCTGGAATGCAGCCCGTAATTGTTTGCTTAGAGAAACGATTCACGTAAAATCAGAGCAAGGAAGGGAAAAAAATTGCCAGAGAGTGTGAATAAAAGTTTGTGTCAGAAAGTGATTACAGACCGTTGGGGGAAAGGGCTGCGCTCGGCATGCAAAACACCGGGCTCCCTTTCCCTCTTGTCTTTGCCTGAAGACATCGGCCTGGCAATCAAAGGCGGCGCGGAACCTCCTTGGATGAAAAGAAAACTCATAAAGCGCCAAGCAGAATTGTTCGCTGGAAGGCCAGTCGAGTATTCCAAATGCTTGCGGCTGGACCTATTTCAGATTTTGCAATATCTGTATTGGCCCTGCAATCGATGGAATTGCTCGGGTTATAGGCAGAAGACCTTTGCAAAAGTGAGAAACTAAGATTTAGCAAACCCTTTTTTGTACCTGAAGAAACATCTCACTTAGTTCTCCAGCATGGCTCTATGGCCAACTTGCAATGGAAATCAACCATGGAATTGCAATGGAGGACCTGGGAGTCAACTCTATGACCAAATTCCAAAGGAAATTGACCATAGAATGGCTATGAATGACCTAGGAGTAGACTAAGGCCAACTTCCAGAGGAAATTAACCATGGAATTGCAATGGAGGACCTAGGGGTTAGCTTTATAGCCAACTTCCAGAGGAAATTAACCATGGAATTGCAATGGAGGACCTAGGAGTTAGGAGTTGACTATGGAATTGCAATGGAAAGCCTAGGAGTCAACTCTATGACCAACTTCCAAAGGATATTGACCATAGAACTGCAATAAAGGACTTAGGAGTAGACTCTATGGCCAACTTCCAGAGGATATTAACCATGGAATTGCAATGAAGGACCTAGGAGTTAGCTTTACAGCCAACTTCCAATGGAAATTGACCATGGAATTGCAATGGAGGACCTGGGAGTCGACTCTATGACCAAATTCCAAAGGAAATTGACCATAGAACAGCAATGAAGGACCTAGGAGTAGACTAAGGCCAACTTCCAGAGGATATTAACCATGGAATTGCAATGAAGGACCTAGGAGTTAGCTTTATAGCCAACTTCCAATGGAAATTGACCATAGAACTGCAGTGGAGAACCTGGAAGTCGACTCTATGACCAACTTCCAAAGGATATTAACCATAGAACTGCAATGAAGGACCTAGGAGTAGACTATGGCCAACTTCTAGAGGAAATTAACGATGGAATTGCAATGAAGGACCTAGGAGTTAACTTTATTGCCAACTTCCAATAGAAATGAACCATGGAATTGCAATGGAGGACCTAGAATTTCCCAGAGAATCATTGTCTCTTGGCATCTCTAGGTCCTCCAATATGATTCTGTGCTCAACTTCTGGTGGAAACTGACCCTAGAGTCACAATGAAGGGTCTAAAAATTCCTAGATACAGGACCTCCAGATATGGAAGGCTGGTTGTATTTTTCTTCATCTTTTCACTTTAAGAACATTTCCCTCTTCTTTGAAGGCAAGCATGATGAAAGTGATGGTGATCCAAGCAAATCTTCTGAGCCCAACTGATGGTTGACCCACATAATGTCAAAAGACTTTGTATGACCTCTGAGACTAACTGAGAGAAAGGTGTTAGAAGCTCAAGATTTCGTTGACTTCCTTCAACTTCATCTTGCATTTGATGAAGTCATCTGTGAAATCGTATACTACCAACTTCGTTCTTTTGGTTAGTCTCAAAGACATTTCAAGAACCTTTTGCATTCTGATATTCCAGACTCACGCGGCAATGTCTTTGAATAGCGTCAAAGGTTCGCCAGAAACTCAGTCTACCTCTTGCTTGCGTCTTCATGAGCCGGATGTGGTCCCAGCGGCTCTGAGTCATATCCCAGGCCCGCTCAGCAGCATCTATATCTGGCTGGGGATGTGCTATAATGGACTATTTTTGGATACAAGATCAAGGATTGACCTGCAGTGGTTTGTGCTAATGGGAAGCATCTTTGGCCCGAGAGACCGGGCGAGTTGTCATGAGTGCTCTTGACTCTGTAAAACTGCAGAAGTTTAGGAACGTTAGTCAACACATCAACCCAGGGTTGACTTATCCATGGGTCAGTGTGAGTATTTTACCTTCACTTTGATGAAAAATTTATCATCTGCTTCTCTAAGTAGAGTGGCGAAAGCTTAGACCATCCCAGGACAACCTAAAGCGAGCCCCGATTCCTCTACTCACACCATCGTGATGCTGCTTCTGGCCTTTTTGAATGCCTCCTTGATGGGGAAATGATGGTCAGAACTACCTGGCTCTCTGAAACTGCATTTCTCCTTTCCCTTCTGTGCAGAACCATCTTCTGCTTTCCCAAGGGTCACATCAAAAATGACAATTTTGCCCTCAAAATCCGACCTTGACTTATACATGAGGTCAACTTCTACATGAGTCTATTTGGTCTATCTCATCTGCGCTTGTTCTACCAGAGTCCCTCTTCTTCCCTCCCTGGCTGACTAAATATGTATTCAAATAAGTAATTTATTTCTGGATCATGCTCAGTCCTTTGCTCTGATGTGGTCTACAGAACTGTATCAGTCCCAGGAACACCTGGAGGGTCGGTCTTCTATCTTCTATCTTTCAAGGACCTCCTTAAAACTTGTGGATACAAGTGGTCCTCTTTGAGGTTGCATCTTCACCGTAGAGTCAATGCAGTTTGATGCCATTTTGGGTCTCATGGCTCAGTGCTATGGCTCCTTTGGCAGAGAAGGCCTTGTAAAACTACAACTCCCATTATTCCCTAGCAGTGCGCCATGGCACTTAAAGGAAGTCCAAAGTGCATTCATTCTATAGCGTTGATGCACTTTATAAAATAGTGTTGGGCAAGATAGCTTTTAGGGTGCAAGGAGAGGGTCCTTATTTTAATATTATTACTAGCTTGGGTACCCAGCGTTGCCTGGGTTATTTGAAACTTTCCATTTTTAATGGGCAAATTTGTGAGTGAACTACAACTCACATAATGCCAGATTAACCCCTACAAACTCAATAAGTACTTAAAGTTTGTTATGTTGGGCAGGTTTGGTCTAGATGCATCATCTGTGACTAGGGTGAGACAAAGGAGTCTTGTCTGCTGGAGCTAGGTGTGAATGTTTCAACTGACCACCTTAATTATCATATAATGGCCTGACAGTGCCTGGAGCAAACTTTTGTTGGAAGGTGAAATACACAAGCATGTGGATAATTTCAACAGAAAGGAGGAAACATCAGGAGAGAATGCCTCTAGAACATGGCCATATAGCCTGAAAAAAACCTACAACAACCCAGTGATTCCGGCCATGAAAGCCTTCGACAATACATGTGGACAGTTTCAACAGAAAGGAGGAAACCATGAAAATGAACAAAATCTGGCTACCAGTATTAAGAAACTCTAAATTTACAACAGCACAACAACAGAGAGGAAACAAACAAGGACATCTAATCACCTCTCAACAAAAGTTTGCCCCAGGCGCAGTCAGGCCATCAAATGCTAATCAAGGTGGTCAGTTGAAACATTCACCCCTAGCTCCAGCAGACAAGAGTCCTTTGTCTCACCCTGGCCATTCCACAGATATATAAACCCTTTTTCCTAGTTCCAACAGACCTCACTAGAATCATAGAATCAAAGAGTTGGAAGAGACCTCCTGGGCCATCCAGCCAACCCCCTTCTGCCAAGAAGCCGGAATATTGCATTCAAATCACCCCTGACAGATGGCCATCCAGCCTCTGCTTAAAAGCTTCCAAAGAAGGAGCCTCCACCACACTCCGGGGCAGAGAGTTCCACTGTTGAACGGCTCTCACAGTCAGGAAGTTCTTCCTAATGTTCAGATGGAATCTCCTCTCTTGTAGTTTGAAGCCATTGTTCCACATCCTAGTCTCCAGGGAAGCAGAAAACAAGCTTGTTCCCTCCTCCTCCTCCTCCCTGTGGCTTCCCTTCACATATTTATACATGGCTGTCATCATATCTCCTCTCAGCCTTCTCTTCTTCAGGCTAAACATGCAAAGTTCCCTAAGCCGCTCCTCATAGGGCTTGTTCTCCAGACCTTTTATCATTTTAGTTACTCTCCTCTGGACACATTCCAGCTTGTCAATATCTCTCTTGAATTGTGGTGCCCAGTTTATTGTACACTTAGATTCATTGTGTGTGTGTGTGTGTGTGTGTACTTTTGGGCTCCATCCCCGTTGTGTTCTCCTTGCAAGGCTTTCCTTCTCGCTCCCATCATGGCTTCCCAGCCCGCTCCTCCCGGGCGCTGCCCAACCCGATCGACATTAATCCCCATCTTTTTCTCGGCCGCAATTATCCATTACCAGCATCAAGCCATATCAAGCTCAGATTTATGACCCCCTCGGCCGTGTTGTGATGAGGTGTCATCCCCGTCTTTCTCTTTCTCTGATATTGATAGATAATATTCTACGGCGCTGCCTCGTCTGCCCTTTCAAAGGTTACAGCCAGTAGATATTCCAGAATCAATACGGATCTTATCTGTCACAAACCTCGAGAAAAACACACACAACAAGAAGAGATTTGCCTGCGGCCTGACCGGAAAGGACCGAAACGGGGGCGCCCGGGGTGGAAGCGGAGAGGACCGCACCTTCGTACTCTCCGGCTTTTTCAAGCCAAGCGGGAAGGAGAGCGAGATGTTTTATGGCGGATGACAAGTTCGTGTCCTTTGATAACGGCTTTGTTATTCATAACCGCCCCACCAAGGTTTGCAAGGTTAGGGAAGGTATAAAAGGATAACACAGACGTGTGTGTGTGTGTGTGGTGCGCATCCGTATGTGTGGTTTCCTGACTCGCTCAAGAAAGAAAAATGCACACCCTGGGCATGCTGTCTTCCAAAACCCATTTTTCAACCCAAGGAGGGAAGGATGAAAGGAGTGAAGGGAAAAGTTGTCCTTGTCGCCCATTTACCTTTGCAATAGTATGCAAAGACGATGCCACCAACATCTATAAAACGTATTGTCAAAGGCTTTCATGGCCGGAATCACTGGGTTGTTGTAGGTTTTTCGGGCTCTATGACCATGTTCTAGAGGCATTCTCTCCTGAGGTTTCACCTGCATCTATGGCAAGAAAATTTTGACCATTTCCACTCCCTTGGCAGCCACCTCTCCACAAACGTCACCACTGACACTGAAATACAACGCCGCCTGAGCTCTGCGAGTGCAGCATTTTTCCAAATGAAGCAGAGAGTGTTTGAGGACCAGGACATCCGTAGGGAGACCAAGGTACTTGTCTATAAAGCTGTTGTCCTCCCAACCCTGCTCTATGCCTGCAAAACGTGGACTGTCTACAGACATCAACATTGAGACTGAAAAACAACACTGCCTGAGCTCTGTGAGTGCAGCATTTTTCCGAATGAAGCAGAGAGTGTTTGAGGACCAGGATACCCGTAGGGAAACTGAAGTACTTGTCTACAAAGCTATTATCCTCCCAACCCTGCTATATGCCTGCGAGACATGGACTGTCTACAGATGTCAACATTGAGACTGAAAAACAACACCACCTGAGCTCTGTGAGTGCAGCATTTTTTCGAATGAAGCAGAGAGTGTTTGAGGACCAGGACATCCGTAGGGATACCGAGGTGCTTGTTTATAAAGCGATTCCCCTCCCAACCCTGCTATACGCTTGCAAGACGTGGACTGTCTACAGACGTCACAAGCAACTCCTGGAACAATTCCATCAGCGCTGCCTCTGGAAAATCCTGCAAATCTCTTGGGAAGACAAACGGACAAATGTCAGCGTGCTGAGTTTGGAAGCTGTAGTTCACCTACATCCAGAGAGCACTGTGAACTCAAACAATGATTCATCTGTACCCAACTTGTCACAAATATTCTATTGTCCAAATGAGAGCACTGGTGGATTTTGGGGAAAATAGACCTTGACGTGTGGGAGTTAGAGTTGCTGGAATTTATAGTTCACCTGCAATCAAAGAGCATTCTGAAGCCTACCAATGATACAATTCGGCCAAACTTCCTACACAGAACCCCCGTGACCAACATAATATACTGTGTTTTCTGATGGTCTTTGGTGACCCCTCTGACACCCCCTCGCAACCCCCCCCCCCCCCGGGGTCCTGACCCCCAGGTTGAGAAACACTGCTCTACTCTATGAAAAAGTTGCAGCATGGGTTATACAGCCTTTTGCCACCCAAATAAATGAATAATATATATGAAGGAATTTTTGAGCAGAGCGTGGCACTTCATTTCTGTTTTATAAAGCCATGCTTTTGTCAGCAGAATTGTGCTTTCTGCACAGAAAGTGGAATCTTGCAGAAAATAGGATTTCTTTTTTTGCAGAAAATGGCATTTCTTTGCAGAAAATGACCCTCTTTGCAAAAAAAAACCCATGCATTTGGTTCTGCAGGTGGAAGTCCTGGACATCAAAGATTTCCATTCATCCAGGGTTGTCATTGTCATAGTTTCTCAACCCTTGGAGAATTCCTTTCTCATCTAAGATCCAAATATTAAATAGTAAGCATTGAGAAGCCAGCCCATGCATGGTATCGTGTATCTGCCTGTGGCTCTTAGAATCATAGAATCCTAGAATCCAAGAGTTGGAAGAGACCTCCTGGGCCATCATCCAGTCCAACCCCCTTCTGCCAAGAAGCAGGAATATTGCATTCAAAGCACCCCTGACAGATGGCCATCCAGCCTCTGCTTCAAAGCTTCCAAAGAAGGAGCCTCCCCCACACTCCCTCCGGGGCAGAGAGTTCCACTGCTGAACAACTCTCACAGTCAGGAAGTTCTTCCTCATGTTCAGAGGAACATGAGGATAAAGAGGATAAAGAGCATGCATTGGATAAAGAGCATGGTGCCAGTTGACCGTGTCCTTCGTAGAGCAAACCAAGCCCCATTTTCTGTAATAGTAACAACACCTTCAACCTGGTGTGTCTCCTTTCATTGTGTTTTTTTGGAACACATCTAAATGCAAAACCTTCCAGAGGGTTCCATCGACAGTCTCCTTGGAGACAGAAGAGGCAGCAGATGCTGAAGGAACGCTCTCTAAACATTCACTTGATGCAGTGCGTTTCTCGTCTCTCCGGCTGCTCCTCGAAGCGTGTCGGCGTCATGATGCCTCGTCATGGGAGAAGAGCACCTTCGCTCCCCTTTGTCTCACTTATTTGCATGACTTCAGGGAGGCAGAAGGAGGTTTTGCCCTGGAAAAAACCTGCGACGAAAGATGGAAAGTGGGGGAAGCGAGGATTGGCAGACAGCTTGGTTGGTGCAACACAAAGTTGCATAACGCTCAACAGACACTGAATCAGAGACTGGAGACAACCATGGAAAGGTGTTGCTTGGGGCACCATTCAGAACAAAGCATTGGGTAGACCACATCAACTCTAGTTTCTTAGATACGGTTATCGTCTTTTCCTATGAGTGAGCCAATGGCAGCTGGTATATGGCTTATCTCAAAAAAAAACAAATACAAACCCTGAGCTGATGAAAGGAAAACTGGCGCCATTTTTGGAATCAGCAGGTCAAGTATAGTCAGATACAGGTCTAACACTTGAGGCACCAAAATGTGTGTTATTCTGGACAGCAATGTCCAGAAAGCTTGCAGGAAATCCAAAGCAGTAATGTCCAGAAAACTCTCAATAGAAATCCATGAAGAGATTAGCCCCTGCCAATCTCACTTGAAGCCCGAAATTCCCTTAGAGACCAGACCACTGGAAACTGGAAATCCCAGGAGGTTTGTACTTGATACTAAACAATGCTTGGTCTGAGAAAATCCCTCTCATGGGCACTCTTAAATCCCAAAAACTGATTCCGGCTAACTCTTAATCTTTGGTTTCAGTTGTCGGATTCTCTTGGACCTATGTAAACATTGGGCCTCCCTGCGGTTCTGGCTTATTTCCAAACTGTGGCTGTTATCATTGAACCAACCAGGTGTCAAGTTATCTTGCAAGCTCAGACCAGAAGGAAAAGGGAGTGAATTTTCTGCTCTCGGTCTGACAGAAACTTTCTCATGAGAACTTGGCTTTTCCTTTGAAGCCTCTAACTCAAAGCCTGTAGGATTTTTACTGCCCAAAGTGTCTCCATCTTGAGACTTGTCCTCATTGATCACTTCAGCCTCACTATCCAAATTAGGCCCATCAACATTAGCATCAAAATTAGCATCAACATTGGCATCAGCATTAGGCGATAGAATCAAAGATTCAGGCTCAGGTTCACACATAGGCTGAGTCCCAACAGTTCCACAGTCGAGGGGCCACCGCTGAGAAGGCCCTGTCTCTCGTCCCCGCCAGGGGCATCTGCAAAGAAGGTGGGAGCAAGAGCAGGGCCTGCCCAGAAGATCTTAACGTCCTAGATGGTTCATAAGGAAAGATACGTTGAGATAGGTAAGTTGTACCGAAACTGCGAAGGGCTTTATAGGCTAAAGTCAGCACTTTGAATTGTGCCCGGAAGCAAACAGGCAGCTAGTGGAGCTGGTGCAACAGAGGAGTTGTGTGCTCCATGAGCGCCGCTCCTGTTAACAACCTGGCTGCCGTTCATTGGACCATTTGCAGCTTATGGACAGTCTTTGAAGGCAACCCCAGATAGAGCACGTTGCAGTAGTCTATATGGGATGTAACCAGAGCATGAACTACCATGGCCAAGTCAGACTTCCCAAGGTACAGGCGCAGCTGACGCACAAGTTTTAACTGTGCAAATGCTCCCCTGGTCACCAGGCTCAGCGATGAATCCAGGATCACTCCCAAGCTGCAAACATATTATTTTTGATCCTATGAAGTTGTGGATCTGCAATCCTGTTCCGTCCCGGGGGATGCCTGGCTCGAGAGCAGTACGTGTGAAAAAGATCTTGGAGTCCTCGTGGACAACAAGTTAAACATGAGCCAGGAATGTGATGTGGCGGCAAAAAAAGCCAATGGGATTTTGGCCTCAGGCATCAAGAGGAGCCTAGTGTCTAGATCTAAGGAAGTAATGCTCCCCATGCTCTATTCCGCTTTGGTTAGACCACACCTGGAATATTATGTCCAGTTCTGGGCACCACAATTCAAGAGAGAGTTTGACAAGCTGGAATGTGTCCAGAGGAGAGCGACTAAAATGATAAAAGGTCTGGAGAACAAGCCCTGTGAGGAGCGGCTTAAGGAGCTGGGCATGTTTAGCCTGAAGAAGAGAAGGCTGAGAGGGGATATGATAGCCATGTATAAATATGTGAGAGGAAGCCACAGGGAGGAGGAGGAGGGAGCAAGCTTCCTTTCTGCTTCCCTGGAGACTAGGACGCAAGGGAACAATGGCTTCAAACTACAAGAGAGGAGATTCCATCTGAACATGAGGAAGAACTTCCTGACTGTGAGAGCCATTCAGCAGTGGAACTCTCTGCCCTGGAGTGTGGTGGAGGCTCCTTCTTTGGAAGCTTTTAAGCAGAGGCTGGATGGCCATCTGTCAGGGGTGATTTGAATGCAATATTCCTGCTTTTTGGCAGAATGGGGTTGGACTGGATGGCCCATGAGGTCTCTTCCAACTCTTTGATTCTATGATTCTATGATTCTATGAATGGAAGCTAATCCTTGCTCACTACATGTAAGTTTCTGCTGCTTATGAACTGTGCACCTCGCACTCTGCTGTAGATTTGTGGAATCGCCCCCAGAGAGGGTTATTTTTGATGTATTGTCAAAGGCTTTCATGGCCGGAATCACTGGGTTGTTGTAGGTTTTTCCAGGCTATATGACCATGCCTCTAGAACATGGCCATATAGCCCGGAAAAACCTACAACAACCGGTTATTTTTGATCCTAAGAGCTCCTGATTCCCAACAGAAAGTCCTACTGAAACCAATGCCAACTGTTTTTCTTTCAAGAGCTCCGGATTTGCGCCTTGCCCGTGGACTTTTATGATGCTGCTGCTGCTGCTGAACATGCTGGATTTTATGGAGATGATCCCTTATCGCTTTTATGTTTAGCATTCTCCCAAGAGGGCCGTGCAAGCCCTGCCGTGAAGTTATAAATCCTTGCATAATAAGCAGAGCCCAGGCTGGCTTTCCTGTGGAAACCTTGGACGTTGAGGCCGGGGCGTCTTGCGAGAGCTTTCAAATGGTCCCGAAGCCATTTCAAGCGGCGCCGCAATTACCACGAGCTCTTCCTCTTAACGGCGGCTCACTTTTCATGGGAATTTTGACGGAGTTGAGTTAAATTTGCAAGGGAAGAACTGACAGGGAAATAAGTGCCCCTTTTGTCACATCAAATCCCTTTACATGAGATGACTGTGGAGGAGTTTGGGATGAGTGGGACCCATTAAATCTGAACATGCAAGGTGAACTTTGGGGTTTTGTGCGGAGCCGCCATTTCTGAGGCACAACAACGTTTTGTTTTGTTCTCTTCTCCTCACCCAAGACTTCATGATTTGCATTGAATCTATTTCACTGTGGGTTCCTTTTGGGTGGAAACCTGTTCTGTGAGCACCAAGGAAGCCATGTGGCACAAGGTGCTCACTAATGCTTTCTCTTCATCTTGGAAAGAAGTGACGAGTGGAGTGCCACAGGGTTCCGTCCTGGGCCTGGTCCTGTTCAGGATCTTCATTCATGACTTAGATGAAGGGCTAGAAGGCAGGATCATCAAGTTTGCAGTCGACACCAAATTGGGAGGGAGAGCCAAGACTCCAGAGGACAGGAGCAGGACTCAAAACGATCTTGACAGATTAGAGAGATGATGGGCCAGAACTAACAAAATGAAGTTCAACAGTGACAAATGCAAGAGACTCCACTTTGGCAGGAAAACGAAATGCAAAGATACAGAATGGGGGACGATGAGGCCTGGCTCGAGAGCAGTACGTGTGAAAAAGATCTTGGAGTCCTCGTGGGGAGGAAAGGGAACATGAGCCAGGAATGTGATGTGGCGGCAAAAAAAGCCAATGGGATTTTGGCCTGCATCAAGAGGAGCATAGTGTCTAGATCAGTGGTTCTCAACCTTTGGGTCCCCAGATGTTTTGGCCTTCAACTCCCAGAAATCCTGTCACCTGGTAGACTGGCTGGGATTTCTGGGAGTTGTAGACCAAAAACATCTGGGGACCCCAGGTTGAGAACCACTGCTCTAGATCTAGGGAAGTCATGCTCCCCATGCTCTGCTTTGGTTAGACCACACTTGGAATATTGTGTCCAGTTCTGGGCACCACAATTCAAGAAAGAGATATTGACAAGCTGGAATGTGTCCAGAGGAGAGCGACTAAAATGATCAAGGGTCTGGAGAACAAGCCCTATGAGGAGTGGCTTAAGGAGCTGGGCATGTTTAGGCTGAAGAAGAGAAGGCTGAGAGGAGATATGATAGCCATGTATAAATATGTGAGAGGAAGCCACAGGGAGGAGGAGGGAGCAAGCTTCCTTTCTGCTTCCCTGGAGACTAGGACGCAATGGAACAATGGCTTCAAACTACAAGAGAGGAGATTCCAAGTGAACATGAGGAAGAACTTCCTGACTGTGAGAGCCGTTCAGCAGTGGAACTCTCTGCCCCGGAGTGTGGTGGAGGTTCCTTCTTTGGAAGCTTTTAAACGGAGGCTGGATGGCCATCTGTCAGGGGTGCTTTGAATGCAATATTCCTGCTTCTTGGCAGAATGGGGTTGGACTGGATGATGGCCCAAAAGGTCTCTTCCATCTCTAGGATTCTATGATTCTACAGCAGCAGATTGGAGTAGATTTGAGGACAACACAAGAGCTGAAAGTCCCAACACCTGGGCTTCCAAGTCGATTTGGCTGGCTTCTCCATGGAGCCTCAACTCAGGTGTGCTTTGCTTTCATCTGCCTAGAAGGGCTCTTATTGGAGTGTCACCTGGACAGGTTGCCTCCCTCCGCGGCCTGTCCTCGTCTCGCTGCAATAACCATGACTGTATTTCCCATTGAAGGGGGATCAGAGGTACGTGGCACATGAAAGGCGACCAGATGTATTATTTATTCGGCTCTGCTTAGTTTAAATGCACAGGTGAGGCTGCGAGTAATCTGGAAGGCGTTTGATGAGGCAAACACTGGAGGAGATCTGTCGTTTTGGTAGAAGTCAAAGCAGCAGCGACTATGTTTTATTGGCCAGTTGGCTCATGTCAGAGAAATGGAATTGCTGCCTCCATGCCATTGATTTGTGGCTGATCGACTGGGATGGGTAGCTTTCCATTAGCGGCTCCTGAACAAAGACGCAGGAGATGGTGGGGGAGTGTCATGGAATCCTGGAATCAATGAGTGGGAAGAGACCCCCAAGGACCATCCAATCCAAAGATACCCCAGTCAAAGCCCCTCCCAACAGATGGCCATCCAGCCTCATCTGTTTGCATCCCTTACTCATCTATTTATTTATTTATTATTTATTAATTGACAGCTTTTCTATTCCGCCCTTCTCCTCACCCCGCCGGGGACTCATAGATGGCAAACATTCAATGCCAGTTTTTGCAATATATAGACATACACAGAGGCTATTTAACTTTTTTCTGGCCGCCAGGGGAGCTGTCGCTTTCCTCGTCCATCTGCGACGCTGATGAAGCACTTCCGCATTCCCCGCATGCTTCCCTGCTGGAATGCTTTGCTGGAGTCTTCTTCTTTATGGCCTCATAAATCAGTTAATTTAGCCTCCCCACACTTTAAGGTGGTACCTTATTTTCCTACTTGACAGATGCAGCTGTCTTTTGGGTTGCAAAGGTCGACAACAGGCTACACACAATTGGTTGGAAACCCACTCCAACCCGGGCTGGCTTCAAACTCATGACCTTTTGGTCAGAGTGATCTTAATGCAGCTGCTACTCAGCCAGCTGCGCCACAATCCCAGCCTGTCAGCAGGTGGCTCTATAAGGAGGATGAAAGAATCCATCTTTCTCTCTCCTATGTTACTCAGTGTGAGTATCTGCCTATGTTGTCTGTAACTCATAACCTCTGAGGATGCTTGCCATAGATGCAGGCAAAACATCAGGAGAGAATGCCTCTAGAACATGGCCATATAGCCCGAAAAAACCTACAACAACCCACATTTTTAATTCCTTGCAGAAAATGGAGAGAGTGGGGGCCTGTCTGATCTCCTTAGAAAGAGAGTTCCAGAGCCGAGGGGCCACCACAGAGAAGGCTTTCTCCATCATCCCCACCAGACGCACTTGAGACGGTGGAGGGAGGGAGAGGAGAGCCTCCACAGAAGATAGAATCCTAGAATCCTAGAGTGGGAAGAGACCTCCTGGGCCATCATCCAGTCCAACCCCATTCTGCCAAGAAGCAGGAATATTGCATTCAAATCACCCCTGACAGATGGCCATCCAGCCTCTGCTTAAAAGCCTCCAAAGAAGGAGCCTCCACCACACCAAGGCAGAGAGTTCCACTGCTGAACAGCTCTCACAGTCAGGAAGTTCTTCCTCGTGTTCAGATGGAATCTCCTCTCTTGTAGTTTGAAGCCATTGTTCCATTTCTCCAGGGAAGCAGAAAGGAAGCTTGCTCCCTCCTCCTCTCTGTGGCTTCCTCTCACATATTTATACATGGCTATCATATCTCCTCTCAGCCTTCTCTTCTTCAGGCTAAACATGCCCAGCTCCTTAAGCTGCTCCTCATAGGGCTTGTTCTCCAGACCCTTGATCATTTGAGTCGCCCTCTTTCTCTGGACACATTCCAGCTTAGAGTCAATATCTCTCTTGAATTGTGGTGGCCAAAATTGGAAGCAATGTGATTCCAGGTGTGGTCTAACCAAAGCGGAATAGAGCATGGAGAGCATAACTTCCCTAGATCTAGACACTAGGCTCCTCTTGATGCAGACCAAAATCCCATTGGCTTTTTTTTGCCGCCACATCACGTTCCTGGCTCATGTTTAACTAGTTGTCCATGAGGACTCCAAGATCTTTTTCACACGTCCTGCTCTTAGAGTACGTCTTGTTTCGTAGGGGAAGATGCGATCGTGAACCGTTTAGGACTTTGTGGGTGATCACCGTCACTTTGTATTGGGACGGGAACCACTGATCTAGACACTAAACTCCTCCCAGTGCAGCCCAGGATCGTCTCAAGCTGGAGCATCGAGGTGTGCAGGCACCTCTTCCTCATCCTTTTGAGCCCTGGGACCTTGAACATTTCATTTCGTCTTGGGTCAGCTCTGGGAGTCAAGTTGCGCTTCCTCTCTCCAGACCTTCCTATCATCGTAGTGCCTTCCTTCCTTCCTTGTTTTGCTTTTTCTAATGGCGGCTGATGGAGCGAATAACCCGTCTCTGTCAACTCACACGTCTGCGTCACTGAAACCTAATTTTCGGGTTAGAAATTGCCCCTTCGCCTAATAATCCAAACCCACTTGGCTTCTTCATGAGAAATGTGAGTAATTTTCACCTTGCGGTATTATTCGGCATGATTATTATCATCTGTTTACAGCTGTCTCCGGGATGAAAGATAGGCTTCCCTGCCTCCTCTCTCTCTTTCTCTCTCTTTCTCTCTCTTTCTCTTACCTTCTCTCCTTTCGTCTTTGCTCCCAACACAAACACACACCTTTCTCGTAATGTCAATGGATGGTGACATGCTCTCCGCGAGCGTTTCTGACGTGTTGCAAGACAGATCCTTCCTGCGCATCACGTCTGATCTGAGCCTGGCTTTGGAAGGCTCTTGGCATCTCGGGTTGGCAGGAGGGAGGGATGAGGCGGTGCGGAAGGAGCCAAATTGCCGTCACGCGGACCGTCGGCCCTAATGAATGCCCTTGAAACAGGTACAGTAAACATCTGAGGCGGGGGCCTCGACATCCTCCGAAGACAAAAAAAAATCATTGAACTGAACACAACGCCTGCCAACTCTCTTTGAAAACAATGAATCACCCCTCTCCCACCTCAAAGGAAACCTCGCACTGACACAAACG
Organism: Anolis sagrei; assembly: GCF_037176765.1. Lineage (NCBI taxonomy): Eukaryota > Metazoa > Chordata > Lepidosauria > Squamata > Anolidae > Anolis > Anolis sagrei. The sequence continues at coordinate 44,892,520 of NC_090027.1, read as the reverse complement.
CACCTCATTTATCCTTGCTGCTTATTAGGGAGACCTTGATTTATGGCCAAGCCCTGCAGTTGGGCTCCGCACTTCGTGGTGGTTCATCAAAAGAACTTCCTCTCACCCCTTCCTTACACTTAGAAATTTATTTTATTTATTACGGTCGCTTCTACCCCGCCCTTCTCACCCCGAGGGGGACTCAGGGCGGCTTACACAACAAGGCACAATTCGATGCCCGCATTACATGGCAACAAAAACATAACATCAGTAACAATAGCAATTATAGCAATGATAACAATCAGCATAAGCAATCATTATTATCGGCAAAACATCCAAAAAACCCATAAAAGCAATTAAAACAATTAAAACAATAAAAGCAATACAAACCTCATTGCTGGTCAGCGTTTAACAGACTCATAGTTTAGGTTCTACTTTCCGCACATTGTCCGTCCTATCCATCTGGATTCCATATCTAATTGTCAGGATGCCCAAAGGCCTGGTCCCATAGCCACGTCTTTACCTTCCTCCTGAAGGAGAGGAAGGTTGTTGATGCCCTAATTTCCCCCGGGAGTGAGTTCCACATGTGGGGGGCCACCACTGAGAAGGCCCTGCTCCTCGTCCCCACCAGCCTCACTTGTGATAGTGGTGGGGTCGAGAGCAGAGCCTCCCCAGATGATCTCAAATTCCGGGGTGGGACGTAGAGGGAGATACATTCGGACAAATACACTGGACCGGAACCGTAAAGGGTTTTGTAGGTCAAAACCAGCACCTTGAATTGTGCTCGGAACTGGATGTAGAGTTGGAAGGGACCGCCAGGGGCCATCTAGTCAAACCTCCTTCTGACAAGCAGGAAAAACACAATTAAAGCCTCCCCAAGAGACGGTCCTCCAGCCTCTGTTTCAAAGCCTCCAAAGAAGGAACTCCAACTGGACTCCGGGGTGGAGAGTTCCATCGTTGGACAGTTCCTCTTACGATCAGGAAGTTCTTCCTAATGTTCAAGTGGAACCTCCTTCCCTGTCATTTGAACCCATCATTCCAATGAGTCCTAGTCTCCAGGGCAGCAGAAAGGAAGCCTCTCCCTTTCACATGTTGATACATGGGTCTCATGTCTCCTCTCCACCTTCTGCTGGTTGAACAGACCCAGCTCTTTAAGACGCTCCTCAGAGGGATTATTCATGGTCTCCAGGCCTTGGACCCTTTTAGTCACCCTCCTCTGGACACCTTCCAGCTTCGAGCCTATTTTTGTTCATTTGTTTAGTCATTTGTGACTCTTCGTGACCTCATGGATCAGCCCAGGCCAGAGTTCCCTATCGGCCGTTACCACCCCAAGCTCCTTCAAGGTCAATCCAGTCACTTCAGGGATGCCATCCATCCATCTTGCCCTTGGTTGGCCCCTCTTCCTTTTTCCTTCCATTTTCCCCAGCATCATTCTCTGCTCCAAGCTTTCCTGTCTTCTCATGATGTGGCCAAAGAACTTCATCTTTGCCTCTACTCTCCTTTCCTCCAATGAGCAGTCGGGCTTTTTTTCTTGAAGTATGGACTGGTTGGATCTTCTGGTGGTCCAAGGCACTCTCAGAACATTCCTCCAACACCACAGTTCCAAAGCATCTCTTCCTTCACTCAGCCTTCCCTATGGTCCAGCTCTCACATCCATAGGAGTCTATGGGGAAGACCATTGCTTTGACTATGCGGATCTTTGTTGCCAGTGTGATGTCTCTACTCTTCACTATTTTATTGCTCTCCTCCCAAGAAGTAAGCATCACCTGATTTCCTGGCTGCAGTCTGCGTCTGCACTCATAGTTGCACGTAGAAATACAAGGTCTTTCACTGTCTCCACGTTTTCTCCCTCTATTTCCCAGTTGTCAATCTTGGGGGGGGGGGGGGTATGTTTAGCTGCAACCCAGCTTGTGCACTTTCTTCTTTTACCTTGATTAGAAGGCTCCTCAGCTCTTCCTCACTTCCGGCCATCAAAGTGGTGTCATCCACATATCTAAGGTTGTTAATGTGTCTTCCAGCAACATCTCTCTTGAATTGCATTGCCCAGAACTGGACCCAAGGCTATTATTATTCCAGGTGAGAAAGTCTGACCAAAGTAGAACAAGAGAGGAGCACCAGGACTTCCCTTGATCTGGACACTATGCTCCTTTGATGCAGCCCCAAATCCCATTGTCCACTACGATGCCAGGATCCCTTTCACATGTAACTTGTAAAGAGACCTGCAAGATGTTTTGTTTTCCATAGCCTGGCTCTTTCTATAAAAGGCTCTAAGGATCCCGAGGCAATGTTTTTTGCAGGGTTGTTTGTTTGTTTGTGTATGTGAAGAAATTCCAGATTTCTCAGCCACAGCGGGTCTAAAGCCACTCACAGTGGTTGTGATGTCCATGTTGCAGAAATCCCTGTCTTCACGATGCATGTGAACCCATGCCGTCTTGTTCTGCAGTCTTGTTAAAGGACTTCTGGAATTCCACAGTTCTAATAGCTTTGGACATACGTTAGAAACGATTAAAGATGTAGCCGTAGAAGAACGTAGAGGTTGATGCTGTCTTCAGGGGGGAAAGCGCCTCACCTTCAGACACGCACACTTTGATCTTCATGGTGCGTTTGTGGTAATGTTTGAGATGGAGGGTTTTAATTGAAAGCCCTACCTGCTTGACGCGACACGGGGAGATCATTTCCGCAGGGGCCGAGAAGAAAACAAACAGCAAGGCTCCTTTCGAGAAGGTGGTCGCCGGCATGTGTTTTTCGACCTTCTTCCCTGCTCAGAACTTGTAACTTCAAGAGAAGAAAGGAAGGAAGGAAAGAAGGGAGGCCTTCATAAAGAGCAGTGAGTCATAGAAAACTGTTTTTCTGTGCTTTCAAGTGCCCTCATCCGGATATTTAGGAGGCTAGAAGATGTGTTGTGCAAGAGGTGTAGCGGCGTAACTTGAACAGCCCTTATTGCTTCCCATAGAAGACACTTGAGTTGCAAGAAGTTAGTTTGTCCTGCAAGAGTGACTCTTATCTCCTAAGTGTGAGTTGCCGTGGCCATCTTCCAAAACAGAGCAGTACTGAATATTTCCAAAAACATAAGCATCAGGAGTGACATGTGGGGATGGGTTGCTTTTCATATAGGTTGCATAGATTGAGATTCCATGTCGAAGAAACTAAGAAGAGTCCTACTAGAGCTCTGAATCGACTTCTACAGTCCAAGCTCTAGAGCAGTGGTTCTCAACCTGGGGTCCCCAGATGTTTTTGGCCTACAACTCCCAGAAATCCCAGCCAGTTTACCAGCTTTTGGGATTTCTGGGAGTTGAAGGCCAAAAACATCTGGGGACCCCAGGTTGAGAACCACTTCTCTAGAACTTAATCACACAAGGTCGATAAAGTACAATTACAGTACGAGAAAGGCAACTATGGTCAGGTCCTCTTGGGGAGATAGAGCAGTATATAAATAAAGTTTTGTTGTTTGTTGTCTTATCATGCAACATTTGTGTCTGTCCCATGGTTGCATTGTGCTTCAACAGTCTAAGCTCTAGGATTTTATCACACAAGGTTGATTAAGCAGAATTACAGCAGGATACAGGCACTAGAGTTGGGTCTTATTATACGATGCTGTACCTGTCCCATGGTTGCATTGCGCTTCGCCACTAAAAGCTGTAGGATTTTATCACGCGGGGTTGATAAATTGCAATTATGATGGGATAAAGGCACGTATGGTTGGGTCTTATCTTATGACATTGTGCCTGCCCCATGGTTGCATTGTGCTTTGCCACTAAAAGCTCTAGGACTTTATCACACAAGGTTGATAAATTGCAATTATGGTGGGATTAAAAGCACGTATGGTTGGGTCTTATTATATGACGCTGTACCTGTCCCATGGTTGCATTGTGCTTCGCCACTAAAAGCTCTAGGTCTTTATCATGCGAGGTTGATAAAGTACAATTATGGTGGTACAAAGGCAAGTATGGTTGGGTCTTACCATATGATGTTGTGCTTGTCCTGTGGTTGCCCAGGACAGGCTTTTGGACTTTATTACACAAGATTGATTAAGCTCAATTACAGTAGGATACAGGCAACTATGATTGGCTCTTATCATACGACGTTGTGTCTCTTCCATAGTTCCATATTGCACTTCAGTCATGATGAAAATCCCATCAATTAATCCGATGTTGCTGTTGTCCCGCCACTGTTTCTTGTGTGATAAGTTCATTCTGCTGCAATCCCAGTATTGCAAAGCGGAGGAAAATCTTGTGAGAACAGCAAAGCTTGAGCAGTTGAGGCAAAATAGAGAGGAAATGCAACACCTGCAAGATGGGTAGAAAGCAAGGTTTTTCGTGGGAATTTGCATCACTAATGTACCGTCATAGCGCAATTGCAGCAAGGTATGAAAGTGAATGTTCCCATTTCCATCTGTTTAAATATTTGTTGCCACAAGATAACAGGCTGATTGATAAAAGTCGCTCTTTTCCAGTTTCACCATTTTCACAAGACCCTCCTCCACTTTGAACCTATCACTCAAAAAATAACATTGGAATGATGGCGATATTGGCTTCATTGAGGGTCTTTCTCTACCCATAAAAAGAGACAATCCATTCATGACTCAAGTACAAGACAATTATGGGGAAAGCACAATGTCAGACAATGAGACCCAACCATAGTTGCCTCACTTGGTTGCCTTTTCATGTACAACACGAAGACACTACCCTTCTCTTGGTGATACTCCCCTTCCTTCTTGATATCTTTGGAAAGTTACTTTATTTTACCCCAAGTGCAACTTCCAAAATCCAGCCATCTTGGTGTCATGTATTATGTTCTGCAGTTGATGGTGGTTGGTGATGGAAGGGTCAATGTAAGTCTTCATTCTAAAGGGTTGAGTAACCTGTACATAAGAGTTCATGGGTGAAAGCAATTAAGGGTGGAGGTATGCAAAAGATGGGTTGCAGCTGGGTGTTTGTGGATATAAGGAGCGAGCCTTGGAACTGATCTTCGGGAGAAAAGTATTTGTTTTATCTTGGTGGTAGATGCTGCTGGTTTTCCCCCCAGGTTTGTGGATTTTTGGTGTCCTGACCGGTCTCTTGAACCTTTGGAATCCTGGAACCTTGAACCTTTGGACTGGCTTTTGACTACGGTATAGACTCTTGATCCCTGGACGTTGTTTATTGAACTCTCATCATTTGACCACTGGACTGGACCTTTTCACTATGGAGTTATCTTGAACCTGCAACAGTGTTTGCTGTTTTGTTTTATATTCTGTGGCTGAGTACAATCTTTATGTTTTATATTTTGGACTATTAAAACAGCCAGAAAGTAAGTTCTGTTTTAATTAAATTGTTTTATACAAACGAGGTTTTTGTTTGGTTCATCTCTGCCTCTGTAAAGGCAGAGCCCTGGCATCGTGACACATGGCCAGGATGTTTCAGGGAGTTGTGGCCTTAAAAGAGCAACTTTCCAAGCGTTTATATACCACAAAAGTAACTTTCTGAGCTTCGATGGATGAAGATATTCCTTTCCTCTTTTCCTTCAGCTTCTCTACCTTGAGTAATGGCCATCATGACCACTGGTTTCCATTTCAGAAATTGGGAGGGGAGGCCTAAATACGAGGTATAGTTGCTTTGCAAAACATGGAAACCAGCTCAGCATTTTTGCCTTTGAAAGCTTCCTCCCGTTATTATTCTCATTACTCTGCTCTGTTGCATATTGGAAAGGGCTTGAGCAAGTGAGGGGGGTCCTTCCCTTCTTCTCGGCGTCTGCGAAGGATTTTGGCCGGAAGAGGCTAATGGACGGCCCCCAGTGTTGATGTTTTCTTGCTGACAGCCCCGTCTTAAATAGTCCCTTTTATTCCCTCGACCACAAACAGATGCCACTAAATTAACTCCATTGAAAGGAAAGGCCTGATATTGTCAGCACAATTAACACCCATTGTCCATTCTTCTCAAAAAGCGCCTTGCTTTCTTTTCCTCCTTTCAAAAAAAATTGAGCATCTTTTTAAAAATAGTCTTGACAGTTTTCCTTCCAGATGTGGGCTGCGCCACTCTCGTACAGCCAGGAAAACTTAAAGAAAACTCACAAGATATTAAAATGGTGTTTGTCTCATTCCACTTGAGAAGCAACTTGCCACAACTCGAACACCTTCTCTATCTCTATTGATGCATCTGCACTGTGGAGTTAATGCAGTTTGGCACTACTTTAATTGCCATGGCTCCATACTAAGGGATCGTGGGATCTGCAGTTTGGAGAGGCATTGTTGCTCTTTGGCAGAGGAGTCAAAAGTCCTCCAACTCGCAGGGTTCCACAACATTGGGGGGGAGTATCCCAAAATGTATCCTTGTTGTAAACCGTGTTGAGTCGCCTGTTGGGCTGAGAAACTGCGGTATACAAGTAAATAAATAAATAAATAAATAAATGGAACCGAAAACAATGGATTTCTGCCATTCCGCACACCCCTATTAGATCCTATTAGGGTCCATTATTATTAGGGGTGTGCAGAAATACTCAATTACTTATTACTCTCGTTATTTCCCCAAAAATTAGTAGATGAGCGTAATGTTCTGAAATTTGGTGGGCTAACAGTGGGAAATGTGCGGTACGATTATGGCAAGTTTCATCACAATAGCTGTAAAACTGAGGGAGAAATGTGTTCCTGAAGTTTCCCTAATTGCTCAATTACTTAATACTCTCATTATTTTCCCCAAAATTAGTGGATGAGCATAATGTTCTGAAATTTAGTGTGCTAACAGTGGAAAATGTGCGGTACGATTATGGCAAGTTTCATCACAATAGCTGTAAAAATGAGGGAGAAATGTGTTCCTGAAGTTTCCCTAATTACTCAATTACTTATTACTCTCGTTATTTCCCACAAAATTAGTGGATGAGTGTAATGTTCTGAAGTTTGGTGGGCTAACAGTGGAAAATATGTGGTACAATTATGGCAAGTTTCATCATGATAGCTGTAAAAATGAGGGAGAAATGAGTCCCTGAAGTTTCCCCAATTGCTCAATTACTTTTTACTCTGGTTATTTCCCCCAAAATTAGTGGATGAGCGTAATGTCCTGAAACTTGGTGGGCTAACAGTGGAAAATGTTTGGTACGATTATGGCAAGTTTCGTCACGATAGCTGTAAAAATGAGGGAGAAATGTGTTCCTGAAGTTTCCTCAATTGCTCAATTACTTATTACTCTCGTTATTTCCCCCAAAATTAGTGGATGAGTGTAATGTCTGAAATTTGGTGGGCTAACAGTGGAAAATGTGTGGTAGGATTATGGCAAGTTTCGTCACAATAGTTGTAAAAATGAGGGAGAAATGAGTCCCTGAAGTTTCCCCAATTGCTCAATTACTTATTGCTCTTGTTATAGTTCACGAATTTTTCACTAATGATACTTTAGAAACACTTTAGAAACGAAACACTGACTCCCCCCAGTTTTGTAATGAGTTTTTAAACATTTTTTTAATCGACCACCCATGCCTATATTGGGAAGGGATCTGCTTAAGAGAAAACCTGAGCCCATGTAATCCCCGGTGTCCTGAGCTGACCCTTCATCCCCGCTTACAGCTCCTACAATAACCACCGCCACCCTTGACCTTAATCGTGAAGGCCATCTCTTAATCTCTCATGACCTCTTGCAACCTTTGGAAGCCCTTGGCAGCTTTCCCACCCATCCAAACTCGCAGTAAACAAGGACCGCAAGTCGCTTAAGGCTCTGTTTTTGTCAGTAAGGCCTTCGGTTTCTCCATCTCATGCCCAATCTTCCACGCGAGATAAAGGCACAGGGCTTTCAGAAGGCAGCAACGACACCTAATTTGACAATGATTGCCATTAATTTATTTCGCTGGGTGATTAAAGCTTCCTCAGATGTAAATCACATCATTTGACTGAATACAGAGGGCTGTTGTTCATCTGAAGCTAATGGGATTAGATTAGGATAGGATTCTCGCTCCGCTCTGAAAGCCGGGGATGAATCCTTACAAAGGGTTTGGTGCCTCGCAGTTTGGCGTTTGATGCGGCAACGAAGCATCTCAATGCGTCCTCGCCATATTCCTTAGTTCTCAATAGAAGCATCTCTTCATAATAATATTGCATGAAATAGACTTAAAAGCTAGATGTCTGCTGGATACATCTGACATAGAGCATACGTGCCCAACATTGATCTTTGGCACTGGGGGCCTTGGTGTACCTAGTAATTATTAAAAATATAATAGACTAAAATAAGTGTTTTATAAAGATGTTGGAAGAGAGGAGATAGAAAATTCCCAGGATGGAATACGTCCACTTTCTCGTGACATGAAGGCAGACAATAGTTAAATATTTGGAACCAGTTCTAGCCATTGGAAATACAAAGCAAGGAGATGACTCAAGGGAGCCTCCACAAAACATCAGTTGCGCCTTTCATGACCAGAATGGACCTTTCAAACTTAAAGTAAAACTACCCTTCACCATTGAAATGCTTACTCCCATGCGATGACCATGGATCGTTGAGTAGGACATGCAGAGTCCTCAAATCCCAATGTAGAAGTTGTAGGTAGAAGATGTTCCTTGAGTATTGATCAGAGAGATGTCCAAACTATGATTGGGCAGCCACATTTAGTGGATGTTGGCTAAAAGCAATGATTTGTGCTCTGGTGGAGTTGAATCTGTGTTTTCATGGTCCATTAGCACCAACGACGTGGAAATCACTTCACCTGGAAACTTGGGTTTGTCTCCAAAGGAGAGGAGAGAACTTAGGAGGGCAAGGAGAGAAGAAGATGCTAAGCAGACTTTGGAAAGATCAGAGGTCAACACACGGCAATACTTGCAATGACCTCTGATCGTTGTTCTCGGGTTGGTTACAGGGTATAAAGCCCATTCTCCAATTTTGGAGGAAACAAGTAATTCAGTCACGTGGTTTCTGGAGTCAAGGCAAAGCTTCCTTGTTGCCTTGGATTCTTGTCTTTTTTTGAGACTGACCATTTAATAATTTTGATAGACAAACACTCTAAAGATGTATCTGGAGGTGAGAAGGTTTCAGGACTGGAGAATATTTGCAGCCTACTTTTTAGACCACTGGTCTGTAATTATTAAGGTCTAGGGGATCCAGGGAGGACTTCTTCACCAGCAGTCTAACTACTGCTTCTTTTAAACAGGATGGAACATTTCCCACTCTGAGAGATGCATTAATAATTTGTTGTATTTGAGATCGAATTACATCTTCTCCCTAGATGACCAGCCAAGGGACAGGGATCAAGAGGCAGGTTGTCCTCCTTACTTGTCCCAGCAGCTTGTTCACATCAGCAGTACTCACCAATTGAAATTGATTCAGTGTAATCCCACTCACAGAGTTGCTGGACACTTGGTTGTTGGCTTTTGCGCCAATGACTTCATCTAAGTTGGCTCTTTGCGAGAGATTTTATCTGCGAAGCAGTTGTTAAAAACATCACAGTGAGCTGCTGAAGATTCTAATAATGGGTTCAGAGGGGAAAGCACATGGGTTAAGCCTCTAAACAGCTCAGCTGGACGTGAGTCTTCAGACACAATGCGTGCAGAGAGGAAAGCTTTCTTCGCTGCACATATTGCCACCAAGATGCCCTCTATACCATGTCTTGTCGCATAAAAGTCAAGTTTTCCACCATCTGCACTCTAGTCATCATCCTTCCCAATTAGTTTCCCTGATTTATTTATTTATTTATTTACTATACTTGTATATTGCCCCTCTCAGCCCGGAGGTGACTCGAGGCGGTTTACATTTGGCAATCAATTCCCCGCAAGATAAAATACAGTAGAAAAACAATTACATATAATATAAACCGTATAAAAACAATAAACAATTAACAATTAAAACTATAAAGTACAGTTCTCAGCATCATTAAAATCATTTTCCATCGCATCGTCCTGTCATTCCATGAGCCTCAAGTGATAAGTTATACTGCGCCTGCAAATGCCTGCTCGAACAGCCAGATATTAACTCTCTTTCGAAATGTCAGGAGGGAGGGTGCCGATCTAATGTCCCTAGGGAGGGTGTTCTATAGCGAGAGGGGGGCACCGCTGAGAAGGCTCTGTCCCTTGTTCCCGCCAATCCAATGGTCTCTGTATACCAGGGAGTCTGATTTGTAACAGATCGGAAAGGATGTTTGGGAGCGATCGTGTCAATAGTGCTGGTTAGATTTTGATTCCACTTATTGACCAGGGATTCAACAGGATCGTCGGTGATGCCAGCCATAGAACCCTGTAGGGTAGTTGTTCTCAACCTGTGGGTCCCCGGATATTTTGGCCTTGAACTCCCAGAAATCCTAATAGTAGGTAGACCAGCTGGGATTTCTGGGATTTGTAGACCAAAACACCTGGGGACCCACAGGTTGAGAACCGCTTCTCTAAGGTCTCCTGGAATCTCAAAGGCTTCATTAACCTTCTAGGGCAGACCATTTTCATAGGTCCTCCACCCCTTCAAAGGTCGGTTGTAGTTGTGATACCAGCCCTGACTAGAAGGTGTGAAAAGTAAATCCAGTAAGTGCTGGAAGCTCACACATTATTTGCAGGGAGTTCCCATTCGTGGCCACTTCTGAGCCTTTTCAAATATAAAGGATGCCTTTGGCAAGTTGTTGTTGTTGTTGCTCATTTGTTTAGTCGTTTCCAATTCTTCGTGTCCTCATGGACCAGCCCACGCCAGAGCTCCCTGTCGGCCGTCACCTCCCCCAGCTCCTTCAAGGTCAATCCAGTCACTTCAAGGATGGTATCCATCTATCTTGCCCTTGGTTGGCCCCTCTTCCTTTTGCCTTCCATTTTCCCCAGCATAATTGTCTTCTCTAAGCTTTCCTGTCTTCTCATGATGTGACCAAATGACTTCACCTTTGCCTCTCATCTCCTTCCCTCCAATGAGCAGTCGGGCTTTATTTCCTGAAGTATGGACTATTTGGATCTTCTCGCAGTCCAAGGCACTCTCAGAACTTTCCTCCATCACCACAGTTCAAAAGCGTCTCTCTTCCTTCGCTCAGCCTTCCCTAAGGTCCAAGCTCTCACATCCGTAGGTGACTACTATGGGGAAGACCATGGCTTGGACTAGGCAATGGATCTTTGTTGCCAGTCTGATGTCTCTACTCTTTATTATTTTATCGAGACTGGACATTGCTCTCCTCCCAAGAAGGAAGCGTCTCCTGATTTCCTGGCCACAGTCTGCATCTGCAGTCATCTTTGCACCTAGAAATACAAACCCTGTCACGGCCTCCACGTTTTCTCCCTCTATTTCCCAGTTGTCAATCATTCTTGTTGCCATCATCTTGGAGGTTTTTTTGACATTTAGCTGCAACCCAGCTTTTGCGCTTTCTTCTTCCACCTTGGTGAGAAGGCTCCTCAGCTCCTCCTTGCTTTCGGGTCATCAAAGTGGTGTCATCTGCATATCTAAGGTTGTTCATGTTTCTTCCAGCAATTTTCACCCCAGCCTTGCATTCATAAGCCCCGCACATCCTCGCATGACGTGTTCTGCATACAAGTTGAATAGGTTGGGGGAGAGGATACAACCCTGCCGTACGCCTTTCCCAATCCTGAACCATCTGTTGTTCCACAGTCAGTTCTGACTGTTGCGACTTGGTCCTTATACAGATACCTCAGGAGACAGGCAAGATGGTTTGATATGCCCATCCCACCAAGAACTTGCCACAATTTATGATGATCCACACAGTCCAAGGCTTTGGAATAGTCAATGAAACAGAAAGAGATGTTTTTCTGAAACTCTCTGCCTTCCTTCATTATCCAGCATCCGGATATTGGTAACATGGTCTCTGGTTCCTCTGCCTTTTCTCAACCCAGCTTGTCCATCTGGCAACTCTCTCTCCATGTCTTGCTGGAGTCTTCTTCCGTGCAGGATGATCTTGAGCATTCCCTTCCTGGCAGGAGAGATAAGGGCCACTGTACGGAAGTCTGAGTAGTCTTTAGTGTTTCCCATTCTTGGTTTGGGGATATAAGGTGATATTTTCCAATCTGATGGCCATTCTTTGCCAGGTTACTAAAAGGCAATAACAAGAAGATATATCTTAAGAAGCTGTCATGGTTGACCATCTCTGGTTGGAGAGCTTTTGTGGGCAGATGTTGTCCGGAGGAGATTCTATTGTCTCTGGAGAATCGCAGCAAACTTAGAGAAGCCGCCAAAATGTGGGCGTCGTGCCTTGGAGAAGAAGGAGAGAACTCAAATGGCCCTGATTGATATTCACGATGCACAGATTTTTCCTCAATTAAAGTTAATTACACATAAATGGAACACATCATAATCTCCGAGCTTTCTTTGTCGTCGTCTTCTTCTTTTTATTAATCTGCTATTGTGGTGGTGTGTTTTTTATTTAAAAAATTGGTTGAGTTTGAATCCTATCTTCTGAGCTAAGATATTCACTATGCAGACTTTCTGATTAGTTTTAAATTCCAAAAGCCTTTTTTTTTTTAACTAGGCAGTTTAAATATGTAAGCCGCATAATAGCCCATAATGGCTCCTTTGGAATCATTACAAGACATAGTAAATATGATCCGGCGTGACAATAGTTTAAATACACACTCAGATGGTAGCTTTGTAACAAGTGGATGCTTTGCATTCGATCAGCTAAATGGGCACTTACGTATATATCATAATAATATCTCCTTGACAACAATTAAGGTCTATTGTCTCAATTTATTGGCTCCGGGATCGTCACGGTCGGGCGAGCGCTTGGCACAAAAAAAGGGGAACGATGTAAGAGGAGGGATGGCAAACGAAGCCACATCGAGGAAAGTCCACAATCTCCCGATTTTAGCCCTGAAGTGATGCGCAAGACTGGAAAAACACAAATGCACAGTCCCTTTCCAAAGTTACACTGGGTTGTTGTTGTTGTTGTTGTGTACCTTCATGATGTTGTGTGCCTTCAAGTGACTTATGGTGAGCTTAAGGTGAACTAACTACAAAGTCTTTCCGTGAGTCCCTGTGACATCCTTGAAATGCATGCAACAGGTCTTCTGGTTGTTTCTTCCAGACTCTTGCAAACATATATGTGGTTGTCTCTTGGGATTTGTTGGAGTTTGATTCCATTGATACCAAACTCTATGGATACTCAAATCTCACTATATGCAGTGGTATAGTGAAGTGATATATAAAATGGTAACGTCAAGTTTTACTTTTGAGATTATATCTATTCCAACCATGGATGGTTGTGGGTGCAAAATCTGTGGTTACAGAGGGCTAACTATGTTCATCTCAGCTGTAAACACCAAGCAACACAAGCCAAGTTAGAGGAGAACAAACAACTATTAACAGTGTATTGTCGAAGGCTTTCATGGCCGGAATCACTGGGTTGTTGTAGGTTTTTTTTCGAGCTATATGGCCATGTTCTAGAGGCATTCTCTCCTGACGTTTCGCCTGCATCTATGGCAAGCATCCTCAGAGGGAGTGAGGTCTGTTGGAACTAGGAAAAAAGGGTTTATATATCTGTGGAATGACCAGGGTGGGACAAAAGACTCTTCTCTGCTGGAGCTAGGTGGGAATGTTTCAACTGACCACCTTGATTAGCATTTGATGGCCTGGCAGTGCCTGGAACAATCTTTTGTTGAGAGGTGATTAGATGTCCTTGTTTGTTTCCTCTCTGTTGTTGTTCTGTTGTAATTTTAGAGTTTTTAAATACTGGTAGCCAGATTGTGTTCCTTTTCATGGTTTCCTCCTTTCTGTTGAAATTGTCCACATGCTTCTTGTGTATTTCAATGGCTTCTCTGTGTAGTCTGACATGGTGGTTGTGAGAGTGGTCCAGCATTTCTGTGTTCTCAAATAATCTGCTGTGTCCAGGTTGGTTCCTCAGGTGCTCTGCTATGGCTGACTTCTCTGGTTGAGTTAGTCTGCAGTGCCTTCCATGTTCCTTGCTTTGTGTTTGGGCAATGCTGCTGCGTTTGGTGGTCCCTCTGTAGACTTGTCCACAGCTGCATGGTATACAATGGTAGACTCCTGCAGAGGTGAGAGGATCCCTCTTATCCTTTGCTGAACATAGCATTTGTTGGATTTTCTTGGTGTTGTCCTGCAAACTAACACTTGCGATATGTGAGGGAACACTGTATACTTCAATATACACTAGACTCCAATCGCACCATCTACTAGCATGTGATGTTGAAATCAAACAGGCATTGGATACCAAGATAGTACACATTGGAGTCTATTGTATATTGGACTGTACACTATACTATTGGTGCCCAAAGCATGTTTGATTTGAGTTGCTATTGCTAGTAGTTGTTGCTCCCTCGTATCAATACAACTCAGGTTGACATCTAGAATCTTAGAATCCAAGAGTTGGAAGAGACCTCCTGGGCCATCATCCAGTCCAACCCCATTCTGCCAAGAAGCAGGAATATTCCATTCAAATCACCCCTGACAGATGGCCATCCAGCTTCTGTTTAAAAGCTTCCAAAGAAGGAGCCTCCACCACACTCCAGGGCAGAGAGTTCCACTGCTGAATGGCTCTCACAGTCAGGAAGTTCTTCCTCGTGTTCAGATGGAATCTCATTTCCTGTAGTTTGAAGCCATTGTTCCATTGCGTCCTAGTCTCCAGGGAAGCAGAAAGGAAGCTTGCTCCCTATGACTTCCTCTCACATATTTATACATGGCCCTCATCATGTCTTCTCTCAGCCTTCTTTTCTTCTGGCTAAACATGCCAGAGATATTGACAAGCTGGAATGTGTCCAGAGAAAGAGGGCGACTCAAATGATCAAGGGTCTGGAGAACAAGCCCTATGAGGAGTGGCTTAAGGAGCTGGGCATTTGAGTCGCCCTCTTTCTCTGGACACATTCCAGCTGAAGCCACTCCTCATAGGGCTTGTTCTCCAGACCCTTGATCATTTGAGTCGCCCTCTTTCTCTGGACACATTCCAGCTGAAGCCACTCCTCATAGGGCTTGTTCTCCAGACCCTTGATCATTTGAGTCGCCCTCTTTCTCTGGACACATTCCAGCTGAAGCCACTCCTCATAGGGCTTGTTCTCCAGACCCTTAATCATTTTAGCCTCCCTCTTTCTCTGGAGACATTCCAGCTTGTCAACGTCTCTCTTCAGTTGTGGTGCCCAGAATTGGACATAGTATTCCAGATGTGGCCTAACCAAGGCAGGAGAGAGCATGGGGAGCATGACTTCCCTAGATCTAGACACTAGGCTCCGATTGATGCAGGCCAAAATCCCATTGGCTTTGTAAGCTGGTTCATGTTTAAGTTGTTGTCCACGAGGACCCCAAGATCTCTTTGACACGTCCTGCTCTCAATCCACGCATCGTCCCCCATTCTGTATCCCTGCATTTCTACATCCCTCCTCATTGCCTATTCTTCGCGTCCATATCTCTGTAGCTGAAGAAGAGCATCAATTGCACAAGAAGTACTTAGAGATTGCTTTACTTCACCAGATTGATTATCTGCATTGGCCCTGCAAGGCACAAACATATCTCCGTTGTATGAAGGGTTCGTGGGGAGTTGTAGTTTCCCAAATCCGTAGCATAAGCAGGCCTTCCCTTTCATTGGGAACCGAATATATTGCAGCTGTTGGGAATAGTTAGCGAGCAGCATCCTGCCAGCCGAGTGCGAGCAATCTTTGCTTCCTACGAATGCTTTGTGTTATGTATTTTTAAGAGAAATCTGCATCCGTCACACTAAAGCGTTGTTGGCGTTCCGGAGTTAAGTGCCCCCCTTGGGGTCTAAGTACATACGGAATATGAGATCCCGTCTCTGCTTCAGATGCTAATGCACTCACACGGTTTGTGTACCTTTGGTGATAGAAGTTCGTTTATGTGCGCCCGTGTTATTGCGCGCCGGAAAGTTGAAAGAGCCGCGATTTGCGGGGTTGAGCGCTAGACATGGAAACGGTTGGTTCGGAACGGAGTGTTGCCTAATTAGGCCCCATTTGTGTATTTGCTTACATGTACACTTTACATATTTATCTCCGGCGCTTTCCAGTTACCGCTCCATAAGCGAACATGGCATCATGCAGGCAGAGGCCTCAGATGTGCTACGCGGGCCTGCGGTCTCCAAATGCATTATTATTATTATTATTATTATTATTATTATTATTATTATTATAGGAATTTTTATTTCTCTTTGATGGGGAATTGGCAGAATGAGCTTTTTGCGGGGGCCGGGCTGCAACAGCGTCGTCTATATCCGTCCCAGTATCAACAAGGCAGGCCTGTTTGCGAAGGAGAGCGTTTGCCGCAAATGGCAATGTGCTTTTTTCCGAATCCACCCACTTCTTCGCTGCTGAAGGCCAAGTCTAAATATGGCTCAAGGAATTCAAATTGGGAAGCTTGGAGTGTGGTGTAGATTTTGGTCCCTGGTGTCTCCCTTCCTTCCCTCTTTCCTTCCTTTCTTCCTTTTCATTCATCCCTTCCTTCCCCCTTGCCTTTCTTCCTTCCTTCCTCCCTCCCTTCCTTTGTTCCTCCTTTTCTTCTACTTCCTTCCCTCTTTCCTTCCTTCCTTCCTTCTCTCTTTCCTTCTCTCTTTCCTTCCTTCCCTCTTTCCTCCTTTCCTTCCTTCCCTCTTGCCTCCCTTCCTTCCTCTCTCTCTTCGTCCCTTCTCTTTCCTTCCTTCTTTCACTTTTTCCTTCCTTCTCTTTCCTTCCTTTCTCCCTACCTCTTCCTCCTTTCCTCCTACTTCCTTCCCTCTTTCCTCCCTCCCATCTTACCTTCTCTTTCCTCCCTCCCTCTCTCCCTCCCCTCGTTCCTCCTTTCCTTCTACTTCCTTCCCTCTTTCCTCCCTCCTGTCCTTCCTTCTCTTTCCTCCCTTCCTTCCCTCTTCCCTTCCTTTCTTCCTTTTCATTCATCCCTTCCTTCCCCCTTGCCTTTCTTCCTTCCTTCCTCCCTCCCTTCCTTTGTTCTTCCTTTTCTTCTACTTCCTTCCCTCTTTCCTTCCTTCCTTCTCTCTTTCCTCCATTCCCTCTTTCCTCCTTTCCTTCTACTTCCTTCTCTCTTGCCTCCCTTCCTTCCTCTCTCTCTTCGTCCCTTCTCTTTCCTTCCTTCTTTCTCTTTTTCCTTCCTTCTCTTTCCTTCCTTTCTCCCTTCCTCTTCCTCCTTTCCTCCTACTTTCTTCCCTCTTTACTCCCTCCCATCTTACCTTCTCTTTCCACCCTCCGTCCCTCCCTCCCTCCCCTCGTTCCTCCTTTCCTTCTACTTCCCTCTTTCCTCCCTCCCTTCCTCTTTCTTTCCTTCCTTCTTTCATTCCTTCCTTCTCCTTCCTTACTTCCTTCCCTCCTTCCTTCCCTCCCTCTTTCCTTCCTTCTCTTTCATTCCCTCTTTCCTCCCTTCCTTCCTCCTTCCCTTCCTCCCTTTTCTTCCCTTCCTTCTTCCCCTCCTTCTTTCACTTTTTCCTTCCTTCCCTTTCCTTCCTTCCTCCCTTCCTCTTTCCTCCTACTTCCTTCCCTCTTTCCTCCCTTCCATCTTTCCTTCTCTTTCCTTCTCCCCTCCCTTGCTTCCCTCTTTCCCTCTTTCCTCCCTTCCTTCTTCCTCCCTCCCTTCTTCCCTCCATTTCATCCTTCCAAAGAAGGATGTAATAGTCACCCAAAATGGCCCAGAGGGGTGTTGAAGACAGTAAACCCTTTGCTTTGTGAAGCTTCACTGACTGCAAACTGGGTTCCATCTCCTGGAAGATCCTGGGTTTTTCCAAAAGAACCTTTTCAAACGATAGTTGAGTTTGGTTTGCAATTTCAGCCAAATGTGGGGGCTGCAAGTTCCATGGAAGCAATCTGGGCTTTGATTTTCAGCAGATCTTCTTACGTCGATAGGAAACGTCTTGGGTGTTTTGGGTTCAATGGGAAACGTTGACCCGTGCTGGAACCCATCAAAGAATGGCAGACCCAGGAAGAATCCCAGGCTCACTGCCTCATTCGAGGAATCCTCTGGCTAGTTTTAATCGTACGGCGTTTCCTAATCAAAAGCCTGAATGGTTTGAACCTCAGATCATTTATTTCTAAATTACTTTCCCCCCTCCGCCATAATTCTTATTAATTCAAATAGGATTTTGATTTGATATAAAGCTTCGTAAATGAGAGAACGAGCTTAATGAATTACAAGATAGGATTGTCTTAAAGAGTAAATGTTTAAAAGAATATGCTGATAATTACAGAGATGGAAATCAAATCTTAATGGCTTCCATTTGTTGCGAGCGATGTGTTTGCATCTCAAAGACCCTGTCCTCTCTCTCCACACACATATATATAGATATAGATATAGATATATATTGATATGTATGTTATGGGCAATAATAATACATTTGCAGTGTTTGTGTATGTCTGAGTGCATGTTTGTATACTTTCTGTTGGACATCCCTTCTCCATCAAATCTCTCTTTGTGGTTAATTGACCAAGGAGTGGGCAGATAACACAATAGGACCCCCACGTTGACCATATCCACAGGTTATTCACACCTGACAAAATGCATCCCCTCATTTTCTAGATCCTCCGATGCAACTCTATGGCATCCAGAGACCCATCATTTCAATTGGGTTTACTGTTACCCACAAAAATTTGGACCATACCATACAGAGCTAAAAACCACAACCAACTTTGGGTGGGGAATACCTCAACTCACGTGGGAAATGGTTTATGATCTTGGATTTCCTGTGATATTGCTTGCCTCTTTGGCCAAGTATTGTGTTTACTTGCGTCTTAAGCCAAGCATTGGTCTTGCTTGCCTCTGACCAAGCATTGGATTTGCTTGCCTCTTTGGCTAAGAATTGGGTTTGCAAGTTTGGGCTTGCTTGCCTCTTTGACCAAGCACTGGTTTTGCTTGCCTCCTTGGCCAAATGTTGGGTTTACTTGCCTCTTTGGCCAAGCGTTGGGTTTGCTTGCCTCTTTTGCCAAACGTTGGGTTTACTTGCCTCTTTGGCCAAACATTGGGTTTGCTTGCCTCTTTGGCCAAGCATTGGGTTTGCTTGCGTCTTTGGCCAAATGTTGGGTTTACTTGCCTCTTTGCCCAAGCATTGCGTTTGCTTGCGTCTTTGGCCAAGCGTTGGGTTTGCTTGCGTCTTTGACCAAGCATTGGGTTTACTTGCCTCTTTGGCCAAGCGTTGGGTTTACTTGTGTCTTTGGCCAAGCGTTGGGTTTGCTTGCGTCTTTGGCCAAGCGTTGGGTTTACTTGTGTCTTTGGCCAAGCGTTGGGTTTGCTTGCGTCTTTGGCCAAGCGTTGGGTTTGCTTGCCTCTGACCAAGTGTTGGTCTTGCTTGCCTCTTTGACCAAGCATTGGGTTTGCTTTCCTCTTTGACCAAGTGTTTGGTTTACTTGCCTCTTTGCCCAAGCATTGGGTTCACTTGCATCTTTGGCCAGGTGTTGGTCTTGCTTGCCTCTTTGACCAAGCGTTGGGTTTGCTTGCGTCTTTGACCAAGGGTTGGTTTTGCTTGCCTCTTTGGCCAGAGTTGGTTTTAGTTGTCCCTTTGGCCAAGAGTTGGCCTTGCTTGCTTCTTGGGCTACAGCATTGGTGGACAAGTGTTGGTCTTGCTTGCCTCTTTGGCCATTGCACTAATTTGCAGTTTCACAGATGTTGCGCAAAAACCAGCAAATATTGGCACTTGTTACTGACAGTGCATTGGCTACTGTGCCATTTCAAAGTGTCACCACCATACAAGAGATAGCAAAGCAGGAGTATCAGCAAAAGATTTTTTGTTAGGACCAGGACAATATTGTCATGGGAGCGGTGGCTTTCCTCTTCCCAAATTCGTACCCTCACTTCCCATTTGTGCATGGGGCAGTTGTCCTTCCTCCTGGGCCGGAACCCTCTCTACTTCAGAAATCCGGTTCCGTGCCTGCGTTCGGCGCTTCCCCACCAGGCCGGCGTTCTCCACCAACTCTCCTCCCGCCGCGAATGCGCAGCCACACTTCTGCGGCAAAAATGTGTAGAGCTTTCAGGGAAAGAATGGAGCTGTAAACAAGGTACTTAATAGTCAGCACAGTTTCTGCTCGGTCTAGGAGTGCATAATTGGGTCTTCGATAAACTGCTGGAGTAAAAAAGAAGAAGAAGAAAGGGAGGAAGAAAGGAAGAAAGAATGTTCCCAGCGTCAAAGCATATTTACATAAAGGTCTGTGTTCCATAGTCAGGGAAATGAGGCATAGGCAAGGAAGGCTGCGGTAAGGAAAAAGAGAAAGAGAGAGAGAGAGGCCAGCCACAAAAATGCAGAGAGATGTGCATCCGCGGGTGCTACCTCCACCTTTCCCTTCCTTCAAGCTTCCCCAAGAGACTCTTTAGGGACCGGCAAAAAGGCCACTGGCTGTGAAGCTGAGCAGATGCAAAGGGACCTTTGAAGTCCTTCTTGGTTTTCTCCATCCCCTTCTTTCCTTTTCTTCTCCATTTGTGTGTGTGTTGTTTTCTGGTTGGTTTTTTCTTACTGTGGTCTCATTAACTGGCTGGTTTTAAATCCCCCGTTTTGTGGATAACACAGCCAAGGTTGGGCTCGCTTCTCCCTCAGCAAAACAACAATTTCCATTTTGCACTATTTTGAGGGCGAGTGGGCGCCCGCTTTCCTCCACCTCGGCCACCCGGATCCGTTTCCTGAGCGTTGAGTATTAACCGCCAACTGGAATTACCGTTTCAGCCGCCGCTTTTGCAGAAAGAGTGTCCAAATAATTGTGTATATATTTCCCCTTTCCTTTCCACTTAGCCTTTTCATAAAGCTCCTACCCGGAGGTGCCCAATGCGGTTAACAGCTCCGATCCGAGGAGTGCGATGTTAATACAGAGGCCCATGCGCGGCCCCGGTCTTCACATGTCCGACATTGATTTACTGGGTTGTAACAGCTTGGTGCAAACAGAAGTGATGCGTGTTGCACTGAGCGATGGAGAGCATGGTGTCAAAAAAAGGCAACGGGGAAGACAGGCAGGTGATGCTACCTGGAGCCAATGGAAAAGTAAGGCCTTGACAGTTCTGTTTGGGCTCAAGGTCATGCGCCAACTTTCCCCTCCGTAAGATAATTAATTCAGAAGTTTGTGGATTTTTTTTTATTCAAGAGAACTTTGATACTTGACCTCATTGGGAAGATGACAAGGGAATAGCAATGGGGTCAATGGCAACTCATCTCTCATTGTGTTTAGTATTTGGAACTTGGTTCTCAGATCGTCTATCTTCCTTTGTTTTTAAAATTGTGTTTTGATTTTTATGCAATATGGCCCCATATCTGTTGGACTGGGACCCATGGTTTCACCTACACAACAACAACAACAACAACAACAACAACAACAACAACAACACCACTATGTAAAAAAAAGTCATAGTTAATAATTCAGTCCAAAGGTCCTCGTGGTCATCAAGTTAAACATGAGCCAACAATGTGATGTGGCAGCAAAAAAAGCCAATGGGATTTTGGCCTGCATCAATAGGAGCATAGTGTCTAGATCCAGGGAAGTCCTGCTCCCCATGCTCTATTCCGCTTTGGTTAGACCACACCTGGAATCACATTGTGTCCAATTCTGGGCACCACAATTCAAGAGAGATATTGACTCTAAGCTGGAATGTGTCCAGAGGAGGGTGACTAAAATGATCAAGGGTCTGGAGAACAAGCCCTATGAGGAGCGGCTTAAGGAGCTGGGCATGTTTAGCCTGAAGAAGAGAAGGCTGAGAGGAGATATGATGAGGGCCATGTATAAATACGTGAGGGGAAGCCACAGGGAGGAGGAGGGAGCAAGCTTCCTTTCTGCTTCCTTGGAGACTAGGACGCAATGGAGCAATGACTTCAAACTACAAGAGAGGAGATTCCATCTGAACACAAGGAAGAACTTCCTGACTGTGAGAGCCGTTCAGCAGTGGAACTCTCTGCCCCAGAGTGTGGTGGAGGCTCCTTCTTTGAAAGCTTTTAAACAGAGGCTGGATGGCCATCTGTCAGGGGTGCTTTGAATGCACCTCTGACAGGGGATTGGACTGGATGGCCCATGAGCTCTCTTCCAACTCTATGATTCTATGTAAGCCTCCCAGATTTCAGAACATTTCAGAGGCTGGATGGCCATCTGTCAAGGGTGATTTGAATGCAGTATTCCTGCTTCTTGGCAGAATGGGGTTGGACTGGATGGCCCAGGAGGTCTCTTCCAACTCTGATTCTATGATTCTACGATTCAATGGCAACTTGTCTCTCATTGTATTTGGTATTTGGGACTTGGTTCTCAGATCGTCTATCTTCCTTTGTTTTTAAAACTGTGTTTTTTTATGCAATATGGCCCCATATCTGTTGGACTGGTACCCATGGTTTCACCTAAACAACAATAACAACACTACTGTGTTGCAAAACTCATAGTCCATAATTCAGTCCAAAGCTCCTCACCAAAACATCCAAGTTTAAGTGTAATCCAAGGATCCAAAGCCGATGTCATGATCTCTAGCTCATGCCATACAACTGACACAAACCACGTGGCCATGGGTCATTGGGCCAAAAGAGAATGCAGGACAAATGGACCAGCCATGAAACACAATTGCCCCAAAGTGGGGGGACAACTGGGCTCTGGAATAGGAAAGGGACAACCTCCAGGCACCAGGATTCCTGAGTGAGTGATTGACGACATTGTAGTTAGGACTGTATAGGAGGACAGTAGTCGAGGCTCTTGTATTCCGAACAATCAACACGTTGACATCTACTCCACTTGGGATTCTCTGTGTGATCCTTCATAGGAGATTTCTCCAGATCTACACAGCTTGGAGCTGATGTATCTGACAGCCAAGGTACAAAGATACACATGAGGTCACCAAGCAGAGCTCCAAGCTATAGCAGGTCCCAACGTTGCTTTCAGCAACAGACCAAATCCAATTTGTCACTCTTTATGCCTCACAACATAGGTACACTCACCTGTTGGCCCTTCTCTATGCCAGCCAGGCAGATCTGTGCCACTGAAGAGCATCAGTCCTCAGTTGCAGTCTTTCTGGGACACTTCACTCTTCCTCGTTGCTCTCCTGACCCTGAGGCACTTGGTCCTGCACTGCAGGGGGAGCTTCCTCAGTGTTGGGCTGCAGCTGCTGTTGTTCCTTGCTTGCTACTGACTCAGATGCTGGGCCTGGCAGCTCTTCATCTTTGTCTGTATTGCAAGCTCTGACAAATACCATCCATCAAAATATGTCCTATCTGTGCATCTTCTAGGTCCTCCAAGTGATGCTATGGTGTGCTTCCATGGACCTTTGTTGGAAGACGTAGCAATTTTGATGGGGTGGATACTTCTCTATGAGTTGTCTAGGTCTTTCAGGGTGTCTCTGTGATAACAACATCTAGTGCAGTGGTTCTCAACCTGTGGATCCCCAGGTGTTTTGGCCTACAACTCCCAGAAATCCCAGCCAATTTAGCAGATGTTAGGATTTCTGGGAGTTGAAGGCCAAAACATCTGGGAACCCACAGATTGAGAACCACTGGTCTAGTGGAAGATATTCATTCCAGTAGGGTCCATGGTTTCCCATTTCCACATATGTTCAGGAATGTATGCCTCCATGGGTTGTTGTAGTTTTTTTGTGCTATATGACCATGTTGTAGAAGCATGCTCTCCTGATGAACATGAGGAAGAACTTCCTGACTATGAGAGCCATTCAGCAGTGGAACTCTCTGTCCCGGAGGGAGTGTGGTGGAGGCTCCTTCTTGGGAAGCTTTTAAGCAGAGGCTGGATGGCCATCTGTCAGGGGTGATTTGAAAGCAATATTCCTGCTTCTTGGCAGAATGGGGTTGGACTGGGTGATGGCCCATGAGGTCTCTTCCAACTCTTTGATTCTATGATTCTATGATGTTTTGCCAGCTGCCATGGCTGGCATCCTCAAGGTTGTGAGGACCTCACAACCTCTGAGGATGCCTGCCATAGATGCAGGAAAAACATCAGGAGATAATGCTTCTAGAACATGGAAATACAACCCAAAAAACCTACAACAACCCAGTGATTCAGGCCAGGAAAGCCTTCGACAGTATGCCTCCATGTTGTTCCATATTCTTATCCATTGTAAATGCCAATCATCTTGGTGCCATTGAATCGAATACCGCTGTGACTCACATTCATGGGCAAAAAGCAGGATACAAATGACGTAGTTTGCTTGGAGTTCTTGGGTGACTTTCCCTCTGGACTGACTATGTGGATGCAATGCAGGTTGACCCACTTTTGCTTGGAGTTCTTGGGTGACTTTCCCTCTGGACTGACTATGTGGATTCGATGCAGGTTGACCCACTTTTGCTTGGAGTTCTTGGGTGGCTTACCCTCTGGACTGACTATGTGGATGTGATGCAGGTTGACCCCTCCTTGTTCTCTTCCCGTTTCCAGGTGACGGACAGAACTTGGTGACCGAAGACGTGACTGTGGTCGAAGGGGAGGTGGCCACCATCAGCTGCAGAGTCAAGAACAGCGACGACTCTGTGATCCAGCTCTTGAATCCCAACAGACAGACGATTTATTTCAGAGACTTCAGGCGTGAGTTCTGTGGGGTTCGGGGGTCAAATCTCGAGGAGGGAGAGGGGTTGCGGCGCTTTCCTTTCCATTTGACATCAGTCACTTGAAAGGTTCCGTCAGGCCGCCCGTCTTAAATGCCGGGTTTAATGAAATGCTTCCTTACTTATGTCTCGCGACACAACGGGCATTGATTGCACCTCTTCGCTCTGAATTACAATCAGGTGCCAAAATATTGAGTTGACAAGCAGAAATTGAATGAGGCCAAATAGGGGTCCAAGCAGCAGGGGAGGAAAAAGTTGTGGTTCCCTAGGTAGATTCAAGCCTTACAATCCAAGGACTTGGAGAAGGGAGTTAACCATTCATTGCATTCCAGCGCCGTTTCTCCCTTTCCAGAGATTTTTGAGTTTTGCAGTGTTTTCCAAAACGGAGGCACCGTCCTCCGCCTTGTGTGTTTTGATTTTCCCCAGCGGTCTCCTCCTCTTCCTTCTTCCACAGCTTTGAAGGACAGCAGATTCCAGTTAGTGAACTTCTCCAGCAGCGAGCTGAGGGTCTCGCTCACCAATGTCTCCATCTCGGACGAAGGAAGATACTTCTGCCAACTCTACACGGACCCTCCACAAGAATACTACATGACCATTACTGTGCTGGGTAAGGACCGGCCCTTTCTTTGATTTAGAAGGTTATTTTGGAGTGTGGAGAGACACAAAATGTAGGGGGGAAACCAGGCTCTTGAAGGCCTTGGCAGCAATTCCACTTTTCAGCTCTGACCTTGACATGAAGCTTTAGTTCTGGTGTTGTTTCTTCTGCCCAGCTCACAAAAAACAGTGGTGCAAATATTCAAGGCATTTGCAGATAGTGTTGGAAAAAGTGAAGGATATTTTTAGAATAGCTTTAAGTTGGGTTGTTGTAGGTTTTTTCGGGCTATATGGCCATGGTCTAGGGGCATTCTCTCCTGACGTTTCGCCTGCATCTATGGCAAGCATCCTCGGAGGTAGTGAGGTCTGTTGGAACTAGGAAAATGGGTTTATATATCTGTGGAAAGACCAGGGTGGGACAGCTCCAGCAGACAAGAGTCCTTTGTCCCACCCTGGTCATTCCACAGATATATAAGCCCATGTTCCTAGTTCCAACAGACCTCACTAGCTCTGAGGATGCTTGCCATAGATGCAGGCGAAACGTCAGGAGAGAATGCCTCTAGAACATGGCCATATAGCCCGAAAAAACCTACAACAACCCAGTGATTCCGGCCGTGAAAGCCTTCGACAATACAGCTTTGTTGCCTTTAGCCTTTCACCTAGACGTACATCTTAATGGTACCATTGCTTTTTGCTGCATTTTGCCAAAAGTGGTCTCCAAAAATCCCTTTGTATACATCTGCACACTTAAGGTCGTCTTTGGATTCGGACCTAGACATTTACTCCATGTTGCTCCGATATACAATGCAAAGATTTTGCTGTGTTGTCAAAGGCTTTCATGGCCGGAATCACTAGGTTGCTGTGAGTTTTCTGGGCTCTCTGTCTGTGTTCCAGAAGCATCATCTCCTGATGTTTCGCCCATCTATGACAATCATCTCCAGAGGTTGTGAGGTCCTCACAACCTCTGAGGATGCCTGCCATAGATGTGGGTGAAATGTCAGGAGGGAATGCTTCTGGGACATGGCCCGACAGCCCAGAAAACTCACAGCAACCCAATTATTTTACAGTCTTTGACCTCAAAAATGGAGGATTACAGGAAGAAGGAGGACAAGCTGCAGAAATCCCAAAAGAAGCTCCTGTAATTAACCATTGTTTCATTTTCAAGGCCATCACAAGCTCTAAGTTGTCTATAAAGATTCCCAACTCACCCAAAACCTTGACATGTATGTCTTGGAAGCCAAGTGTCCCTCAAAGGACATTGTGTGTGTGTTGAATACATTGGCCAGTTGTAAGGGGGAATGGCAGCTAAATTTGTATCAAACTGCATTAATTCTGCCGTGTAGATGTAGCCAGAGATACAGGAGAAGGGAGGATGATCCTCTCTCTCGCTCACGGTCCAAAGATCCCTAAACAAACACATGAAGGAATCAGTCCGTAATAGTTGCTAATGCCGTAACTGCCGTGGCTCCAGATTTAGCTCCGTCTCCCTTGACGCCGGTCCCGAATCGCAACCAACAATCTCAAAGTGAGATCTCACTTGCTGATTAGTGACATGGATTCCCCTCTCCTTTTCTCTCCCTTCCTCCCATCTCACCATTTAATGAGATTCCATTCTTAGCATGTTATTATACGTTGAAAAGGTATTTAAAATTAGCCTGGAGTGTGAATTTCAAGTTCAGCTCGCTCCACTCTTGAGAGCTGATTCCTACCACGGCTGTGGTATGATTCCTCCGTAGACGCACGCCGCTTTTCTTCTTGTAGCCAAACTAGACATTTCATACTCGGGTGTTCCACTCCATGGAGAGATTTGGACTGGGGCTGCACTATGGCTCCTTTCTCTCGCCTGGCAGTGAGTCGCAGCTGGAAGAAGAATCAACAGGGCAGCTTGCGTGGGTACAATGCACTTCATTCCCTAGGGTTGAGAAACCTTGAAGTGCATTATGTCTGATACACCTTCATTTGGAGGGATGGAAACCAAAGGCAGCCTCGTTTCCTATAGATGGAAACCACAGGCATCTCATTTCCTGGGATAGAGGCTGTAGACACCATCATTTGATAGAAATTGAAACCATGGCCATCTCACTTCCATGGCCATCTCATTTCCTTGGGATGGAGACTATGCCACCTCATTTCCTTGGAATGGAAACTATGGCCATCTCATTTTCTTGGGATGTAGACTGTGCCCATTTCACTTCCATGACCATTTCATTTCCTTGGAATAGAGATGACAGCCATCTCTTTTCCTTGGGATGGAGACCATGGCCATCACATTTCCATGACCATCTCATTTCCTTGGGATGGAGATGATAGCCATCTCTTTTTCCTGGGATGGAGACCACAGCCATCACATTTCCATGACCATCTCATTTCCTTGGGATGGAGATGATAGCCATCTCTTTTTCCTGGGATGGAGACCACAGCCATCTCATGTCCATGGTCATCTCATTTCCTTGGGATGGAGACTATGCCATCTCATTTCCTTGAGATGGAGATCATAGCCATCTCATTTTCTTGGGATGGGGACCATGACCATCAAATCAAATCAAAATATTTATTTCGGTCATTGACCAGCACATAGGGGACCATGACCATGTAATTTCCATAGCCATCTCATTTCTTTGGGTTGTGGGCTATTTCCATCTCATTTCCATGGTCATCTCATTTCCTTGTGATGGAGATGATAACCATCTCTTTTCCTTGGAATGGAGACCATGGCCATCATATTTCCATGATCGTCCCCTTTCCTTGGGATGGAGACCATGGCCATCACATCGCCATGGCCATCTAATTTCCATAGCTATCTCATTTCTTTGGGTTGTGAACTATGCTCATCTCATTTCCAATGTCATCCCATTTCCTTGTGATGGAGATGATAACTATCTCTTTTCCTTGGAATGGAGACCATGGCCATCATATTTCCATGATCGTCTCCTTTCCTTGGGATGGAGACCATGGCCATCACATCGCCATGGCCATCTAATTTCCATAGCTATCTCATTTCTTTGGGTTGTGAACTATGCTCATCTCATTTCCAATGTCATCCCATTTCCTTGTGATGGAGATGATAACTATCTCTTTTCCTTGGGATGGAGACTATGGCCATGATATTTCCATGATCATCTCCTTTCCTTGGGATGGAGACCATGGCCATCACATCGCCATGGCCATCTAATTTCCATAGCTATCTCATTTCTTTGGGTTGTGAACTATGCTCATCTCATTTCCATTGTCATCCCATTTCCTTGTGATTGAGATGATAACCATCTCTTTTCCTTGGGATGGAGACCATGGCCATGATATTTCCATGATCATCTCCTTTCCTTGGGATGGAGACCATGGCCATCACATTGCCATGGCCATCTAATTTCCATAGCTATCTCATTTCTTTGGGTTGTGGACTATGCCCATCTCATTTCCATTGTCATCTCATTTCCTTGGGATGGAGACTATGTCCATTTGATTTCCATGACCATCTCATTTCCATAGTCATCTTATTTTCTCAGGATGGAGACCATGGGCAGCCACATCCCTTTCTTGTTGTGCTTTGAGATGCTGTGTTGCTTTTCTGCACATCAGAATCAGAAATAAATGTGCCACCTGCTTTGTGTCCTTATGAGCACTGTGGAGCTCCCTTTATCACCCAATATATTTTATACACACTCGTTTATCTCCTTTTTTTAAAAAAAAAAACCCTGGGCACTTGAGCCATGGAACCGTTTCATCAGAATTATCAAAGTATTTGTATGTGTGAGAGAGCAGGTGCCCACTTGTTTTTACGAATGCTAGTTAACATCTTTATTTTAGAGCCTCGTTTAACACTGGGGATGCCTGGCAATTAATTGAACATTCTGCCCACTCTTTCCTCCATTTTTGGAGGATAGCGGGAGAATTGCAGGTCTTCATGCCAGACCTCTACAAGTGATTTACTAGGTCAGGATTGTTGCTTAGATTGCCTCAAAGGAGACTCTCTGGAAACATTGCTTGCTAATCATGGAATAGCAAAGAGGGGAGAAGAGTGAGAGCCAATGTGGAGTTGAGATTTCTCATCTTTAGGTAAAGTCAGTGGCAAAGACACATGGCTACAACATCTGGTTTCCTGGTGCCTGGAGGGCATCATCACCAATTGCAGAATTCTGAGATGTTCTTGCTTTGTTTTCTCCGTGTTTCCTCACAGTTCCTCCACGCAACTTAAGGATTGAATCCCAGAAGGAGACCATCATGGAGGGAGAAGAGGTTGAGCTGAATTGCACCGCAATGGCCAGCAGACCAGCCACGACGATCAGATGGTTCAAAGGGAGCAAGGAGCTATCTGGTAGACCCAACACATACCCATACACACACCTTAAATGAGTCTTAATGAAGTGTGCTGTATGGTTGTTTGGTTGTTTTGTTTTACTCTGTCAGTAAGCCAGATAGCCTTGTAAAGATACAAGAGGAACATCTTGGGTGGATCATGAATGACCATTCTTGATCATTGTGGGAGTATTTTTATTGATGAAGCTTTTGGACAGTTTTAAAACTATAAGTTGTGAACCACTCTTAAGTCTCATTATTGCGTGGAATGGAAAGGAAATGGATAAGATAATTGTTGTAACACTGATGGAGGCACCCAAGGGAGTCCAAGAGTGAGCCATAGTTTTCTGGACTCCTCAGCTGGGCTCCAGGCATCTCAGCAGCCAGACATCCCTTTCTTATCTACCTGAATCTATGTCTCCATCTTCTATCATCTCATTCCATCCCTCCTGCTTCTCCTCTTCCTTCTCCTCTGCTTCCTCCTCATCCTCCTCCTCTTCTTCACCATCATCTCTTTCCCCTTATCCTTCCTCCTCTTCCTCCTTCTCTTCTTTTTCTCCTTCTTTCTCCTCTTCTTATCCTCCTTTTCCTCCCTCTTTCCTCCTTCTCCTCCTCTTTCTTCTTCTCTTCTTCCTTCCCCTCCTCCTCCTCTTCTTCACCATCATCTCCTTCTCTTCCTCCTTCTCTTCTTTTTCTCCTTCTTTCTCCTCCTCTTCTTATTCTCCTCCTCTTCCTTCTCCTCTTCTTCCTTCCCCTCCTCCTCTTCTTCACCATCATTTTGTCCTTCTCTTCCTCCTTCTCTTGTTTTTCTCCTTCTTTCTCCTCCTCTTCTTATTGTCCTCCTCCTCCCCCTTTCCTTCTTCTCCTCCTCTTCCTTCTCCTTTCAGGACTTGAATGTATTTATCATCATTAGCATTATTACTAGGGCTGGGCGGTTTCGTTTCGTTAATTCGTAATTCGTTAATAATTCGTTAATTTTTTCAATTACAAAACGATAACGAACCATTCTGGAGCAATTATTAAAAAAAACGAATTTTCAAAAGCGTTTTGTAAATGCTTCGTATTTCGATATTGTATTCGTTTCGTTATTGTTTTGAGGTCGTTTCGTTATTATTTCCGCATGTCTGGGCCAGTTTTATGGTTTAATTAGTGAAAAAAAATTACAATATCACACCAAGAGTCAACAACAGAGGGAGAGGGAAGCTTCAGAAGGTTTTGGAGGTTTTTTAGCGTATTTCGCGGTCGCGTCCGCCATTAACGAATCAATTCGTTATTGTTTCGGAAATCGATTCGTTAATTTTTTACCATTTACGAAATTTCATAAATATCGAACTTTTTAAAAGGAAAATTTTGTAATTATTTTAAATATCGAAACAAAAAACTCCCCCAAATACAAATCGATTTTAGAAACAAATTTTTCCGTTGTTACCCAGGCCTAATTATTACTATTATCTCATCCATTTCTATCCCAACTTCCTCCTCGTGGTGAGGCTCAAGAGTGGTTTACAGCATATTTTACAATGATGCAAATGCTTCAATGCAAATATACGTATAAATTATTTTTAGAAATTTAAACCATTTATGAAGTTAAAAACATTAAAATTTGTTTAAAGACGCATACCTGGAAAAAGGCATTAAAAGCCCATCCCACTTGACCTGAGCCATATAGAGCTTTACAGGTGACCACTAGCACTCTGGGCTTCCCTTCCCTTCCCTTCCTTCCTTCCTTCCTTCCTTCCTTCCTTCCTTTCTTTCTTTCTTTCTCCTCCCTTCGTTTTCTATACTGCCTTGTTCGTTCCCCAGTTTCCTTGTAGCAGGAGATCCCACAAGGAGCCTTCTCCTCCCTCACATGTAGTTTTCTGCTCTTTGACACTACCACTATTTAAATATTTCAATCTCTGCTTTTAATTATGTAAATCCAAGGAGTCACTTTCCCTCTTAATTATTGACAATGGCTTTTGGCACTGGCTTCGGAGGAAAAGGATGGAGGATTTCTGGCTCCATTAACTTAAGTGTTTGGAAGCTTTCCTGGGATTCCTAATCCTTGCCACTGAGCGCTGTAGGTTTCATGGAAGGTTGGGGTTAGGATTAGGTTGGGAGCGAGTTCCAAGTTGTTCCTGTGCATCACTTGAGATAGACCTTGGCCAATGCAACTCCATTGCAAAGCAATTTGGTTTTCCTTGATACATCCAGACAAAACCAATATGAAACCGGGCACTTGTCTTGGGACCACCAGGAAGGAGCTCTTGCCCACCACCAAGAAGATTTGGTTGTTTCCCCTTCATTTACACAGATACCCAAAACTTCCATGTTGG
This sequence comes from Anolis sagrei, assembly GCF_037176765.1. Classification (NCBI taxonomy): domain Eukaryota; kingdom Metazoa; phylum Chordata; class Lepidosauria; order Squamata; family Anolidae; genus Anolis; species Anolis sagrei. The sequence goes on along the minus strand of NC_090027.1, from coordinate 44,860,994 downwards.
GATCTCTGTAGGCAAAGATCCCATTGAAAGCTATTATGAGGCCACCAGGGCTCAGAGAATACATTTCCACATTCAAGGAACTCAAAGAAATGAAAATGGAGATGCACCCCAAGGTGCCACCTAAATATTAGGAAGATCTAATATTCCACAGTGGAATAGACTTCCTCAGGGGGAAGTCCATTCCACTGGACTCTCCTTCTTTGAAGGTCTTCCAAGACAGTTGGATGGACATCTCTCAGAAGGACTTTAGCAGTGGATGAGATTGAATCATTCTCACAATCCCTTCCAATGATGGTGTGGCTTTGTGTGGCGTTAGTAACAAAGCTAGACGTGTTTCAGATTAACTTGTCCTGCAGATGATTTGATACTTCATGATCTAGAAATGTCTGAACTTTGATTGAAGAAGACCTTCAGAAAAGATTTGATTCAATAAGATTTTGGGTAAACATCTGTGCATTCCAGGAGTGCTTGGATTGGGAATTCTTGCTTGGCAAGATGTTGGACTGGATGTCTCTTTGGGTTTCCTCCAACTTTATGAGTCTGTTGCAGCAGATTTTTAAAAAAAATTGCTGTGTTTCATCTTAGAATAGTTGCCATCATGTAATGGTCGCACCTCTAGTTTTGGGCCAGTATTTCTATTTTCCTCGCATAATAGTTGCACCCTTGATTTACTGGTGCAAGCCTCTCCATCCATTCGCCTACCCACCCAAAGACACCATCTGCTCGTAGATCTACTTGCCTGCCAAAAGACCCACCCTCCATTTCCTCACCCACCCATCCATTCATTGACCACCCCCTTCCAAGAACGCCACCTCAAGCAGTGTTGTTCAGTATTGTTCTTGGAAGGAGCGGGTGAGGGTATTCTCAAGTTGTTTTCAACATCATTTTATTACAAAAATACTGTTTTGGAACAAAAAATGGGTTTCCTTGCATAATAGTCGCACCCTCTTTTCAGAAAGGAAAAAAGTGCAACTATTGTGTGATGAAGTACAGTATTGTAAAAGTCTAGAAGAAGTATCTAAATGGGTCCAGGGGAGAAGATGTAGACCTCTATGCCAATTGTTGAGTGTTCCTCACACACAAGGGAAGGGGAAGTAGGCTAGTCCTTGGATGCAGACACCATTGGTCCAGCCATTTGCCACTTACTTGCCCTCTTTCTCCCCCGTGTTCCTCTCTCCAGCAGGCAAAACAGAAGTGGAGCAGTGGTCAGACATGTTCACAGTGACCAGCCAGCTTTCGCTGAAGGTCAAGCGAGAGGACGATGGGGTCCCGGTCATCTGTCAGGTAGACCACCCTGCCGTCAAAGACTTGCAGACCAAGTACTACCTAGACGTAATGTGTGAGTACCAGAATCATCTCCCTTCTTCCATCCGCCCACCTGATAAAGGCTGGAAAATGTCCATTGGGCAATATGGTTGGCGTTTTTAGCTACACGCGGTGCCTGTGGTTTCTATCTCGTTCTGAGATTCAAAATGTTGAGTGTTGTTTCAAGGCTTTCTCTGTTGGTTTTGTCATTGAATTGGCCACAGAACGCAGTTCCGCCTTCTCAATTCTTGGACCAACCGCATGCGATGATTCCCTCAAGGAATGTTGACTTAGCAGCTCAGCTTTTATGATGTTTGCTTCCACAAACTTGGACGACTTGTAGAATCACTGTTTGCGCCCTGCAGTAACTGAAGCACATGTCAATATCCTTCCTGATCCCAAAAAACATTGAATTGAGCGTAAGATGAGAAACTGTGAAGCTGAAGGCCCCAAATATGAATCTCACCATAGTCTCTCCTTAACTTGTTTGCCTGAGCCTAGCCATTATGCTTCCAAACATTACCGTAATAAAGCTTGTGTGAGAGTGGAAGCAAGCTGCTGCTCTTGGTTTCTTGGTGGCATGGAGATGTTTCCTGTCCTTTCTTGGGCAACTCAAGCCAAAGGAAGTCCAAAGACCTCCTTATGGGACCAAGCGTTGGACCAGTATGTCCTCACAGTTCCTCCGTGCAACTTAAGGATTGAATCTCAGAAGGAGACCATCATGGAGGGAGAAGAGGTTGAGGTGAATTGCACCGCAATGGCCAGCAGACCAGCCACGACGATCAGATGGTTCAAAGGGAGCAAGGAGCTATCTGGTAGACCCAACACATACCCATACACACACACACACCTTAAGTCAGTCTTAATGAAGTGTGCTGTGTGGTTGTTTTGTTTTACTCTGTCAGTAAGCTAGACAGCCTTGTAGAGATACAAGAGGAACATCTAGGGGTGGACCATGAATGACCATGCTTGATCATTATGGGAGTATTTCTATTGAAGCTTTTGGGCAGTTTTAAACTATATGTTGTAAACCACTCTTGAGCCTGGAATGGATAAGAAATTGATAAGATAATTGTTGTAACACTAATGGAGGCGCCCAAGAGTGAGCCATAGTCTTCTGGACTCCTCAGATGGGCTCCAGGCATCTCAGCATCCAGGCATCCCTTTCATATCTACCTGAATCTATGTCTCCATCTTCTATCATCTCATTCCAAACATACATCCTCCTTCTCCTTCCTTCCTTCCTCTCCTCCTCTGCTTCCTCCTCATCCTCCTCCTCTTCTTCACCATCATCTCCTTCGCCTTCCTTCTCTTCCTCTTCCTTCTCCTCTGCTTCCTCTTCATCCTCCGCCTCTTCTTCACCATCGTCTCCTTCTCCTTGTCCTTCCTTCTCTTCCGCCTTCTCTTCTTTTTCTCCTTTCTCCTCCTCTTCTTATTCTCCTTCTCCTCCCCCTTTCCTTCTTCTCCTCCTCTTCCTTCTCCTTTCAGGACTTGAATGTACTTATCATCATTAGGGTTATCTACCTGAATCTATGTCTCCATCTTCTACCATCTTATTCCATTCAGAAAGAAGGTGGTCTTTGGACTTCCTTTGGCTTCAGTTGCCCAAGAAAGGACAGGGAACATCTCCTTCCTTCTGGAACCCTTTCTCCAAGGCCAAGGAAGGAATCACTGATTTGGAATGGTGTTGTATCCACTGAGCAAACTATAGTCGTCCCTCCACATTTTTATTTATTTATTTATTTATTTCCGATATTTATACGCCGCCCTTCTTCCTCCAAAGATGGACTCAGGGCGGCCTAACAAAAGCATGATATGATGCAATTATCATAAAAACAACCACAATACAATCAAAATATTAAAAATATTGAAACAACAATTAATTATTTAAGACACATCCATTAAAATCAAAATCCAAAAACCAGTCCGGGTCAATTCATTGCCATAAGTTGTGTGATCTTCTTCCACTTGCTGCTCACTGATCCAACGCTTGGTCCCATCAACAGGTCTTGATTTTCCTTCTAAAAGACAAGAGGGAGGTGGCCAATCTGATATTTCCATAGGCGGGGGGCCACTGCTGAGAAGGCCCTGTCTCCCCATCAACCATGTTTGTGATAGTAGTGGGATCGAGAGCAGGGCCTCTCCTGGTGATCTTAAACTTTGTGATGGTTCGTGGCAGGAGATATGTTTGGACAGGTAGTCTGGGCCAGAACTTTGAATTGTGCTTGGAAGCTGATCGATAGCCAGTGGAGTTGGCGTACCAAAGGAGTTGTATGTTCCCTGTACATCACTCTGGTGAGCAACCTGGCACAACGTTGGACTAGTTGAAGCTTCCGGGCAGTCTTCAATGGCAGCCCCACGTAGAGAGCGTTGCAGTAGTCTATTTGCAAGGATTTGGGGAGCAGAGTCTCACGACAATGGAAATATCAACAAATATAATTCAAAACACTTCTGAGGGAACATCTCTGTAGGCATCTCTAGACCCTCTAGCATTCGTCTATGGTCAACATCCAATGGAGGTCTTCCAAGAGAGGTCTCTGAGGTTGTGTTGGGTCTGCTTCTTCAGGTCTTTGCTTTGTATTGCCTGGAATTGTGGTATTTTGAATGGCAGGATAGGAATGCCCATGGAAAGAATGAGCTGGAAGAATCACATGTTTTGGTTTGGAGCACAGATCCATAGCAAGGAAGAATAGTCCTTAAGCAGAACCCAACCCTCCTGTGGCTCTTCCTGTCGTTCTCCTATGGTAAACATCCAATGGAGGTCTTCCAAGAGAGGTCTCTGAGGTTGTGTTGGGTCTGACTCTCCTCTTCTTTGCCTGGAATTGTGGCATTTTGAATGCCAGGATAGGAATGCCCATGGAAAGATAGAGCTGGCAGGATTACATGTTTTGGTTTGGAGCACAGATCCATAGCAAGGAAGAATAGTCCTTAAGCAGAACCCAACCCATCCTCCTATGGCTCTTCCTTTCGTTCTCCTATGGTCAATATCCAAGGAAGGTCTTCCAAGAGAGGTCTCTGAGGTTGCGTTGGGTCTGATTCTTCAGGTCTTCCTTTCGTTCTCCTATGGTCAACACCCAATGGAGGTGTTCCAAGAGAGGTCTCCGATGTTGTGTTGGGTTTGGCTCTTCTCTACTTCGCCTGGAATTGTGGCATTTTGAATGCCAGGATAGGAATGCCCATGGAAAGATAGAGCTGGCGGGATCACATGTTTTGGTTTAGAGCACAGATCCATAGGTCTCTGAGGTTGTGTTGGGTCTGCTTCTTCAGGTCTTTGCTTTGTATTGCCTGGAATTGTGGTATTTTGAATGCCAGGATAGGAATGCCCATGGAAAGATAGAGCTGGCAGGATCACATGTTTTGGTTTGGAGCACAGATCCATAGCAAGGAAGAATAGTCCTTAAGCAGAACCCAGCCATTCCTCCTGTGCCTCCTCCTGTCGTTCTCCTATGGTCAACATCCAATTGAGGTCTTCCAAGAGAGGTCTCTGAGGTTGTGTTGGGTCTGACTCTCCTCTTCTTTGCCTGGAATTGTGGCATTTTGAATGCCAGGATAGGAATGCCCATGGAAAGATAGAGCTGGCAGGATCACATGTTTTGGTTTGGAGCACAGATCCATAGCAAGGAAGAATAGTCCTTAAGCAGAACCCAGCCATTCCTCCTGTGGCTCTTCCTGTTGTTCTCCTATGGTCAACACCCAAGGGAGGTCTTCCAAGAGAGGTCTCTGAGGTTGTGTTGGGTCTGGCTCTCCTCTTCTTTGCCTGGAATTGTGGCATTTTGAATGCCAGGATAGGAATGCCCATGGAAAGATAGAGCTGGCAAGATCACATGTTTTGGTTTGGAGCACAGATCCATGGCAAGGAAGAATAGTCCTTAAGCAGAACCCAACCTATCCTCCTATGGCTCTTCCTTTCATTCTCCTATGGTCAACACCCAAGGGAGGTCTTCCAAGAGAGGTCTCTGGGGTTGCGTTGGGTCTGATTCTTCAGGTCTTCCTTTCGTTCTCCTATGGTCAACACCCAAAGGAGGTGTTCCAAGAGAGGTCTCCGAGGTTGTGTTGGGTTTGACTCTTCTCTACTTTGCCTGGAATTGTGGCATTTTGAATGCCAGGATAGGAATGCCCATGGAAAGATAGAGCTGGCAGGATCACATGTTTTGGTTGGGAGAACAGATCCATAGCAAGGAAGAATAGTCCTTAAGCAGAACCCAACCCTTCCTCCTGTGGCTCTTCCTTTCGTTCTCCTATGGTCAACATCCAAGGGAGGTCTTCCAAGAGAGGTCTCTGAGGTTGTGTTGGGTCTGACTCTCCTCTTCTTTGCCTGGAATTGTGGCATTTTGAATGCCAGGATAGGAATGCCCATTGAAAGATAGAGCTGGCAGGATCATATGTTTTGGTTTGGAGCACAGATCCATAGCAAGGAAGGATAGTCCTTAAGCAGAACCCAACCCTTCCTCCTGTGGCTCTTCCTTTCGTTCTCCTATGGTCAATATCCAAGGAAGGTCTTCCAAGAGAGGTCTCTGGGGTTGCGTTGGGTCTGATTCTTCAGGTCTTCCTTTCGTTCTCCTATGGTCAACACCCAATGGAGGTGTTCCAAGAGAGGTCTCCGATGTTGTGTTGGGTTTGGCTCTTCTCTACTTCGCCTGGAATTGTGGCATTTTGAATGCCAGGATAGGAATGCCCATGGAAAGATAGAGCTGGCGGGATCACATGTTTTGGTTTAGAGCACAGATCCATAGGTCTCTGAGGTTGTGTTGGGTCTGCTTCTTCAGGTCTTTGCTTTGTATTGCCTGGAATTGTGGTATTTTGAATGCCAGGATAGGAATGCCCATGGAAAGATAGAGCTGGCAGGATCACATGTTTTGGTTTGGAGCACAGATCCATAGCAAGGAAGAATAGTCCTTAAGCAGAACCCAGCCATTCCTCCTGTGCCTCCTCCTGTCGTTCTCCTATGGTCAACATCCAATTGAGGTCTTCCAAGAGAGGTCTCTGAGGTTGTGTTGGGTCTGACTCTCCTCTTCTTTGCATGGAATTGTGGCATTTTGAATGCCAGGATAGGAATGCCCATGGAAAGATAGAGCTGGCAGGATCACATGTTTTGGTTTGGAGCACAGATCCATAGCAAGGAAGAATAGTCCTTAAGCAGAACCCAGCCATTCCTCCTGTGGCTCTTCCTGTTGTTCTCCTATGGTCAACACCCAAGGGAGGTCTTCCAAGAGAGGTCTCTGAGGTTGTGTTGGGTCTGGCTCTCCTCTTCTTTGCCTGGAATTGTGGCATTTTGAATGCCAGGATAGGAATGCCCATGGAAAGATAGAGCTGGCAAGATCACATGTTTTGGTTTGGAGCACAGATCCATGGCAAGGAAGAATAGTCCTTAAGCAGAACCCAACCTATCCTCCTATGGCTCTTCCTTTCATTCTCCTATGGTCAACACCCAAGGGAGGTCTTCCAAGAGAGGTCTCTGGGGTTGCGTTGGGTCTGATTCTTCAGGTCTTCCTTTCGTTCTCCTATGGTCAACACCCAAAGGAGGTGTTCCAAGAGAGGTCTCCGAGGTTGTGTTGGGTTTGACTCTTCTCTACTTTGCCTGGAATTGTGGCATTTTGAATGCCAGGATAGGAATGCCCATGGAAAGATAGAGCTGGCAGGATCACATGTTTTGGTTGGGAGAACAGATCCATAGCAAGGAAGAATAGTCCTTAAGCAGAACCCAACCCTTCCTCCTGTGGCTCTTCCTTTCGTTCTCCTATGGTCAACATCCAAGGGAGGTCTTCCAAGAGAGGTCTCTGAGGTTGTGTTGGGTCTGACTCTCCTCTTCTTTGCCTGGAATTGTGGCATTTTGAATGCCAGGATAGGAATGCCCATTGAAAGATAGAGCTGGCAGGATCATATGTTTTGGTTTGGAGCACAGATCCATGGCAAGGAAGAATAGTCCTTAAGCAGAACCCGACCCTTCCTCCTGTGGCTCTTCCTTTCGTTCTCCTATGGTCAATATCCAAGGGAGGTCTTCCAAGAGAGGTCTCTGGGGTTGCGTTGGGTCTGATTCTTCAGGTCTTCCTTTCGTTCTCCTATGGTCAACACCCAATGGAGGTGTTCCAAGAGAGGTCTCTGAGGTTGTGTTGGGTCTGACTCTTCTCTTATTTGCCTGGAATTGTGGCATTTTGAATGCCAGGATAGGAATGCCCATGGAAAGATAGAGCTGGCAGGATCACATGTTTCGGTTTGGAGCACAGATCCATAGCAAGGAAGAATAGTCCTTAAGCAGAACCCAACCCTTCCTCCTGTGGCTCTTCCTTTCGTTCTCCTATGGTCAATATCCAAGGGAGGTGTTCCAACAGAGGTCTCTGAGGTTGTGTTGGGTCTGACTCTTATTTGCCTGGAATTGTGGCATTTTGAATGCCAGGATAGGAATGCCCATGGAAAGATAGAGATGGCAGAATCACATGTTTTGGTTTGGAGCACAGATCCATAGCAAGGAAGAATAGTCCTTAAGCAGAACCCGACCCTTCCTCCTGTGGCTCTTCTTTCGTTCTCCTATGGTCAATATCCAATGGAGGTCTTCCAAGAGAGGTCTCTGAAATTGTGTTGGGTCTGGCTCTCCTCTTCTTTGCCTGGAATTGTGGCATTTTGAATGGCAGGATAGGAATGCCCATGGAAAGATAGAGCTGGCAGGATCATATGTTTTGGTTTGGAGCACAGATCCATAGCAAGGAAGAATAGTCCTTAAGCAGAACCCAACCCATCCTCCTATGGCTCTTCCTTTCGTTCTCCTATGGTCAGTATCCAAGGAAGGTCTTCCAAGAGAGGTCTCTGAGGTTGCGTTGGGTCTGACTCTTCAGGTCTTCCTTTCGTTCTCCTATGGTCAACACCCAATGGAGGTGTTCCAAGAGAGGTCTCCGAGGTTGTGTTGGGTCTGACTCTTCTCTTCTTTGCCTGGAATTGTGGCATTTTGAATGGCAGGATAGGAATGCCCATGGAAAGATAGAGCTGGCAGGATCATATGTTTTGGTTTGGAGCATAGATCCATGGCAAGGAAGAATAGTACTTAGGCAGAACCCAACCCTTCCTCCTGTGGCTCCTCCTGTCGTTCTCCTATGGTCAACATCCAATGGAGGTCTTCCAAGAGAGGCCTCTGAGGTTGTGTTGGGTCTGACTCTTCTCTTCTTTGCCTGGAATTGTGGCATTTTGAGTGCCAGGATAGGAATGCCCATGGAAGGATAGAGCTGGCAGGATCACATGTTTTGGTTGGGAGAACAGATCCATGGCAAGGAAGAATAGTCCTTAAGCAGAACCCAACCCTTCCTCCTGTGGCTCTTCCTGTCGTTCTCCTATGGTCAACATCCAAGGGAGGTCTTCCAAGAGAGGCCTCTGAGGTTGTGTTGGGTCTGACTCTTCTCTTCTTTGCCTGGAATTGTGGCATTTCAAATGCCAGGATAGGAATGCCCATGGAAAGATAGAGCTGGCAGGATCACATGTTTTGGTTTGGAGCACAGATCCATAGCAAGGAAGAATAGTCCTTAAGCAGAACCCAGCCATTCCTCCTGTGGCTCTTCCTGTCGTTCTCCTATGGTCAACACCCAAGGGAGGTCTTCCAAGAGAGGTCTCTGAGGTTGTGTTGGGTCTGATTCTTCAGGTCTTTGCTTTGTATTGCCTGGAATTGTGGCATTTTGAATGCCAGGATAGGAATGCCCATGGAAAGATAGAGCTGGCAGGATCATATGTTTTGGTTTGGAGCACAGATCCATAGCAAGGAAGAATAGTCCTTAAGCAGAACCCAACCCTTCCTCCTGTGGCTCCTCCTGTCGTTCTCCTATGGTCAACATCCAATGGAGGTCTTCCAAGAGAGGTCTCTGAGGTTGTGTTGGGTCTGGCTCTCCTCTTCTTTGCCTGGAATTGTGGCATTTTGAGTGCCAGGATAGGAATGCCCATGGAAGGATAGAGCTGGCAAGATCACATGTTTTGGTTGGGAGAACAGATCCATGGCAAGGAAGAATAGTCCTTAAGCAGAACCCAACCCTTCTTCCCGTGGCTCTCCCTTTCCACCAAGGAGGAGAAACGAAGCCGGTTGGTTGGTCGGCGGATGATTCAGATGCTTTTTTGTACATGCAGCTCGAGCATAACATTAGCCAAAGCGCCTCCCTCCCTCCCCGCCACCCACCCCCGTGTTAATTTATTTCTTCTACTTCATTATGTTTGTTCCATTATGAGCATTCTGCTTACAATTTTCATATCGCCCTGAAAGTATTGGGGGAAGTAATGTCCCCATAATGGGAAAACAAACACCATCAGATACTACCTAAATTGGCAGATTGTCGCTTTCTCGCCGCGGCGCTAAATGTGTAATTCATTTATGCAAACTTAATGTCCATTAACATTTCTTGTAGAGCTCCATTAGCCTTAATAATACATTAGCACCTATGTGAGGTCTGATTAGAGGAGGAGGAAGAAGAAGAAGAAGAAAAGGCTTAGGCGCACAACCACAAAAACGGGGAGACATGTATGTACGCAAACGATAAACAGGAAGATGGATAAGAGAAACGTGGTTCAACCGTTGAGCATGACTTACAGATTTTGGAGACAACCTGGATTAATAGATTTTGAGTATGTCAAGGCCAGCGAAATGACATACAACACAACGACGAGTAAGGAAGTATCATCAAGTTTGCAGACGGGACCAAATTGGGAGGGAGAGCCAAGACTCCAGAGGACAGGAGCAGGATTCAAAGGGATCTTGACAGATTAGAGAGATGATGGGCCAAAACGAACACAATGAAGTTCAACAGGGACAAATGCAAGATACTCCACTTAGGCAGGAAAAACGAAATGCAAAGAGACAGAATGGGGGACGATGAGGCCTCGCTCGAGAGCAGTACGTGTGAAAAAGATCTTGGAGTCCTCGTGGACAACAAGTTAAACATGAGCCAGGAATGTGATGTGGCGGCAAAAAAGCCAATGGGATTTTGTCCTGCATTAATAGGAGCATAGTGTCTAGATCCAGGGAAGTCCTGCTCCCCATGCTCTATTCCGCCTTGATTAGACCACACCTGGAATATTGTGTCCAATTCTGGGCACCACCATTCAAGAGAGATATTGACTCTAAGCTGGAATGTGTCCAGAGGAGGGCGACTCAAATGATCCAGGGTCTGGAGAACAAGCCCTATGAGGAGCGGCTTAAGGAGCTGGGCATGTTTAGCCTGAAGAAGAGAAGGCTGAGAGGAGAGATGATGAGGGCCATGGATAAATATGTGAAAGGAAGCCACAGGGAGGAGGAGGGAGCAAGCTTCCTTTCTGCTTCCTTTGAGACTAGGACGTAATGGAACAATGGCTTCAAACTACAAGAGAGGAGATTCCACCTGAACACGAGGAAGAACTTCCTGACTGTGAGAGCCGTTCAGCAGTGGAACTCTCTGCCCCGGAGTGTGGTGGATGCTCCTTCTTTGGAAGCTTTTAAACAGAGGCTGGATGGCTATCTGTCAGGGGTGATTGGAATGCAATATTCCTGCTTCTTGGCAGAATGGGGTTGGACTGGATGATGGCCCAGGAGGTCTCTTCCAACTCTAGGATTCTATGAGGCTGGCTGGCCATCTGTCAGGGGTGCTTTGAATGCAATATTCCTGCTTCTTGGCAGAATGGGGTTGGACTGGATGATGGCCCAGGAGGTCTCTTCCAACTCTAGGATTCTATGAGGCTGGGTGGCCATCTGTCAGGGGTGCTTTGAATGCAATATTCCTGCTTCTTGGCAGAATGGGGTTGGACTGGATGATGGCCCAGGAGGTCTCTTCCAACTCTAGGATTCTATGAGGCTGGCTGGCCATCTGTCAGGGGTGCTTTGAATGCAATATTCCTGCTTCTTGGCAGAATGGGGTTGGACTGGATGATGGCCCAGGAGATCTCTTCCAATTCTATCATTCTATGATTCTATGTATGCAAACGATAAACAGAAAGATGGATAAGAGAAATGTGGATCAACCGTTGAGCAAGACTTACATATTTTGGGGACAACCTGGATTAATAGATTTTGAGTATGTCAAGGCCAGCGCAATGACATACAACACAAAGATGAGTAAGGAAGTATCTAAAAATCTAGTAGTGGATCAACTCTGCCACGGTGACTCCCATGTATTGACCAAGAGCAAAGTGTGAAGGCCAGGAGAATGTCAGATGGGCCTCAGCCAGGACTGGGTAGTAAACAACTACGGATATATAACGGAGGGTTGGATTCCGAGAAGCGTTCCAATGAATGCGCAGTCACAGCGAGCAATTTTGTCACTTTGGTAGACTTACTATGAGATGGAATTCAGCAGGAAGTGGCCGGTAATATCAGAGAAGGTATTAGCAGGCAAAATTCAAATTATCTATGGAGCTTTTCCGAGGCAGCGAGCTAATTATTGTTTGCTCAGAGCCCTGAATATCCAGGGAAGTGGGAACATTTGTAGAAGAGAGTTAGAGGAATGGGAGATGAATGGGAGGAGGCCTCATGGAAGGACAACATGGCCAGATACGGAGAAGAAGAATGAGTTCCCTTGGAACTGGAGAGGCCAAAATCCACTAATAGCAGTAATGCAAATGTCTCTAAATTTTGAACCCCCGTCATGAAATAAAGAGCCAGACACAAGAAAATGGATCTAAAGGGCCATTTTCTGACTTATTTATTGAAAGAACTTGTAATAAGCTGTAGAGGGAAAGATCTGTAAGAATGCCAAGTAGAACTCAAGGGTGAATGGCCACCTGGTGAGCCTAGTCCCTGGGCCAGGGGTCACTCCCTCTGACCACCTCCAAGGACAAGCGTGCACCAAGGATCCCGAGGAGGAAGAGCAAAGTGAAGGAGAAATTGGGAGGAGGAGGAGAACGGAGGAAGAAGAAAGTAAAAGGAGAAATCAGGAAGAAAGAAAATAAGAAATTAGGAGGAGGAGAGAGGAATGGGAGGAAGGAGGAAGAAAAGGGGGAAGGAAGGAAGGAAGGAAAGAAAGAAAGGAGGAGAAAGAAAAAGAAGAAACTAGGAGGACAAGGAGGAGGAGGAAAGTGGATGAGAAATTAGGAGGAGGGAGGAATAGGAAGAGGGAGGAAGAGAAAAAAGGAAGAAAAGGAGAAGGAAAAAAGAAGAAACTAGGAGGGCAAGGAGAAGAAAGAGGAAAGTGAATGAGAAATTAGGAGGAGGGAGGAATAGGAAGAGGGAGGAAGAGAAAAAAGGAAGGAAGGGAGGAAGAAAAGGAGGAGAAGGAAAAAGAAGAAACTAGGAGGACAAGGAGGAGGAGGAAGAGGGAAGTGGATGAGAAATTAGGAGGAGGAGAGAGGAATAGGAAGAGGGAGGAAGAGAAAAAAGGAAGAAAAGGAGAAGGAAAAAAGAAGAAACTAGGAGGGCAAGGAGAAGAAAGAAGAAAGTGAATGAGAAATTAGGAGGAGGAGGGAAGGAGGAGGAGGAAGAGGAAAAAGAAGAAAGTAAAAAGAGAAAACAGGAAGAAGAAAAAATAAGAAATTGGGAGGAGGAGAGAGGAATGGGAGGAAGGAGGAAGAAAAAGGGGAAGGAAGGAAGGAAGGAAAGAAAGGAGGAGAAAGAAAAAGAAGAAACTAGGAGGATAAGGAGGAGGAGGAAAGTGGATGAGAAATTAGGAGGAGGGAGGAATATGAAGAGGGAGGAAGAGAAAAAAGGGAAGGAAGGAAGGAAGGAAGAAAAGGAGAAGGAAAAAGAAGAAACTAGGAAGGAGGACAAGGAGGAGGAGGAAGAGGAAAGTGGATGAGAAATTAGGAGGAGGGAGGAATAGGAAGAGGGAGGAAGAGATAAAAGGAAGGAAGGAAGGAAGAAAAGGAGGAGAAGGAAAAAGAAGAAACTAGGAGGAGGAAGAGGAGGAAGAGGAAAGTGAATGAGAAATTAGGAGGAGGAGGGGGAGAGGGAGGAGGAGGAGAAGGAAAAAGAAGAAACTAGGAGGGAGGACAAGGAGAAAGAGGAAAGTGAATGAGAAATTGGCTGGACGAGGGAGGGAGGAGGAGGAGAACAGAGAAAGAAGAAAGTAAAAAGAGAAATCAGAAAGAAAGAAAATAAGAAATTAGGAGGAGGAGAGAGGAATGGGAGGAAGGAGGAAGAAAAAGGGGAAGGAAGGAAGGAAGGAAAGAAAGGAGGAGAAAGAAAAAGAAGAAACTAGGAGGACAAGGAGGAGGAGGAAAGTGGATGAGAAATTAGGAGGAGGGAGGAATATGAAGAGGGAGGAAGAGAAAAAAGGAAGGAAGGAAGAAAAGGAGGAGAAGGAAAAAGAAGAAACTAGGGGGGAGGACAAGGAGGAAGAGGAAAGTGAATGAGAAATTGGGAGGAGGAGGAAGGAAGAGAAGGAAGGAAAAAAAGGAGGAGAAGGAAAAAGAAGAAACTAGGAGGAGGAAGAGGAAAGTGAATGAAAAATTAGGAGGAGGAGGGAGGGAGGAGGAGAAGGAAAAAGAAGAAACTAGGAGGGAGGACAAGGAGGAAAGAGGAAAGTGAATGAGAATTGGGAGGAGAAGGGAGGGAGGAGGAGGAGAACATAGAAAGAAGAGAAATCAGGAAGAAAGAAAATAAGAAATTAGGAGGAGAGAGGAATGGGAGGAGGGAGGAAGAGAAAGAGGAAGGAAGGAAGGGAGAAAAGGAGGAGAAGGAAAAAGAAGAAAATAGGAGGACAAAGAGGAGGAAGAGGAAAGCGAATGAGAAATTAGGAGGAGGAGGGAGGGAGGAGGAGAAGGAAAATGAAGAAACTAGGAGGGAGGACAAGGAGAAAGAGGAAAGTGAATGAGAAATTGGCTGGAGGAGGGAGGGAGGAGAACAGAGAAAGAAGAAAGTAAAAAGAGAAATCAGGAAGAAAGAAAATAAGAAATTAGGAGGAGGAGAGGAATGGGAGGAAGGAGAAGGGGGAAGGAACGAAGGAAGGAAGGGAGAAAGGAAAGGAAGGAAGGAAAGGAGGAGAAAGAAAAAGAAGAAACTAGGAGGGAGGACAAGGAGAAAGAGGAAAGTGAATGAGAAATTGGCTGGAGGAGGGAGGGAGGAGGAGGAGAACAGAGAAAGAAGAAAGTAAAAAGAGAAATCAGGAAGAAAGAAAATAAGAAATTAGGAGGAGGAGGGAGGAATGGGAGGAGGGAGGAAGAGAAAGAAGGAAGGAGGAGATTCCTCTCTCCTCCTCCTCTCCTTCCTCTTCATCTTGGAAAGAAGTGACAAGTGGAGTGCCACAAGCAGGGTTCCGTCCTGGGCCCGGTCCTGTTCAACATCTTTATTAACGACTTAGATGAAGGGCTAGAAGGCATGATCATCAAGTTTGCAGACGGGACCAAATTGGGAGGGAGAGCCAAGACTCCAGAGGACAGGAGCAGGACTCAAAACGATCTTGACAGATTGGAGAGATGAAGGGCCAAAACTAACAAAATGAAGTTCAACAGTGACAAATGCAAGATACTCCACTTTGGCAGAAAAAATGAAATGCAAAGATACGGAATGGGGGACAATGCCTGGCTCGAGAGCAGTACGTGTGGAAAAGATCTTGGAGTCCTCGTGGGGAGGAAGGTGAACATGAGCCAGGAATGTGATGTGGCAGCAAAAAAAGCCAATGGGATTTTGGCCTGCATCAAGAGGAGCATAGTGTCTAGATCTAGGGAAGTCATGCTCCCCATGCTCTATTCCGCTTTGGTTAGACCACTTTACCTGGAATATTGTGTCCAATTCTGGGCACCACAATTCAAGAGAGATATTGACTCTAAGCTGGAATGTGTCCAGAGGAGGGCGACTAAAAGGATGAAGGGTCTGGAGAACAAGCCCTATGAGGAGCGGCTTAGGGAACTGGGCATGTTTAGCCTGAAGAAGAGAAGGCTGAGAGGAGATATGATGAAGGCCATGTATAAATATAGGAGAGGAAGCCACAGGGAGGAGGAGGAGGGAGCAAGCTTCCTTTCTGCTTCCCTGGAGACTAGGACGCAAGGGAACAATGGCTTCAAACTACAAGAGAGGAGACTCCATCTGAACATGAGGAAGAACTTCCTGACTGTGAGAGCCGTTCAGCAGTGGAACTCTCTGCCCCGGAGGGAGTGTGGTGGAGGCTCCTTCTTTGGAGGGTTTTAAGCAGAGGCTGGATGGCCATCTGTCAGGGGTGCTTTGAATGCAATATTCCTGCTTCTTGGCAGAATGGGGTTGGACTGGATGATGGCCCAGGAGGTCTCTTCCAAATCTTTGATTCTATGATTCTAGGGAGAAAAGGAGAAGAAGGAAAAAGAAGGAACTAAGAGGGAGGAAAAGGAGGACAAGGAGGAAGAGGAAGGAGAGGAGGAAGGAAAGATTGTGAGGATTGTGTTTTGCCCATTCTTCTGCAATCCCGAGCTCATACTCCCACTCGGAGCAACGGGAGGAGAAGTAGGGGAAGGGAGGGGAGGGGAGGCTTTTCACTTGGCGTGCTTACCGCAAGCCTTGCTTTTGGTGCCTGAGCTTTGCTCCTGACAGACCCCCCTTGAGTATGGTAATCGCCCTGTTTGTAAGGAGGGATTTGGCCCCCAGACCCGCGGCAGCTATTGTTCTGGGCCTGTCACTAATTCCATTAGAAGTCAGCCTCCCGCTGCACACATTCACTTTGTTGGAAGCCGGCGCGCCAGATCGCGGGCTGACAAGTTTGACCTATTTAACTTCAGGTTTTATGAACATTGCGTTTAAACTTACTTTCCATGCTACCCGCTCAAATGAAATTATGGCTCCGGAATCCCCCCACCCCTTCCCCTCTTGCTGACTTTGTTCCTGAGCAAGAACGCCAAGGAACTTGTTTGCCGAGCGGCTTTATCGGCTGCATCGGAGAGCCCTGCTGGGCCGCGGCATTGCGGAAGGAAAGGAGGCTCTCTCTCAAAAATAACCAGAAATTCAGCTCAAATCATAGAACCATAGAATCCTAGAATCCTAGAGTTGGAAGAGACCTCCTGGGCCATCATCCAGTCCACCCCCATTCTGCCAAGAAGCAGGAATATTGCATTCAAATCACCCCTGACAGATGGCCATCCAGCCTCTGCTTCAAAGCTTCCAAAGAAGGAGCCTCCAGCACACTCCGGGGCAGAGAGTTCCACTGCTGAACGGCTCTCACAGTCAGGAAGTTCTTCCTCATGTTCAAATCCTCCTGCACAAGATTGTCCTTCACGCTAAGTGAGAAAGCAATGGATACAGACCAGGTCTGCGGCCACGTTGATGCCCTGAGGCCTTCTGAGGCTCACATGGACCAACAAATCACCCACAATCAAAGTTTCCCCAAGTTCTCTTCTGGCCTCAAAAGAAAGGCATTGCAACCTCGGGAAAAGGTACACTTGTTTTCCCAGGAGACTCCCAAGGGCATCCATTGGCCTTCTCTTTTGCCCAGAAGAAGATCACTTCTAGGATTGCGGAAGTGTTAAAGGACACAGCAAACATCCTTGAGATGTTTTTGGTGGCCTTCAACCACAAAACAGAAATCCATGAGATGTTTTAGTTGGCCTTCAACTACAAAACAGAGCTCAATAAGATGTTTTTGTTGGCCTTTAACCACAAAACAGAAATCCTTGAAATGTTTTTGTTGGCCTTTAACCACAAAACAGAACTCTGTGAGATTTTTTTTGGTGGCCTTCAACCACAAACAGAAATCCTTGAGATGTTTTTGGTGGCCTTACCACAAAACAGAAATCTGTGAGATGTTCTTGGTGGCCTTCAACCACAAAACAGAAATCCTTGAGATGTTTTTGTTGGTCTTTAACCACAAAACAAAACTCCAGTGAGATGTTTTTGTTGGCCTTTAACCACAAAACAGATATCTGTGAGATGTTTTTGGTAGCCTTCAAGCACAAAACAAAAATCTGTGAGATGTTTTTGGTGGCCTTCAAGCACAAAACAGAAATCCTTGAGATGTTTTTGTTGGCCTTCAACTACAAAACAGAACTCTGAGATGTTTTTGTTGGTCATCAACCACAAACAGGAATCCTTGAAATGTTTTATTTGGCTTTTAACTACAAAACAGAACTCCGTGAGATGTTTTTGGTGGACTTCAACCACAAAACAGAACTCTGAGAGATGTTTTTGCTGGTCATCAGCCACAAACAGGAATCCTTGAAATGTTTTTGTTGGCCTTTAACTGCAAAACAAAATTCTGTGAGATGTTTTAGTTGGCCTTTAACTACAAAACAGAAATCCTTGAGATGTTTTTGTTGGCCATCAACCACAAAACAGAAATCTGTGAGATGTTTTTGTTGGCCTTAAACTACAAAACAGAGCTCAAGGAGATGTTTTTGCTGACGTTTAACCACAAAACAGATATCTGTGAGATGTTTTTGGTGGCCTTCAACTACAAAACAGAACTCTGTGAGATGTTTTTGTTGGTCATCAACCACAAACAGGAATCCTTGAAATGTTTTTGTTGGCCTTTAACTGCAAAACAAAAATCTGTGAGATGTTTTAGTTGGCCTTTAAATACAAAACAGAACTCCGTGAGATGTTTTTGGTGGCCTTCAACCACAAAACAGAAATCCTTGAGATGTTTTTGGTAGCATTCACTTTGTTGGCCTTTAACCGCAAAACAGAAATCTGTGATATGTTTTTGTTGGCTTTTAACCACAAAACAGAAATCCTTGAAATGTTTTTGATAACCTTCAACCGCAAAACAAATCCTTGAGATGTTTTTGTTGGCCATCAACCACAAAACAGAAATCCTTGAGATGTTTTTGTTGGCCTTTAACCATAAAACAAAACTCCATGATATGTTTTTGTTGGCCTTCAACCACAAAATAGAAATCCATGAGATGTTTTGGTGACCTTGACACACTAATAAAGTGGCACTGTATGGATTATGCTCTTCAGTATTGAAAATTCTGCATGCATCTGGAGCTGTGCTGCCAAAGATACTCAAAAACACACACATTGAAATCTTATATCATATTCATATGCTCACACAAGTGACACATTAGTTGCACACCACTCCATCCTTCTACTAAAGGCCCCCAATGTGCAATGCATTGGTTGTTTATCTGCCAATAGATGTGTTTACAGACACACAATGAATTTGAGGAACCCACAACAGCACTTTCTGCATTGGACCAAGTGGCCCATGGAAGACCCTGATGGAGAGTTGTGCACCATACAAGGATGCATAGCTGCCATTGAGATGTTTTGTATTTTGTGTACAATGGTCAAAAAAGCACAAACACATGTGTAAGGAAAGCTATGCACATGCACGACACCAGTATGGCATATTTATTGGCAAGTACCATGTAGCATGAGGTGGAGTATCTCAGGAGTAATGTTTGAGTCAAGGGGGACGCCCAACCTATTGCCCAATTAATCAATTTTTTGTGGGAAGGTTTAGGTCAAGATGGCCGAGATGAAGTCCCGTCCCCTCCCCAAACACACACACACACACACACACACACAAATCCCGTTTCCCTTGTTGCTTGAGGAGGAGGCTGCGCATAAATATAATTTTTAAAAAGTGAAATGGAGCATCGAAACACATTAAAGCATCATTAAGGGCTGGAAGGAAATGAGCAGGAAAGGAGCGGAGGGAGAGAAAGAGAGAGAGGAAAGAGGGAGCGCAACTCTGCATGCTTTGGTGTTAAGAAAAGAAGAAGAAAACAGAAAAATGGATGGAATAGGGAAGGGAGGAGGAAAAAGGAAAGAATGCGTGCTTTTGTGGAAAGAGAAAGATGGGGAAGGGAAGGAGGAAGAGGGAAAGGAAGGTGAAACAGAGGAAGAAAGAAGTAGAATGGGGAAGGATAGAGGAAGGAGAGAAAGAGAAAGAAAAGAAATGAAGAAGAGAAGGAAAGGGAAGGAGGGAAGGGAAGGAGGGAGGGAGGGAGGAAGGAAGAGGAAGGAAGGAGTAGAATGGGAAGGGAAGAAGGAGAGAGACAGAAAGAAAGGAAAACGAGGAAGAAAAGGGAAGAAATTGAGAGGGAGGGAGGGAGGGAAGGAAGGAAGGAAGGAAGGAAGGAAGGGAAGAACGGAGTAGGATTTGAAGAAAAAGAGGAGAAAATGAGAAAGGAATGGAAAGATAAGGAAAGAGGAGGAAGGAAGTGGAAGGAGAGAGTAGGATTTGAAGGAAAGGAGGGAAGGAAGAGAGAAAGAAAGGAAAGAGAAAAAAGGAGTGTATTAAGAAAGGAGGAAGAAAGAAAAGGGAGGCAAAATGAAGGAAAAGAAAAGGAATGGATTAAGCAGAAGGACAGCAGGAAGGAAGGAGAGAAAAGGGAGAGGAAGAGAGAAAGAAAGATAAAAAGAAAAGGGAGGAATAAGACAAAAGAAATGAATGAAGAGAAATGAAAGAGAAAGGAAGAAAGGAGTATGATGTGAAGGAAAGGAAGGAGGAAAAGGAAGGAAGGAAAAATGATAAGAGGAAGAGAAGGAAGGAAGGAGAGAGAGAGAGAAAGGAGGAAGGAAGGAGAGAAAAGGAATGAACGAAAAGGGAGAGGAAGAGTGAAAGAAAGATAAGAAGAAAAGGGAGGGAGAAAGAAGAGAAAAGAATGAAGCGGAATGAAAGGGAAAGGAAGAAAGGAGTAGGGTTTGAAGGGTGGGATGGAGGAGAGAAAGGAAGGAAGAGAAGGAAGGAGAGAAAGAAAGGAGGAAGGGAAGGAAGGAGGGAAAGAAAGGAGGGAGGGAGGAGATAAAAGGAATGAATTAAAAGGGAGAGAAAGAGTGAAAGAAAGATAAAGAAAAGGGAGAGGAAGAAGAGAAAAGAAATGAATGAAGAGGAAGGAAAGGGAAAGGAAGAAAGGAGCAGGATTTGAAGGGAAGGAGGGGGGAAGGAGAGAAAGGAAGGAAGGAAGGAAGGAAGGAAGGAGAGAAGGAGGGAAAGAAAGGAGGGAGGGAGGGAGGAGAGAAAGAAAGGAGGAAGAGAAGGGAAGGAGAGAAAGAAAGGAGGGAGGGAGGAGAGAAAAGGAATGAATGAAAAGGGAGAGAAAGAGTGAAAGAAAGAAAAAAGAAAAGGGAGAGAGGAAGAAGAGAAAAGAAATGAATGAAGAGGAAGGAAAGGGAAAGGAAGAAAGGAGTAGGATTTGAAGGGAAGGAGGGAAAGAAAGGAGGAAAGAGGGAAAGAAAGGGAGGGAGGGAGGAGAGAAAGAAAGGAGGAAGAGAAGGGAAGGAGGGAAAGAAAGGAGGGAGGAGAGAAAAGGAATGAATGAAAAGGGAGAGAAAGTGAAAGAAAGAAAAAGAAAAGGGAGAGAGGAAGAAGAGAAAAGAAATGAATGAAGAGGAAGGAAAGGGAAAGGAAGAAAGGAGCAGGATTTGAAGGGAAGGAGGGAGGGAGGAGAGAAAGGAAGGAAGGAGAGAAGGAGGGAAAGAAAGGAGGGAGGGAGGGAGGGAGGGAGGGAGGAAGGAAGGAAGGAAGGAAGGAAGGAAGGAAGGAAGGAAGGAAGGAAGGGGGAAAGCCCTCCACCCGTTGCCTTTGGATTGTTTTCCCTTTTTTCTTCCTTGTGTTTTGATGCCGAAGGGAGGGTGGTGTGGGGGTGGGGGTGGGCGGGGGGACGTTCTGGATTCTTCAAGCCGCGGGAGAAGTAACGTAGAGTTCAGTCCTAATTAATGGAACACAGATATTTATAATGTCTACACGCATGTTTATAAAAACACATACCCAGGGAAACGGCGGTAACCTCTGTTTATTGTGCATTCCGGGAGGATTCCCGATGCCCAATTATGTTTGCGGAAGGAAGGAAGAAAGGAAAGAAGGAAGGAAGGAAGGGAGGAGGAGGAACGGGAAAGCAAGCGAGCGAGGGAAGGAGCCGTCCATATGCCGCCCGGCGCTTTCAGAACGCGCCAATATTAATTGCGATCGTACGCAGTGAAGTGATTAACATCAATATAATTTATCATCTGGAGATTTCTGAACAAAAATAAATGACCATTTGGAGCCATGGAGAAGAAGAACTCAACAGGTTCCTGGAACATCTTAACAGCATCCACCCTAACATCCGGTTCACTATGGAAAAAGAAAAGGAAGGAAGACTGCCTTTTCTAGATGTCCTAGTCATCCGCAAACCAGATCAACAATTGGGTCACACCGTCTACAGAAAACCCACACACACAGATAGATATCTACATAAAAACTCCAACCATCACCCAAGTCAAAAAAGAAGCACCATCAAAGCCTTGGCAGACCGTGCAAAAAGAATCTGTGAACCCCACCTCCTCCAAGATGAACTGAACCACCTCAACTGGGCTCTACAGGCCAATGGATACTCCACCTCAGACATCAGAAGAGCTGTAAGACCAAGAACAAGCCACAAGAGTAAAGATGAAGATCCACCCAGAGGAAAAGTGTTCCTGCCATATATCAAGGGAACCACTGACCGCATAGGGAAGCTGATGAGGAAACACAACATACAAACTATCTACAAACCCACCAAGAAAATTCAACAAATGCTAAGTTCAGCAAAGGACAAGAGGGATCCTCTCACCTCTGCAGGAGTCTACCGTG
This sequence comes from Anolis sagrei, assembly GCF_037176765.1. Lineage (NCBI taxonomy): Eukaryota > Metazoa > Chordata > Lepidosauria > Squamata > Anolidae > Anolis > Anolis sagrei. The sequence continues at coordinate 44,839,293 of NC_090027.1, read as the reverse complement.
TACCATGCAGCTGTGGACAAGTCTACATAGGGACCACCAAACGCAGCGCCCAAACAAGAATCCAGGAACACGAAAGGCACTGCAGACTACTCCAACCAGAGAAATCAGCCATAGCAGAGCACCTGATGAACCAACCTGGACACAGCATTTTATTTGAGAACACAAAAATGCTGGACCACTCTCACAACCACCACGTCAGGCTACACAGAGAAGCCATTGAAATCCACAAACATGTGGACAATTTCAACAGAAAGGAAGAAACCATGAAAATGAACAAAATTTGGCTACCAGTTTTAAAAAATTCTAAAATTAAAACAACAGAGAGAAAAACAGGCAGGGACATCTAATCCCCTTTCATTAAGAGTTTGCTCCAGGCACAGTCAGCCCATTGTATGCTAATCAAGGTGGTCATTGAAAAGATTCACACCTAGCCCATCTTACAAAAGCCTTTTGTCTCACCCTGGTCTTTCCACAGATATATAAACCCTCTTTTTTCCCAGCTCCAGACCTCACCCTCTGAGGATGCCTGCCATAGATGCAGGCGAAACGTCAGGAGAAATGCCTCTAGAACATGGCCATATAGCCCGAAAAAACCCACAAGAACTGAGTGATTCCGGCCATGAAAGCCTTCGACAATACATCAAAAATAAATGAGTTGTTTTGTTCAGCGAGGTGTTGACCCCTTTCAGAAAGTGTGGTCTCCCCCCACCTCGAAATGTATGAGGATTGCAGATCTATGAAAGGCTCCGCGATCGGCTGAGTGTTCCGTTATTTGATTTTCTGGAGCATTAGCCTCTCTTGTTTGTGACATTTCCCAGTTGGGTGCTCGTTTGCGAGCTCATTAATAAGCCTTTCTCCAAAGAGGAGGAGGAGGAACGTGGCCGCAAACGAAGGAAGGAGAGCCGCGCTCCGTCGCAAAGCCCGGCCCGGTCCCGGAGAGCCCGTTGGGTTGCAAAAACGTGGCCAAATACATGTTTCGAAATGGGAGATAATTGCACCCCAGGCTCAGCCGAGGAGGCCTCTTTGTTCTCCTTCCCGGGCATGAAAAAGACGAGGAATCATAGTAATAATAATAATAATAAGAGTAAATGAAACCATGCTTTGGTCGAGGGAGGCTGGAGGGATCACAACAGGTTGCTCCTTGCAAGGCTTTTCTTTTCCTGCTGCAAACGGCATAATTGGCGATGGCTTAATAGCCTCGTTTGCTCTTACGAAGCCAACAAGGGCCACTTCCCACCCAGGCTGGAGGAGATGGAAGGCAAGCCCTGCCTCTTCCATCTCTCTTCAGCAGCTCTCTTTCTGGAGGAGAAGCCTCATGGACAACAAATTAAACATGTGCCAGGAATGTCATGCGGCGGCAAAAAAGGCCAATGGGATTTTGGCCTGCATCAAGAGGAGTCTAGTGCCTAGAGATCTAGGGAAGTCCTGCTCCCCATGCTCTCTTCTGCCTTGGTTAGACCACACCTGGAATCACACTGTGTCCAATTCTGGGCACCACAATTGAAGGGAGATGTTGACTCTTAAGCTAGAATGTGTCCAGAGGAAGAGGGAGACTCAAAGGATTAAGGTTCTGGAGAACAAGCCCTAGGAGGAGTGGCTTAAAGAGCTGGGCATGTTCAGCCTGAGGAGAGAAGGATGAGAGGAGGCATGATAGCCATGTATAAATATGTGAGGGGAAGTCCTAGGGAGGAGGGAACGAACTTGTTTTCTGTTGCCCTGGAGACTAGGATGCAATGGAACCATGCCTTCAAACTACAGGAAAGGAGATTCCATCTGAACACGAGGAAGAACTTCCTAATTGTGAGAGCTGTTCAGCAGCGGAACTCTCTGCCCCGGAATGTGGCAGAGGCTCCTTCTTTGGAGGCCTTCAAGCAGAGGCTGGATGGCCATCTGTCAGGGCTGCTTTGAATGAATTTCCTGCTTCTTGGCAGAATGGGGTTGGACTGAATGGCCCTTGAGGTCTCTTCCAACTCTAGGATTCTAGGATTCTATGAATCATGTCCACAATGGGGTGTTCTTGTGTGGTTTCCAAGCTGTGTGGCCAATGTGTTCCCAAAGGAAGGGGCGTTCTTGGACAGATGCACCCTCATCATGGATGGTTGGTTGAGGACATAGGAGATGGGGGCTTCCTCTCCATAGGAGATTCCTGCTTCTTGGCAGGGGGTTGGACTGGATGGCCCATGAGGTCCATGAGGTCTATGATTCTATGATTAAGGGTGTATATTCACTGTAGAAATAAATATATTGTGGAAGGGTTTCATGACCAGAATCACTAGAGTGTTGAGTGGTTTCCGAGCTGTGTGGACAATGTGTTCCCAAAGGAAGGGGCGTTCTTGGACAGATGCACCCTCATCATGGATGGTTGGTTGAGGACATAGGAGATGGGGGCTTCCTTTCCATAGGAGATTCCTGCTTCTTGGCAGGGGGTTGGACTGGATGGCCCATGAGGTCCATGAGGTCTATGATTCTATGATTAAGGGTGTATATTCACTGTAGAAATAAATATATTGTGGAAGGGTTTCATGACCAGAATCACTAGAGTGTTGAGTGGTTTCCGAGCTGTGTGGCCAATGTGTTCCCAAAGGAAGGGGCGTTCTTGGACAGATGCACCCTCATCATGGATGGTTGGTTGAGGACATAGGAGATGGGGGCTTCCTCTCCATAGGAGATTCCTGCTTCTTGGCAGGGGGTTGGACTGGATGGCCCATGAGGTCCATGAGGTCTATGATTCTATGATTAAGAGTGTATATTCACTGTAGAAATAAATATATTGTGGAAGGGTTTCATGACCAGAATCACTAGAGTGTTGAGTGGTTTCCGAGCTGTGTGGACAATGTGTTCCCAAAGGAAGGGGCATTCTTGGACAGATACACCCTCATCATGGATGGTTGGTTGAAGACATAGGAGATGGGGGCTTCCTCTCCATAGGAGATTCCTGCTTCTTGGCAGGGGATTGGACTGGATGGCCCATGAGGTCCATGAGGTCTATGATTCTATGATTAAGGGTGTATATTCACTGTAGAAATAAATATATTGTGGAAGGGTTTCATGACCAGAATCACTAGAGTGTTGAGTGGTTTCCGAGCTGTGTGGACAATATGTTCTAGCAACATTTGCTCTTGACATTTCATCACGTTTCGTAATGTCAGGAGCAAATGCTGCTAGAACAAGCATGGGCCAACTTGGGCCCTCCCTCCCGGTGTTTTGGACTTCAACTCCCACAATTCCTAACAGCCGATTTAGAACCACACAACAACACCCCAGTGATTCCGGCTTTCCAAGGAAGCCTTCAACAATATCAATAAGGTCAATAACCTCCTAACCATCCAGATGGCTCAGTCCCCCGTATTACACGAACTACCATAGATCAAGCTTCCCTCTCTCTGTGAGTTCCCACCTTGGTGCTGAATGCCCTGAATATAAGCTTCCCCCTTTTTTTTTGGTAGCCAGGTGTCCATTGCAAACACTAGCCTGGGTCCCTTGTCCTAAAGTGTTGTCAGCCCATTTCCTGTTAGAGGAAGGGTTAGCCATGACTCTGTTTTGTGAGCTCCTTTCCAAACAAATTCCTGATCTGTGGTGGCTCAAGTGTCTCTGTGGCCCACCTCCTGAAGGCAGTGGCGGAGGAGAAATGCTTCCGGATGCCGCCAACGCCGCCTTTGCACCCGGCCGACGGGAAGCTCGGCTCACTTAAGTCCTCCAGAAATCAGCCAAAGTGGAGGTTTTCTTTTCTTGTTCCCTGCTTCTGCTGATTTCGATGGGGCATTAGCGTGCCAATCTTCCCTCGAGTTGTGCCACTTTAGAGCGCGGCGTGAGTTACAAATGGCGGTGCTTCGGAAGGAGCAAAGCAAGAAGGCTCGCTCGCGCCTCCAAAGAGAGGGCTCATTAGCCCAGGGGTGGCGGTGATGATGGTGATGATGGTGATGATGATGATGGGGAGAAGAGGAACGCACGTCCAGAGAGATGGAAAGCGTTTCCGACCGGGTCGGACTGCAGCTGAATTGCTGGCCCTTGCTGAGCCATCATCGCTCAAACATTAGCACAACCAATCCCTTCGAAATACTTGGGAAGTAGTCTGAGGATGGATCTACACTGCCCTATTATCCACAGTTAATCCACATTATCTGCTTTGAACTGGATTATATGAGTCTACAGTGCCACATAATCCAGTTCAAAGTCGATCATCTGGATTTTATATGGGGCCAGATAGAGATCAATATCTTGGTGAAATCTAAATAAATAAAAATGTAATGTTCGTTCGTGGGATTAACAGAACTCAAAAACTACTAGGGGAATTGACGCCAAACTTGGCCACAAGACAGCTACTAATTATATGAGTCTACACTGCCACATAATCCAGTTCATCTGGATTTTATATGGGGCCAGATAGAGATCAATATCTTGGTGAAATCTATATAAATAAAAATGTAATGTTCGTTTGTGGGATTCACAGAACGCAAAAACTACTGGGGGAATTGACGCCAAACTTGGCCACAAGACAGCTACTAATTATATGAGTCTACACTGCCACATAATCCAGTTCAAAGTCGATCATCTGGATTTTATATGGGGCCAGATAGAGATCAGTATCTTGGTGAAATCAATATAAATAAAAATGTAATGTTCGTTTGTGGGATTAACAGAACTCAAAAAACTACTGAGGGAATTGAAGCCAAATTTGGCCACAAGACACCTAACAACCCAATGTATGTCCTTCACTCAAAAAAAATGATTTTGTCATTTGGGAGTTGTAATTGCTGCGATGTATAGTTCACTTACAATCAAAGAGCAGTCTGAACACCACCAACAATGGAATTGAACCTAACTTGTCACACAGGACTCCCGTGACCAACAGAAAACACTAGAAGGGTTTGGTGGACATTGACCTGGACTTTGGGAGTTGTAGTTCACCTACATCCAGAGACTACCATGGACTCAAACAATGATGGATCTGGACCAAACTTGGCACGGATACTCAATATGTCCAAATGTGAACATTGGTGGAGTTTGGGGAAAATAGAATCTTGACATTTGGGAGTTGTAGTTGCTGGGATTTGTAGTTCACCTACAATCACAGAGCATTCTGAACCCCACCAACGAAATAATTGGGTCAAACCTCCCACACACAGCCCCCATGACCACCAGACTGGGCCACAGCAACGCGTGGCAGGGGATGGCTAGTCTATATAAATAAAAATGTAATGTTTGTTTGTGGGATTAACAGAACTCAAAAACTACTGGGGGAATTGACACCAAATTTGGCCACAAGACTCCTACTAACCCATGCAGTAACCATCACTCCAAAAAATTGATTTTGTTATTTGGGAGCTGTAGTTGCTGCAATTTAGAGTTCACTTACAATCAAAGAGCATTCTGAACTCCACCAACGATGGAATTGAACCAAACTTGGCACACAGTTCTCCCATGACCAACAGAAAACACTAGAAAGGTTTGGTGGATATTGACCTTGAGTTTGGGAGTTGTAGCTCACCTACATCCAGAGAGCACTGTGGATTCAAACAATGATGGATCTGGACCAAACTTGGCAGGAATACTCAATATGCCCAAATATGAACACAGATGGAGTTTGGGGAAAATAGATCTTGGCATTTGGAAGTTGTAGTTCTTGGGATTGATAGTTCACCTACAATCAAAGAATATTCTGAACTCCATCAATGATGAAATTGAACCAGACAGGACTCCCATGACCAACAGAAAACACTAGAAGGGTTTGGTGTGCATTGACCTTGACTTTGGGAATTGTAGTTCACCTATCTCCAGAGAACACTGTGGATTCAAACAATGATGGATCTGGACCAAACTTGTCAGGAATACTCAATATGCCCAAATATGAACACAGATGGAGTTTGGGGGAAATAGATCTTGGCATTTGGGTGTTGTAGTTGCTGGGATTTACAGTTCACCTACAAACAGCATTCTGAACCCCATGAACTGTTTACCCACAAGCATAGAGAAGTTACACATATTAGAAACCAACACTTTCTCATTACTTTATTTTCTAGATCACCAGATTGGGCCACAGCAACGCCTGGCAGGGGACAGCTAGTATCTGATAAATATATGTCATATATCATATATAGAGAAAGAATATTTATCATGCATATATATCACACACATCTATAGTATATATCAGAGAGAGAATATCTTTGATGAAATAGGGGATAAATATATAAGGGATATATAGTATATTTATTATTGATCATGCACATATATCACGTATATGTATAGCATGCCATATATTCTATCAGATAGATAGGTAGGTAGGTAGGTAGGTAGGTAGGTAGATAATAGATATTGTAGATAGATATGTATTTGGTAAAACAGGATAAATATATAATTCACATGTTCATCAAACAGGATTTTTTCCATAACTAGAAATGCTGTGCCATTATTAACTAACTTTCCATTGAAGCCAAAATGGCTGAGGCTATCATACTTTGGGCCTGTCATGAGATGCCATGGCTCAATGAGGAAAGAATTATGCTCTATAATGTTGAAGGCAAAATAGAAAGAACATGTTGAAGAACATAGACTGTGTGGATTGATGCCTTCAATGTATCCATGTCTGCCCTATGATCGCAAGACCTGAGCAGAGCTTTTGGAGGTCGGGCTTCTTGGAAGTCTCTCATTCATGAGGTTTCCAGAAGTCAGGTAAAAAAAGAGCTAGTTGGCCACATTGGACGGCTTGAGATGTATTATTCTAGACGAGAGGGAGACCTCTCTGGTTGGTCATCTTGTCCACGGAAAGGACCAAATTCTCAGGTGTGTTTTCAGTTCTGTATGCCATGGTTCAATGACGAAGCAATAATGCTCTGTAATGTGGAAGGCAACACAGGAAGAACATAGTCTGCATGGATTGACGCCTTCAAGGAATCCATGTCTGCCCTATGATTGCTTTTGGAGGTCGGGCTTCATGGATGTCTCTCATTCATGGGATTGCCAGAAGTCAGGTGAAAAAATAGCTAGTTGGCTACATAGGATGGCTTGAGATGTATTATTCTAGATGAGAAAGAGACCTCTCTGGTTGGTCATCTTGTCCACGGAAAGGAGAAGGTGGACTTCAAGTTGATGTCGATCAACCGTAGGATTGCCATCTTGATATGTCAGAAAAACAGGTTGAGATTCAAAGTTAGGGAAACGTATTCACCCCAGGCTTTTCTATGATGAGAAATGGCTGTAGACTATGTTGTGTGTGCATCTAAAAACCAATGACCAAATTCGCAGGTGTGTTTTCAGTTCTGTTGTGTGTGCATCTAAAAAACAATGACCAAATTCTCTGAAGGTTTCAGTTCTGTATGCCATGGCTCAGTGACGAAGCAATAATGCTCTGTAATGTTGAAGGCAACACAGGAAGAACGTAGTCTATGTGGATTGATGCCTTCAAGGAATCCATGTCTGCCCCATGATTGCTTTTGGAGGTCGGGCTTCATGGACGTCTCTCATTCATGCTCTATAATGTTGAAAGTGATATAGAAAGAACATAGTCTGTGTGGATTGATGCCTTCAAGGTATCCATGTCTGCCCTATGATCCCAAGACCTGAGCAGAGCTTTCGGAGGTTGGGCTTCATGGAAGTCTCTCATTTATGGGGTTGCCAGAAGTTGGGTGAAAAAATAGCTAGTTGTCCACATTGGGTGGCTTGAGACGCATTATTCTAGATGAGAGGGAGTCCTCTCTAGTTGGTCATCTTGTCCACAGAAAGAAGATGGACTTCAAGTTGATGTCGAACAACCGTAGGATTGTCATCTTGATATGTCAGGTTGAGATCCAAAGTTAGGGAAACGTATTCACCCCGGTCTTTTCTAGGAAGAGAAATGGCAGTAGACTATGTTGTGTGTGCATCTAAAAAACCAATGACCAAATTCACAGGTGTATTTTCAGTTCTGTATGCCATGGCTCAATGACGAATCAATAATGCTCTGTAATGTTGAAGGCAACACAGGAAGAACGTAGTCTATGTGGATTGATGCCTTCAAGGAATCCATGTCTGCCCCATGATTGCTTTTGGAGGTCGGGCTTCATGGACGTCTCTCATTCATGCTCTATAATGTTGAAAGTGATATAGAAAGAACATAGTCTGTGTGGATTGATGCCTTCAAGGTATCCATGTCTGCCCTATGATCCCAAGACCTGAGCAGAGCTTTCGGAGGTTGGGCTTCATGGAAGTCTCTCATTTATGGGGTTGCCAGAAGTTGGGTGAAAAAATAGCTAGTTGTCCACATTGGGTGGCTTGAGACGCATTATTCTAGATGAGAGGGAGTCCTCTCTAGTTGGTCATCTTGTCCACAGAAAGAAGATGGACTTCAAGTTGATGTCGAACAACCGTAGGATTGTCATCTTGATATGTCAGGTTGAGATCCAAAGTTAGGGAAACGTATTCACCCCGGTCTTTTCTAGGAAGAGAAATGGCAGTAGACTATGTTGTGTGTGCATCTAAAAAACCAATGACCAAATTCACAGGTGTATTTTCAGTTCTGTATGCCATGGCTCAATGACGAATCAATAATGCTCTGTAATGTTGAAGGCAACACAGGAAGAACGTAGTCTATGTGGATTGATGCCTTCAAGGAATCCATGTCTGCCCCATGATTGCTTTTGGAGGTCGGGCTTCATGGACGTCTCTCATTCATGCTCTATAATGTTGAAAGTGATATAGAAAGAACATAGTCTGTGTGGATTGATGCCTTCAAGGTATCCATGTCTGCCCTATGATCCCAAGACCTGAGCAGAGCTTTCGGAGGTTGGGCTTCATGGAAGTCTCTCATTTATGGGGTTGCCAGAAGTTGGGTGAAAAAATAGCTAGTTGTCCACATTGGGTGGCTTGAGACGCATTATTCTAGATGAGAGGGAGTCCTCTCTAGTTGGTCATCTTGTCCACAGAAAGAAGATGGACTTCAAGTTGATGTCGAACAACCGTAGGATTGTCATCTTGATATGTCAGGTTGAGATCCAAAGTTAGGGAAACGTATTCACCCCGGTCTTTTCTAGGAAGAGAAATGGCAGTAGACTATGTTGTGTGTGCATCTAAAAAACCAATGACCAAATTCACAGGTGTATTTTCAGTTCTGTATGCCATGGCTCAATGACGAATCAATAATGCTCTGTAATGTTGAAGGCAACACAAGAAGAACATAGTCTACATGGATTGATGCCTTCAAGGAATCTATGTCTGCCCTATGATTGCTTTTGGAGGTTGGGCTTCATGGACATCTCTCATTCATGCTCTATAATGTTGAAGGCAATATAAAAAGAACATAATCTGTGTGGATTGATGCCTTCAAGGTATCCATGTCTGATCCCAAAACCTGAGCAGTGCTTTTGGAGGTTGGGATTCATGGACGTCTCTCATTTATGGGATTGCCAGAAGTTGGGTGAAAAAATAGCTAGTTGGCCACATTGGATGGCTTGAGATGCATTATTCTAGAGGAGAGGGAGTCCTCTCTGGTTGGTCATCTTGTCCACGGAAAGGAGAATATGGACTTCAAGTTGATGTCAGTCAACTGTAGAATCGCCATCTCAATATGTCAGAAAAAAAAGGTTGAGATCCAAAGTTAGGGAAACATATTCACTTTCTGGGCTTTCCTATGAAGAGAAATGGCAGTAGAGGTTCTCAACTGGGGTCCCCAGATGTTTTTGGCCTCCAACTCCCAGAAATCCTAACAGCTGGTAAACTGGCTAGGATTTCTGGGAGTTGTAGGCCAAAAACATCTGGGGACCCCAGGTTGAGAAACACTGTAGACTATATTGTGTGTGCATCTAAAAATCCAATGACTGAATTCGCTGGTGTGTTTTCAGTTCTGTAGATCTCCAACGTGGTTTCCATGGTTCTCCACCTCCCCTTTTTCGTTCTCCTTTCCTCCTTTCCCTCCGTCGGAGATCCCTTCGTTTGTGCCGGAGCTTTTCGCTGCTGCTGCTGCTTCTCCTTCTCCTTTTTCTTGGTGTTATTATTATTATTATTCCCATTCCGTTATTATGTTCTCCGGCCCTTTCATACAAACTATTGTGTTTCCTGCCGATGTTGTTGTCCCCGTTCTGCTTTGCAATCTCAGATCTGGGCTCTTTATTTCTTAATCTTTGATCTCCTCTTGTCATTCCTTCACAGCCGCCTGCGCATTCTTTCAAGCTCCCTCTTTTCAAGGACAACGTTGCCTGGATTTCCTCGCCCTCTGGACTCTTCCCTTGGCTTTCTTGGGGGGGTTGCCTACTGACAAAGTGACTCTTTCTTTCTCAAACCAGCCTCCTTCCTTTGCTCTCTTCCTTTTCCCTTTCCCCCAAATTCCATCATTGCTGCTGCTATTTTTGTTTGTTGCTCGCAATGGCGGTGCTGCCAAATATTGCTAAAAATCACTTTGTTCTTAACTGTGGCACAAAAATATCATCATTCCATCAAATATTATTACCTAACTTTCCTTTCCCCCCAATGTAAACATTTGTGTTTTGCATGCCAATCCACGTCCCTTCGCTTTTGGTTTCTCTTCTATCCAAATATCTCCCTCCGGCTGCTTTCGTTCCCGATCCCTCTGTTCTTTCCTCCTCCGTCTCCATCTCCTTTTTGACTCTTTGTCTTCCATTGGAACTCATTACACCCCATCACACCTCATCCTATGTGTCATATTTAGAGCGGCGTCCATTATCTATCAAAGGGCTTACCAGGTGATATATGCCTTTAACTAGTTCGTGTTTCAAAACTAACATCTAATTATATTATATTTTGTTTTCCTCCTCCAGTTCTCCTTCTACCTCTCATTTATTTTCTCCTGTCAATTTGCAGGAATTCTAGGCAGGAATTCCCTATAATTTTGGGGTGCGCGTCGCAAATAATACCATTGTTTCTTCCTCTCGTTTGCAAGCAATCTGAGCGCGTGGAGATGTTGTGGTTGACGAGGGAAAGAGGCGTTTCATTTCCTCGTGAGATTCAAATCCCTGGTTGCAAGATTTTGGGGGGCAGGGAGCAATTGGTTTGTCAATATTCTGAAATCAAGGAAATGTAAGGTTTTACGAGGTCAGTATCCGTGGCTTGATACTTACCCTTATTTCCCAACAGGAGTGGACTTCCTCCTTCCCTGGAAGAGAAGAACATACATGTGTCATGTCACATCACATGCTCAAGCATTGCTTGTGTAGTTGAAACAAACATGCATATATCTATAAAGTATTTATGGTCTAAACAAGATAGATAGATAGATAGATAGATAGATAGATAGATAGATAGATAGATAGATCATCTCTCTCAATGAAATTCCAAGTAAGCTGCATCATCTCCCTTTCTCCATCTGCACTAACTTCCTATGTGTTACTCTCTAGATTTGATGATCTTTGCTGCTTAAAGTCACCTCAATGTTCTTTTACAGGTTTCCTCGAATGTCCACCATTGTTTGTTTTGAAGTATTGTGTGAAAGTGGATAATATATGTGTTTGCCTCTTCGTCGGTCCCTTGCCAAAGAGACTATGGAGCAGAAATCCCAAGTAGACCTATTCTGCACCAAATGTTAGGCACCAGTTGGGTTTCTAAAGCAACTGGACCCCATTCCAATTTGTACTGGGAGCTCCCTGTGACTACAGGCGGTCCATACATCTCTCCAACTTAGCTATCCCATCCATACGCACCCGGTTCCTCAAATTGGGCTTTGAGGTGCTCCTGGTTGCATGAGCAAAACATGTCGCCTCTCCCTCATTTTGTATCCCAGAGTGACAAGGGATGGAACTACCTCCATGTTTATTATGCAAAGGGATCTCGTAGCATCTGTGAAGAAGGTGTTTGGAGCATAAGCTTTTATAGATTGGAGTTTGCATTATTAGATGCACGTAGACTTCAAACCACAGGAAAGGAGATTCCACCTGAACATGAGGAAGAACTTCCTAACTGTGAGAGCTGTTCAGCAGTGGAACTCTCTACCTTGAAGTGTGGTGGAGGCTCCTTCTATGGAGGCTTTTAAACAGAGGCTGGGTGGCCATCTGTTAGGGGTGCTTTGAACGTGATTGTCCTGCTTCTTGGCAGGATGCGGTTGGACTGGGTGGCCCATGAGGTCTCTTCCAACTCTAGGATTCTATAATTCTATAATTATGATTATGGACTCATCCCAAAGCTGGTGGTGATGCTCCAGACGACTTATGTCTATCTTCACTGGCTTCGCATTGACTTTGCTCTGACCAAAGCAAACTCAAGGAAAAGTCCATTGTTCCCCAGAAACTCAGGAGTAGCTTTTTGATCCAGTTGTTGGTGTCTGAACAACTGGTTCAGGTCTGAGTCCAGCCAGTTCTGATGGCAAGATGTGGCGTTGGCAATGCCAAAATGGCCACCTGAGTGAATTCACCGCCTACATGGACAACAGGGAGGCACCATGTTAGATTTGACTCAGTGGATGTGGTCACCTTTATCCAGGACCATTCAGACTCAGGACTAGACCCAGATTATTTGGCCTTTGTAGAGTCAATTTGTATTTCTAGGTGCAAAGATGAGTGCAGACGGAGACTGCAGCCAGGAAATCAGAAGACGCTTACTTCTTGGGAGGAAAGCAATGTCTAATCTTGATAAGATAGTGAAGAGTAGAGACATCACACTGGCAACGAAGATCCAAATAGTCAAAGCAATTATATTCCCTGTAGTCACCTATGGATGTGAGAGCTGGACCACGGGGAAGGCTGAGTGAAGGAAGAGAGGCGCTTTTGAACTGTGGTGCTGGAGGAAAGTTCTGAGAGTGCTTTGGACCACCAGAAGATCCAACCAGTCCATACTTCAGGAAATAAAGCCCGGCTGCTCATTGGAGGGAAGGATAGTAGAGACAAAGAGGAAGTCCTTTGGCCACATCATGAGAAGACAGGAAAGCTTAGAGAAGACAATGATGCTGGGGAAAATGGAAGGAAAAAGGAAGAGGGGCTGACCAAGGGCAAGATGGATGGATGGCATCCTTGAAGTGACTGGCTTGACCTTGAAGGAGCTGGGGGTGGCCACGGCTGACACATCATGAGAAGACAGGAAAGCTTAGAGAAGGAAATGGTGCTGGGGAAAATGAAAGAAAAAAGGAAGAGGGGCCGACCAAGGGCAAGATGGATAGATGGCATCCTTGATTTGACTGGCTTGACCTTGAAGGAGCTGGGGGTGGCCACGGCCGACACATCATGAGAAGACAGGAAAGCTTAGAGAAGGGAATGATGCTGAGGAAAATGGAAGGAAAAAGGAAGAGGGGCCAACCAAGGGCAGGATGGAGGGATGGCATCCTTGAAGGGACTGGATTGAAGGAGACCCTGGGGGTGGTGACAGCCAACAGGAAGCAGCTCTGACCTGGGATGGTCTAGGTCGTCACGAAGAGTCGGAAGCAATGGAACGAATGAACAACAACAGATTCAATTTACAAAAACTTATGCTACCAACGACTTCCTCTCAGTTCATCTGAAAGGTGATACAAGATTCCTTTGCATACCAATATTCCAGGCAAACACAGCTGGATCTATCTTGGAACCCTGGATCCAGCCCAATATGTGTGGCCACCTTCATGGTCCATATGGGACCATTCGGACTTCCTTCCGATCCCAGATTATGCATCCAGTGTAGACTCAGTCTCCAAAACCGTGGCCACCTTCATGGTCCATATGGGGCCATTCGGGCTCTCTTCCGGTCCCAGATTATGCGGCCGGTGTAGACTCAGTCTCCCAAACCTTATGAGAGGTCTTCTCACTTAATCCCAAAGAGTCTCCACAATCCCCTTGTGTACTGATCTAGACTAAGTCCTTATGTCTTTGGGTTTATTATCACTCTCCATTTGAGATGGTTCCCATGGGTTCATGGTAACCATCTCAAAGGGTTGATTGTTGGTTCAACAATGGGTTGATTGTTCGTGGAAATGGAACACATGGCTTTCCATGGATTGTCTTCATCTGATTCGGCAGCAAATTGCCTTGCAGGTGTGGAAGGCAGTGGACTCCATGATGGTGGGCATCATCTCCTGTTCCTTCAGACCCTCCAGAAGGATTGACACTCCCTTCCCACATTCATCCTTGTCCACATTTGCATTTGGGGATTTGTGAGAGTTGTCCGGTGGTGGCGGAAGCCTCTCCTTTGTTCTTGTGAAAGGGCCACCACCGCCATGCCGTCCGTTGCTTGCTCAACGCTCCCGCCGGAGCCCGGACGTATTAATATGCCGTGGCACCGAGTATTGTCATCCCGTAAAATATGATACATGATAAAACATATCAATTCTGAATGCCACAAATCTGCCGTTTCACCTCAGCATGAAGGCAAATGAGTTTCCTTTAGCTCGAGTGAGTTCAGAGATAAACTTCAATTTGACAAAATTTCATTTCGCAAGAGCCGGCGGAGGCTCCTGGCACCGCTTGCTGCCCTTGGTGCGCAGACGCCTTATCGGCATGTACGGCTTTGGAGGTTATTAGTCAACTTAATTTGGGAAGGTTTTGTTCCAGGATCCATCCAGAAACGCGTTCGGTTGCACGTGCTTTTCTTCTCTCTCGTGTTGCTTGCCTTCTCTCTCCTTCTCTCTCTCCCTCTCATGGTGTGTTTTGTGTGTTTGCTGCACAGATAAGCCCGAAGTCCAAGTCTTGCAAAACTCCCCCGCTCAGCCGCTCACCAGAGAAGGGGACCTCCTTGACCTGCTTTGCCAAGTGAAGGGCAAACCCGAGTAAGTGTTGCACTACAAACATCCTGTTTGCTGTGAGGATGAGAGGGACCTATAGAAAAAAATACAGTATTGCCTTGAGTTAAAAGTGACTCAAAACATTGCTCCTATGTCAAAGCAAAAACCGGGGATGAGCATCTGTGTTGTGCTACAAACATCCTGTTTGCTGTGTGGATGACAGGGACCTTTGAAAAAAAATAGTGTTGCCTTGAGTTAAGGGCCCAGTCCTTCTGAGTTAAGAGTGACTGGGCCCTTAACTCAAAACATCACTCCTATATCAAAGCAAAACTGGGGGGTGAGCATCTCGTAACTTAAAACACTCGTAAAGTCTTGCAAAACTCCTCCACTCAGCTGCTCACAAGACAAGGAGACCCCCTTGACCTGCTTTGCCAAGTGAAGGGCAAACCCAAGTAAGTGTCATGCTACAAACATCCTGTTTGCTGTGAGAATGAGAGGGACTTTTGAAAAAAACACAGTGTCGCCTTGAGTTAAGAGTGACTGGGCCCTCAACTCAAAACATCGCTCCTATATCGAAGTAAAACTGGGGGGTGAGCATCTGCTCCTAACTTAAAACACTCCTAAAGTCTTGCAAAACTCCTCCACTCAGCCGCTCACAAGAGGAGACCCCCTTGACCTGCTTTGCCAAGTAAAGGGCAACCCGAATAAGTGTCACGCTACAAATATCCTGTTTGCTGTGTGGATGAGAGGGACCTTTGAGAAAAAATACAGTGTTGCCTTGAGTTAAGAGTGACTGGGCCCTTAACTCAAAACATTGATCCTATATCAAAGCAAAACTGGGGGTGAGCATCCGCTCATAACTTAAAACACTCGTAAAGTCTTGCAAAACTCTCCCGCTCACAAGGGAAGGAGACCTCCTTGACCTGCTTTGCCAAGTGAAGGGCAAATCTAAGCGTCGCGCTACAAATATCCTGTTTGCTGTGAGGATGAGAGGGACCTTTGAAAAAAATAGTGTTGCCTTGAGTTAAGAGTGACTGGGCCCTTAACTCAAAACATTGATCCTATATCAAAGCAAAACTGGGGAGTGAGCATCTGCTTGTAACTTAAAACACTCGTAAAGTCTTGCAAAACTCCTCCACTCAGCCGCTCACAAGAAAAGGAGACCCCCTTGACCTGCTTTGCCAAGTGAAGGGCAAACCTGAGTAAGTGTCACGTTACAAATATCCTGTTTGCTGTGAGGATGAGAGGGACCTTTGGAAAAACTACAATGCTGCCTTGAGTTAAGAGTGACTGGGCCCTTAACTCAAAACATTGCTCCTATGTCAAAGCAAAAACCGGGTGTTGAGGATCTGCTCATAACTCAAAACACTCATAAAGTCTTGCAAAACTCCGCCACTCACAAGAGAAGGGGACCTCCTTGACCTGCTTTGCCAAGTGAAGGGCAAACCTAAGTGTTGCGCTACAAATATCCTGTTTACTGTGAGGATGAGAGGGACCATTGAAAAAAAATAGTGTTGCCTTGAGTTAAGGGCCCAGTCCCTCTTGAGTTCAGAGTGACTGGGCACTTAACTCAAAACATTACTCCTGAGTTAAGAGTGACTGGGCCCTTAACTCAAAACATTGCTTTTATGTCAAAGGAAAACCAGGGGGTGAGCATCTACATGTAACTCGAAATACTCGTAAAGTCTTGCAAAACTCCCCCGCTTAGCCGCTCACAAGAGAAGGAGACCTCCTTGACCAGCTTTGCCAAGTGAAGGGCAAACCCACTCCAAACATCCTGTTTGCTGTGAGGATGAGAGGGACCTTTGAAAAAAGAAATACAGTGTTACCTTGAGTTAAGAGAGACTGAGCTCTTAACTCAAAACATTGCTCTTATGTCAAAGCAAAAGCAGGGGGCGAGCATTTCGTAACTCGAAATTCTCGTTAGTTGGGACATTTTCGTAAGTTGGAGCGTTTCGTAACTCAAAATGCTCGTAAGTTGAGCTTCCACTTTTTTTGTCGTGTCAGGAGCGACTTGAGAAACTGCAAACCCAATGTATTGGTTTTAACTATTCTGGTGTAAGAGAATTGGCTGTCTGCAAGGACGTTGCCCAGGGGACGCCTGGATGATTTGATGTTTTTATCATCTTTGTGGGAGGCTTCTCTCATGTCCCCTCTTGGGGAGCTGGAGCTGATAGAGGGAGCTCATCCGCCTCTCCCCGGATTCGAACCTGCGACCTGTCGGTCTTCAGTCCTGCTGGCACAGGGGTTTAACCCACTGCGCCACTGCTTCCACTGTAATAATGGGATGTTACTGCGTTTAGTAGACAAGTTACAGCATGTGAGAGATAGGACAGGTGTGCCTTCATTCACCAAGTGGGCATGAAAATGGAGCTCCAGAGGCAGAAATGGCATGGGAAGGGTGGCACCACCAGCGCAGTTTCCCTTTGGGCATGATGTGCCTGCTCAAACCATCACCACAAGAGGCCCCACACACCCTTCTTTTTTTCCCAGCCTCTTTCCCTGATTGTGTTATCAGGCCAGACGTCCATTGGACTTGGCTGGGCTTTGATTCCTCTTTTCCAGCCGGCCTTGTTTTCCTTCCTCCCTCCTTCCCTCCCTCCTTCCCTCCGCTTAATGAATTTGCCCTACCGAAGAAGACACGCCTGATCGATAACCTCCCGCTCTGACCTTTTCGCTTACAGAAGGTTTTCTTTGCCTCTCCCCAGCCTCCCCCGACACACACACACAACACACACACACAACACACACACCCTCCGCTTCCCACCATCGTTCACCATGAATTTAAATCCAAGGCTGCGGTCCTGATGCAGTCCTTGCACCCAAAGGATGGGAGACACTTTGGATGGAATTGTGTTTGGATGGAATTTTCCACGTACCTTCCAAGCTCCTTTGCATTGCGTTGCATTTCAGTGTGCGCGCATTAAGACCACTGGAGCATTGGATTTGGTTTCCTAGCTTCCTGGATGGATTTCTTTGCAACTGCGCATTTCCCCTCCATCGGGTTTGCATTGCATTTCCAAAATATGAAAAAGAAAAGAAGAAGCAGGAAATGGGGCGCATTGTCAGCCGTCCTGAGTCCCCCCTTCGGGGATTGAGAAGTGACGGGATATAAATACGGGAAGGAAACAAACACACAAACAAATAAATAAATAAAATGGGGCCAGGGAAAGTACAAAGGACACCAAACATGCATAGATATTAATACACAAGTGGCCATCTTTCCAAATATGTATTTTAATGAGTCATTAAAATTTATTTATTTATTTCAGTTACTTCTACTCCGCCCTTCTCACCCCCAAAGGGGGGACTCGGGGCGGCTTACAAAGGAAGGCACAATTCGATGCCTATGTCAAAAATACAACATACATAAAAGCAATCAAACAGTTAACAGGTTAAAAACATCAGTACATAACACAATAGTAAACAATCTCATGGTCAGTGTTCAGAGTTCCATAAATCCATTCCGTTACGTCAGTTCCTGCCCATCATCAAGGTCTTTCCTTTAGCTGCCAGAATGTCCAAAAGCCTGGTCCCACTTCCAGGTCTTCAATTTTTTTCTGAATGACAAAAGGGAAGTCGCTGATCTAATCTCCCCGGGGAGTGAGTTCCACAGGTGAGGGGCCACTACCGAGAAGGCCCTGCTCCTCGTCCCCGCCAGCCTCGCTTGTGATAGAGGCGGGGTCGAGAGCAGGGCCTCCCCAGAAGATTTTAGACTCCGAGGTGGGACGTAGAGGGAGATCCGTTCGGACAGATACACTGGGCAACCCACAAAACACAATGGCAACCCACAATAATAATAATAATAATAATAATAATAATAATAATAATAATAATGTATTGTCGAAAGCTTGGCCAGAATCACTGGGTTGTTTGTAGGTTTTTTCGGGCTATATGGCCATGGTCTAGAGGCATTCTCTCCTGACATTTCACCTGCATCTATGGCAAGCATCCTCACTACCTCTGAGGATGCTTGCCATAGATGCAGGTGAAATGTCAGGAGAGAATGCCTCTAGACCATGGCCATATAGCCCGAAAAAACCTACAACAACCCAATAATCTATATAAATAAAAACGTAATGTTCGTTTGTGGTACTCACAGAACTCAAAAACCAGTGGGCAAATTGACACCAAATTTGGACACAAGACACCTAACAACCCAATGTATGTTCTTCACTAAAAAAAATGACTTTGACATTTGAGAGTTGTAGTTGCTGGGATTTATAGTTCACCTGCAACCAAAGAGCATTCTGAACCCCACCAATGAGACAATTGGGCTTAACTCCCTACACAGTTCTCCCATGACCAACAGAAAATACTGGAAGGGTTTGGTCTGCAGTGTCCTTTGGTTTTGGAGTTGTAGTTCACCTACATCCAGAGATCACTGTGGACTCAAACAATGATGGATCTGGACCAAACTCTACGCGAATACTCAATATGCTCAAATGTAAACACTGGTGGAGCTTGGGGAAAATAGAATCTTGACATTTGAGAGTTGTAGTTGCTGGGATTTATAGTTCACCTACAATCACAGAGCATTCTGAACCCCACCAATGATGGAATTGAACCAAACCTGGCATACAGAATCCCCATGTGGGTCACAGCAATGCGTGGCTGGGGACGGCTAGTAATAATAATAATAATAATAATAATAATAATCTTTATTTATACCCCACCACCATCTCCCCCAATGGGGACTCAGGGTGGCTCACATGAGGCCAATCCCAAAGAACAAATTACAATAAAATAAAATAAACAATAAAGTACAAAAGCATATAAATACAATAAGCAATATACACAAAGCATAAGAAAGCAATAAACAACATAATGACAGTGAGCGGGCCGCATGTACAATAAAATGGTTTAAAAACTCAGGGTGAGAGAGCACAAAAGCAGGGCCTTCTCCGCTTGGCCCCCCAGAGATGGATTCCCAGTTAGTGCCAGTCTGTTCCAGTCCTTAGACCTGGGTTTCATATGTATTTATTTATTTATTATTTATTTCAAAGTTTTATATACCAAGCTTCTCACCTCATAAGAGGGACTCAGCCCGGTTTCCAACCATAAAAACACATACAATTGGTAAAATATCAAAATACACATTACAATAAAACATTAAAAAAGCACATATATTTAAAACTACAGTGGTCAGTTGTCACACTAAAATCGAATATACACCGTCTTCCATCCAAATCATTGTCTCATTCTTCGAAAGCCTGTCTCCATAACCACGACTTCACCTGTTTCCTGAATGTCAGGATTGTTGGGGCGGTTCTAACCTCTGACGGGAGAGAGTTCCAGAGTCGCGGGGCCACCACCGAGAAGGCCCTGTCCCTCGTCCCCACCAGACGCACTTGTGAGGCTGGCGGGACCGAGAGCAGGGCCCCTTCAGACGATCTTAGTAATCTTGATGGTTCGTATTTGTCCATAGTTTCAGATTATCTCCTTCTTTCCTTCCTTGCTTCCTTCCTTCCTTCCTCCTTTTTAGGCCCCTGGACGTGACGTGGATCCGGGTCGACGACGAGATGCCCCAGCACGTCCTAGTGTCCGGATCGAACCTCCACATCGAGAGCCTCAACAAGAGCGACAACGGCACCTACCGCTGCGAGGCTTCCAACGAAGTGGGCACCTCCTTCTCCGATTACGTCCTTTACGTCTACGGTACGTGGAACACGCCACTCTCCTCTTCCTCTTGGTTCTTCTTCTTCCGGGCATGGATTCCCTTGGTGCTCGTTTTTTGGGGCAAGCGGGAGGGAGCTTGTGCTTGAATGCGTTGATCGGGAAGGAAACAGGGGACGTCTCATTGGAGCGACGCCTTCTCTTCTGGGTCCCCTTCCCTTTCCGCCTCTTGACGCAGAATACATATTCCCTCCCATGTCAGGGAGGCCGCTCTTGCCCCGATCTGTCATTGAGGGCTTGTTTGGGAATCTGGAGATGTTGTCAGGTTCCACGCCGAGGTCAGAACCCGTTGGGCGGAGGTGGAGAGATAAGAGCCGTCTCTTCTTCGCCGTCCGCTCCTCTCCCCATTTGTATTCCGCTCAGTCCTGGACATTAATAACACCTGAAGGAGGGTCCCCGTCCCCCCGTCCCCCATCGCTCTCTCTTTAGCAAGTTAAATGCCTTAAAAGACACAGGCAGGTAATGCAACGCGGGGCAGGACCTGGAAGGAAATACTCCACCTTCCGTCGCCCTTAAACGTCGTCTGCGGTGGTATTTTTTCTTGAAAGGGCTGAGGCTTACTTGCTATTCTTCCCCATCTACATAAATAGAAATATCATGTTCGTTTGTGGGATTAACATAACTCAAAAACCACTGGAAGAATTGAGACCAAATTTGGACACAAGACACCTCTCAGGCCAACGAGGGACCATCACTCACAAAAACACTGGAAAACACAGCAGAAGAGACTTAAAAACTCCAAAAATACACGAATGCATGTGCAAAACCACACACACATATATCCAAACACACATATACACACATAAACACAAATATATACACACAGAAAACACATATACACAGACTGGG